>NW_016107335.1:4567471-4580422 GCF_001604975.1 Cebus imitator | reverse complement strand
TTTTTTTTTTTTTTTTAGTAGAGACGGAGTTTTACCATGTTGCCCAGGCTGCTTGCGAATTCCTGAGCTCAGGCTATGCCTGCCTCGGTCTCCCAAAATGCTGGGATTATAGTCATGAGCCACTGTGCCCAGCTGAAAGCCAGTCTTTAAGTTGAAAATATTACTGACTATTAAGCAAAATTTTTATTTATTTATTTATTGAGACAGAGTTTCACTCTTGTTACCCAGGCTGGAGTGCAATGGCGCGATCTCAGCTCACCGCAACCTTCCCGTCCTGGGCAAGCACTTCTCCTGCCTCATCCTCCTGAGTAGCTGGGACTACAGGCTGCGCCACCATGCCCAGCTAATTTTTGTATTTTTAGTAGAGACAGGGTTTCACCATGTTGACCAGGATGGTCTCGGTCTCTTGGCCTCGTGATCCACCCGCCTCGGCCTCCCAAAGTGCTGGGATTATAGGCGTGAGCCACCGCGCCCGGCCGCAAAATTTTTAAAGAAAATCCATAGTGGACATTTTTCTAATGGAGTTTCAGAATATCAAAAACAATGAGGGAATCTCCCTTCCCCTCTAGCTGTTTCCTGCTCACATTGTTGGCCGCACCAATGCCAAGGCACACAGTCTCCTGAAAATACTGCGTCCACCAACATCTTCTTGCCCTTACATTCCTCCCTAGCTTGAATGTTTTTCTCTCTCCTTTATCTTGGCTAGCAGGTGCTTTCCTTCAGGAAGTCCTCCTGGAATCCCTCCCACTTTCTTATTTCCTGGTCTGCTTCCGTATTAGCAGGACAAGCCCTATTCCTCTCAGCGTCGCCTCTGCTGCATTCTGGTCATTCATTCGTTCTGCGTTGGCTCCTCTGCTCTGTGATCTCTTATAAGGGCTTTCTCTTCGTCAGGGTTTAGCGTGGTTTGTGGAAAGCGGCAGTCACTTGTGCCTGTCCCTATCTCAGATGATTTGGGGAATGATTCAAACTGTAAACCAACAAATTAGATATCAGTTGAATGTGCAAATGAGCCGTCTAGGTCCAGAGAGGCCAGCGGTGAGTTTCTGAAGGAGACTGAACTAATTATGATGGAGTCATGTCCTGGCTTGAGTGCAGCAGTTTTAATAATAGCGTGTTGCATCATGCCTCCACCAAATACTTTCTCTATATAGAAGTCTTAAATGTTTTAAAAATATCTTTAAAAAACCAAATAAAATCATAATTTAAAAAATAAAGTACCTGTATGAAAAGAAACATTTTCAGAAAGTGAATAAATTACCTTCTCATCTTTTATTTCCAAAGTTTGTTTAAATGGCAGTCTTATATTATTTTCCTTATGAGACACATGGATACCTTATGTGTCGTTGTATGGCTAGAATCATTCTTGAATAGTGAAGTTTAATTTGATAAAAATGTAAATTTTAACATGATTATGTATTTTCTGACCATGTCCTTAAGAATGTCCTAGAAAATTTTAGACTTCTTAATTGCAAGATCAGAGTGTAACTTTATGGAAATGCATCATGTTAAAGCTGTGTACCTTTCCTGGGGCTGCTTCAGCCACACCGAAAATGCTCCTAGAGTGAAGAAAGAACTTGGTTTGGTTTAATGTGCTATGTTCAGCACCCAGGATAGCTCCGTATACAGTCACATCTCACAAAAAGGCCACCTCGAGTCATTCCGTAAGTTTCAAAACACTGCTATACACAGTAACCCTATTTGATATTCAAGAGATCAATCAATGCACAAAGGAATACATGACTTTTCTAACAACTTCAGTAATTTGTCAACATCCAGACCCAAAAGGAAGAAACCAAAAGTGATGTAATAAAACCTATGGAATGTACAAGGGTCCTGGAAGGATCTTTGAAGATTTCATTTAGAGGTTATTTACTCCTGTTTGTTTATGTAATCCTAACAAAATTTATTTCTGTCTTTCTAACCCACCACAGAGTTTAAAATGGAAAATTAAAAGGGCAAATGCTATTGTTGAGGTCAGGAACAATATCAGTTCAAGAAGTGTAACACCCAGAAATTGAAACGAGAAACAGACACACCCAGCAGACATTGACATGCAAAAACACACAGATCTGGAGCCACTGCATGTGGAATGCACACAGACCTATGCACCTCAATTAGCACCGAGATCACCCCACATAGCAGCACAACAGGAAACTCTTGAAATGAGACCTGGAAGTCTTCGAAAAAAATATGCAATGTTCTTTAGCAACTTCCATTTAAGAGGGCAGGGAAGTAAACAAGCATCCTAGGTAGATGATGTCCATCATATATGGTCAGGTTCATATACAGAGGAGTTTCTTATTAGTACCACGGAAGTGAGGGTGGTGGAACGGACTGTCCCTAGGCTTGCAGGTCAGACATGCTGACAGCCCTTCGTCTTTTCAAAGTTGATAAGTGGTTTTTTGTGCCTCTAATGGTGAGAGCCTCTTCTGAGGAGGAGCAAAAACTCTAGAGCTTTGACCACTGGAAATATAGGAAAAAGAGCTGTCAGATTTCTAACGTCTCATCCACTGGTGCCATTAACTAAACAGCTCCTCTTGGGATGAACACTGGCTGAGTGGATTCACAGGCTTATCCAAAGGGCTTACTCCTAAGCCTTGTAACCAGGATGAGGTAAGGCTGAATCAGGTAGTTTGTGTACAGATAATTTGGGTGTGATCCTGTCTGAACAAGAACTAACCCACAACCCAGAGACAACCAGGGACAAGTGAAGCTTATGGAGTATGAAGACCTAAGGAATATTTTCTGTGCCTTTGAATTCCCAGCAGCCAAAATGCTGCCTATAATTAGTGGCATTTAATGAATGCTTCATGAATGATCAATTACATAATATGATTGAGATCCGTTCTGGATATCCATACTTTCCTCTCTTGACGATTCCCTCCGTATCATTCATAAATCAATGTTGAAAGAATTATTTACCTCCATACTAAGAAATATTATCATTTTCCTGCTGCAGGTGTGGGTGAGGAGGCACGATGCCATTCTCCTGAGTCAGGATCTCCTTAGCATAGATTTTGACAGTTTCATTAAAAACGGAAAGTGAGACTGACCTTTGCTCCTCGTTCACTTATGGACATCATATGTGTTCCCATCTGTACTATTTCTGAGTGGCAATCAGAATGTTTATGGTCATCTCATTTTACTAATTATTAAAGAAGCTTAACTCTTTGCTTTTTTTTTTTTTCTAGCGGAAGATAATAGTCTGTCTCAAAAGAAGAAAGTCACTGTGGAAGATCTCTTCAGTGAAGATTTAAAAATTCATGACCCCGAGGCTAAGTGGATAAGCGGTGAGTCCAGGTTCTTCGTGCACAAAAGGCATCGCTTCCCCGTGCCCTACCCCTGCTTTCAATAGGTTGGCTCTAGTAGTTTGCCTCTCAGATTTTCCCCTTTGTCCACAGCAGGGGATCTCCAGAGCTTTTTCTGTGATCACCTTCAGATTATCATTCTATGAAAATGCGCATCTGGTAAAATCAGGCTCCCGTAATGGTGTTGCCTCCAGAGCATCCGCATAGCCTTCACTTAATGAGAAAAGGGTCTGCTGAAGATGTGTCCTCTGGGTGCCCCCTCCCAGAGACATCCTTCCTCTGGGGAGCTGTGGGGTGTTGCTTAGCAACAGAACAGTGCAGGGCACGGTGAGCTTTCCTTCCTTCTCCACGATCTCTGTTCCATTTTGTTCTCTTGCTCTCTTTCCGTCAGGCAGAGCACTGAACGTAACTCATGGGGTTCTTGTAAAACAGTTGCCAAATGAACCACGAAGCGCCATACACAGAGGCAGATTCATTTATTTTCCCTGTTGAACTTTAATTTGATTAAATCTACTTGTATGGGGGATTTTTTTTTTTTTAAATAACAACAAAATACAGCTGGGGGCAGAAGGCATATGTTCATAAGGACTTTGTTGGTTCATAACATAATCTGTTCTTCTAATTGGGTCTGAAATAAGTCAAGTGCATCCATGGAAGGAAAGATGTGACTGACTGCGCACCTGTCCCTCCACAGCCAGCTTGTCAGGACCTCCTCTGTAATCTCCATTGCTGTGGCTTACATGTAGTCTTTGCTTCAGTGGAATGCACTTGAAGGTTTATCCGCAGGTCAGAGGCTTTATGAAAATCTAGTTTAGATCCTTGCTTTTATGATAAATGAGGTCCAGAGAGGTCTAGTGACTTTTCTGAGGTCACAGAGCTGATGAGTACAAGCTTTGGCTAGCAGCCCGCCACCTGACTTCCAATTTAGTGCTCTTCCTGCTGTCCTGTTTTGCTGAGTCATAGAGTGTCATTGTATTTTTTGCTGTCACACTGCTTCTGAAATGCTTTTCATGCTTCACAAACTCTCAGAAATCAATTAACAATGACCCTTGGCTGTGAGTCTCCTGCTTAGGGTAATTGCTTCTCTTTTGTCCTCTACTGTGTCCTCAGTATTCATTTCTGATCCTTAGATTAGCTTATTTAAACACAAAAAAAGTAGACGGATCTCAGAGGGAATGTATTTTAGAAAAATTGAGAGAAACGAGAGCAGTGTATCATGAATACCACAGGCATACAGAAATTTAAAAAAAAAAAAAAAACAGCACAGAGGTCTTTTTGTTTGGTGGGGGAATTGCCTTTGCCTTTTGTTTTCGGCTGACTTGGTGTCTGCTGTATGTTCATGTTTACCCGTTACGTCAGCAAATGCGAGCACTCGTGGCATGCTGCAGGTAGACCATGGGAGGAAAACATGACTACCCTCCTTGAGGGGTCCAAAGTTGTGTTAGAGACAGATCTATGAACAGCCAGTGGGAATCCTAACACGTGAGATGCAGAGAGGAGGATGTGACGTTCTCATTCCTACTGAAGGAGGTTCCAGAGACAACGCTCACACTCTGTCTCAAAGCGATGGTGAGGAGCTTGTTGGAGAAGGCTGAGAACAGACGCCTGGAAGAATGCTAAGTCTGGAACGTTAGTCTTGTTGAATCTTGGTTAGAGGTGTGATATGGTGCCAGAATTGCTAGCCGTTGCATACCAGTAATAACTAAAATAAGCAGCCCAGGATAACTAAGATCTGTGTGTAAACAAATGCTTATCTTGACTTCTGTAAACCACTGAAGTAACAAACAGAATGACAAAAGTCCCCTGGCCCTTGGAATGTCCGGAGACCCCCACCCTCGTCTCCGCCCAGGATGTGAATCACAGAATCCCCTGGCCCTTGGAATGTCTGAAACCTTTTCATCCCCATCCCCGCTCCTCACCCCCACTCCCAAGGTGGTTTTTCGGGTATAAAAAGTCTTGGCACCCTCCTTTCGAAGCCACAGGTTGGAGAGACGTGAGTCCTCTGTGGTCACCAGCATAATAAATGACCCTGCAATCTGGCATACTTTTGTCTTGGTGCTAACTTTCTACGCTTGATCCAGTACAACAGAGGAACTAAAAGCAAGCTGAGAGGCAATGCACAGCAGTTAAACAAAACAAAACACTTAGGCTTGCAGTATTAAAAAAAAAAAAAAAAAAAACTGAGTGAGGTCAGGCACAGTGGCCCACACCTGTATTCCAGCACTTTGGGAAGCTGAGGCAGGCAGATCGCTTCAGTCCAGGAGTTTGAGGCCAGCCTAGGAAACATGTTGAAACTTCATCTCTATAAAAGCTTAGCCAGGCCTGGTGGTGTGCTCCTGTGGTCTCAGCTACTTGGGAGGCTAAGGTGAGAGGGCGGCTTGAGCCTGGGAGGTCCAGGCTGCAGTGAACTGTGATCTTGCTACTGCACTATGGCTTGCTGACAGAGCAAGACTCCGGCAAAAAAAAAAAAAAAAAAAAAAAAAAAAAAAAAAAAAAAAAAAGGAAAAAAAGAACTCTTCAGTATTTGTCAAAAACCAATTACAAAGGCTCAGTTCATCATTGCAGTTACTTCATTCACTTTATTATGTCTTTAGGAAGCAGGTTCATCCACGGAGCCGTTTCCTAGCGGTATGCATGGGAATCACAGCACCCACCACCACCATCTCCCACCAGCACCAGCACCAGCACCAGAGGCTCCTCTTTGTGCTTCTTCTGTTTCTCCTTCTTCTCATGGAGAGGCAGAATCCAGGGAGGAATCAAGAGGCCAGAAACAAGGGGCACCAGACCTGAGCTCTAGGGTTCAGAGCAGGTTGGAGAAGGGCCTGAGAAGACTCCATGAGATGCTGAAATAAGGTGTATACATACCTATAAGGTATGTACTTTTATTAGAAAGCCCAAGGTATCAGACTTGGCCAAATGCAGCATTCCATGTGCCAAAGGAAAAAAAAAAAATGAAAAGGTATATGCAAAGATGTGGAGACACCAGAGCACAGATGTTTCTGGAGGAAGCTGTGCCAGCTCATGGTAGAAGGAGTTTGATTTTATGAGCAAATGAATGTTGCCTGCACAGAGATGCGCTGGCTTTCTGGCCGCAGGAGACCAGCTGGACTTTTTTTATATCCACAAAGTTTGGAGTTAGTACATGCAATTTAGAAGCGGTGTGTGCCCAGCAGAAAACGCTCAGCCTGCCTGTCTCGGCAGGTTAGGTCTGTTCATAAAGACCACCTGTGGTTCTAAATGGACCTGCCTTTGGAGTTGAGGAGTTTTCTTGGGATGATTCGCCCTCTGTAAATGTACACACTGAAGGAGAAGTTTTGCCGTGAAGTAACCAGGTGGCCAGGTCCCCAAAGACCAGGTCCTATTTGGAGTGTTTTGGAACCTGATAATTCCACTCACACATGACTCTCAGCTTCCCCTTACCTTGTTTTTTAACTTAAGCCTCTTTCTAATCATTCTCTTTCCTTCTGCTCCCTAAAGAGGTAATGGCTTAAAGTGAATGAAGTAACTTTGCAATGATGAACTGAGTCTTTATAATTGGTTTTTGACAAATGCTGCAGTTCACCCATTTTTTAATACCACAAGTCTAAGTGTTAAGATCTGGGAAAAGATGACTGTAAGTCCATATAGGATTATCTCATGTTGTAGAGCTGGGATGAGCCTTAGAAATTATTAGAACATTCATTCATTCAGTAAGAGTTTTTTGAGTGTCCACAGTGTAGCAGGCAAATTGCTGGGCCCAAAAAGGGTGAGCGATTCATCCACGGAACTGTTTCTTAGTGATGGACATAGGAATTATTATCCACCACCACCATCCATCACCACTGCCACGGTCACAGGCTCCCTCCTCCTCCTTCTCCTCTTCTTCACAGCACATCATCATCATAACATCATCATCAAGATCATATCATCATCTTTGTCACCATCATTATCTTCTGGGTGTTTACTATGTCTTAAGCTCTAGGCTAAATACTTTGTATATACATTAAGACATTTAATTCTCACAACTACAATTATTCCCATTTTACAGATGAAGAAACTGAGTCTCAGGGCACTGAAATAACTGGATCAATATCACAAAGTTAGTAAGTAGCAAAATTCTGATTTGAACATAGTTTTATAAACTATGCTGTACTGAATAAAATTCAGGTGTCCTGTCTCCTGCCAATTTCTTTTGCAACCCTAGTAGTTGCATTGTGTATTTTAAACAAAATAATAGCTTGTGAATAGTTCAGAATTATGGCTCTCCTTTGAAGTCTATTCTAGCTTTCTTATTCCTGTAGTGCCCATGTCGAAGTAACAAAATACCCAAGTGATTAAAAAAAAAAAAGAGATTAATTCTCTACAGAGGAAGAGACTTCTTTTTTGTTTTCTGGTTTGGTTTTTTTTAGTACACATTAGCCACTGAAGTTAACAAATGTACCTTGGATTTAATATTGGAGTTAATAGTCTGGAACTAGTACACTTTTATTTATCAGGAGTAAGTGGGCTGGAATTGAATTTCGCTTCCCGCATTTTTATACTATATGCTTAATTTTTAAAATCTACCTTGTCTGAAAATGACCAGTACAACAGCCTTCACATTCTCTAATATCCTGAGGCCCTTGCAGACTTCCCTGCATGTTTGTTACAGCCACTAGGGCAAGCCAAATGAGGTGCAACGTCATAAAAAGGCCCACGCTGGGCTCCCTGTCAAAGAGGAAAGGGGTCACAGCATTGCGTCTCCGAGTATTGCTCCAGTGAGTAAATTCACATACCTGTTATAACAACTGCACTGCACTACCCAACCTTTTGGAGCCCCTTTTGCTGTTCTGCAGCTGCACGCTGTGGGCTGTAATGAGGTATTTTGGTCACTCTTTGTTTACATGGACGAATCATCCTGGGCCCTCCTGGTCCATTCACCCTTTCCCATTCCTAGATGGTAACACTTGCAAATCTCGCCTTCTCTGCTCCACCCTGCCAAGCCTGCCTCCACCCTGCCCTGCCATCCCCCCTTTCAGCTGAAACTGCCAGAAGAGAGCTTAGGAATACTCTCTGTCACGCTGATTGGCATCAAGTGGCGTCGGCACTGACACATGCTTTGTGTGCACCACCCCCACTCGGTCCCTGCCCCGCCCCAACAGGTGACCTGTCTGCCATCTGCACTCAATCTAAAGGACCCACAGTAGCACTCGATTCACTTACCTGAGGAATCATTACAGCAGCTCCCTCCTTTTCCCCTAAATTTCTCTTGTATATTGGCTGATTCCCAGCATAGACCAAATGTGCTCCTTTGTCTCACCTTACACAGACACCTCATCTCCAGTCCTCATGCCCTGCAAGGCTCGGCCTGGCTTCCCTGTTCCCCTTTGCAGCTCGAAGCAGCCTTGTATGTATAACACCTCCAGTTACTCTTTCCTCATTCTCCCTAAACCTGCTCCTGTTAGGCCACCATCCCCAGTACTCCCCACAACTCCTCTTGTCAAGGTCAGAGATGACCTCCACATTGCTAAATGCTATGGACGTTTCTCAGACCCTGTCTTATTTTACCTGTCAGCAGCATTGGACACAATGCATTCATCCTCTGCCCTGGGTACACTTATTTTCTTTCTGGTCACCTCATGGGCGTCTCCTTTGCAGGAGCCGTGGCCAGTTCTCCCTCTTCTCCCCGACTTTTAATGTTGCTGCAAGCCTCAGTACTTGCTCCTCTCTCTTTCGTGTCTGCACACGTGTCCCCCTCAGTGTCTCCCTCCAGTCTTATGTGTAAATATCCTCCATTTCCTGGTGATTCCTAAACATATGTCATCAGACTAACCTCTCAAATCTCTCAGATGTCAGAGACATTGCAATTTTAACCTTAATATCTTCAAATTCCAGTCCTTGATTTCCCCCCAAAACCAAAAACACAAAAGAAAAAAATCTATCCTATCCACAACCTTTCTGATGTCAGTTGATGGAAAAATTTGTTCTTCCAGCAGAACAAGCTAAGAACCTTCAAGTCACCTTTTATTCTACTTTTTCTCTAATATCCTATATCTGATCCATCAGAAATCCTGCCAGCTCTGCCTTCAGAACACACGTGCCCAGCCCAGCCTCCACGTGATGTCTGGGTGCATGAATACCACGGCAGACTGGGCATCAGTCCACTCCAAGGCTTGGAGGGCTGGACACAAGCCCAGCAGCAGCAAGACAGGACAAGGCTCTGCTCCCGCCCCTCGGGGAGTAGCTCGGGTGCAAGGAGAAGGGGCTGCTTGAGTGGCTGGGATGGAATTTTAATGTTTCTGACTTTAAAAGTCTGAATTCCTCAAGTTTCCCACTTATCCTCACTTTGCACTCCCGAAGGGGAAATAATTCACCCCATGAGGTTAGGTATTATCTATGTAATGATGATGAGTTTCAATTTTCTAGCTCAAATACTCTTCTGAGCTATATACTTGGGGAGAGAGCAAGAGAGAGAGAGAGAGAGAGCGTGCGTCTGTGTGCATGTCACTGGCCAGTTTCCACATCCACTGGAGTGTCTTACATTCACCCCAAGTCCTCACTCATGCCCAGCACTACTGTATCACCCTCCCCCAGCCTCTTCATACCCCCTGCTACCCCCTGTGCCCACTGAGCACAGCCCTGGCCTCCGCACCCTCCATGTCTTGGACTTTCCATGATCTGTTTACATTTCCTGACTCATCACTGACCGTCTCTGCAGTTTTCTCTTAAACTTTGCCTGCATGAACTTTGAATTGCGTCAAAAGTCCACTGTCTTTTCCCCGAGTGGCTCTTCCGAAGGATGCTCCTTCTGCCTGGCACACTCCCCTCCTCTCCTGTCCACTCGTCATCACATCCAGTCAGCACCCTGCATGTCGTCTTGTTCCTCTAAATTGCCCCCTAATTCTTGCTCTGTGGCACATTGACTCTTCTTGTTTTGGATTCTCCTGTCTCTTGCACTGACCCTTTTGTTACATACATTAGGTATAATTACTTATGAATGTAAACTCCACAAGGGTGGGACTCGCATCTGTCTGTTGACTGCTGTATCCCCAGCACCAGCGAAGTCCCCCGTTTGTGGCCATCCACGAAGGCCTCTTGGGCATTTTCTCATTCGATACTTAAACAGTCTAATTTTAAAGATAAGGAAACTTTCGGGCATGTGATTTCACATAGAATGGTTGGAAATCTTTTCTGATCATGTGATTTGGGGGCAGCGACCTGAAGGTGAGAACCACGCAGTTGAGCTCTTTGGGGAAAAGCATTCCAGGCATGGTAGAACAGCAGACACAGAGGCCGTGGTAGAGGAGCCTGCCTGGCATATTGAGAGAGAAGAGTGACAGAGAAGATCAAAGTGGAAGCTGGGGCCAGGATCTGCACGCTCTGAGGCGATGAGGGGAGGCAAAGGCGGAATGGGGGAGAATTTAGAGAAGCTGAGAAGTTGTGTTTAACGTTAGCACTGAAGGTTTTAGAAAAACAATGACATGGTGCAAGCTTAGAGTGATACATTATATCAACTTCTTTTATTGTAATATATACTACACATTTATTGTATGTATGTATTATAGTCAATTAGAAATCAGAGATTAACACCATTTTAAAAGATAATATAAATTACCTGTAACCCCTCCAACTGAAAACGGCCACTATTAAATTTTCATAGCTATATTTTCACATAATAGCATATATGGAACAATACTAAATGTTTTAAGTAGGAACATGTTTATAACCTGTACATATATTCTCATGGCCATGAACATGTTATAAACATGTTATAAAATGTAGTGTAACCTATACATATACATTGTCATTATCATTTTAACACCTTAATAGTATTGCATGCTGTTAATGTGCCTGAATCTGAGCCATCTCCTGGTGCTGAAAGTCTAGGCTGTGGCGGGAAAGGAAGTGGCAGGTGTAAGGAGCCATGGTGAGTGATGAATCAGCAGGAGTGGTAGTGCACACACGCGGAGCCCTGGGGAAGACCGCACTGTCATGCTGACTTGAAGGTCTCAAGCCTGGGCAGCTAGAGTAGTGATTCTGATTCCTTGACAGGGAGTCAGTTTCTGTAACTGGATGAAGGTTCAAAGTAGAAGTCTATGAGCAATAACTCAGTGGAAATGTTCTTGAGGTATTGAGAACTGGGGATGAAGCCAGGTGAGAGATTGGAGCGACCTGGAGAACCGTGGAAAGTATGGGTCGTGGAGGTGATGCTCAGAGCCTCTCAGAGGGAAGAGGGAAAGAGGGACCCAGAGGCGTCTGGAGAGGCATGGTCAGGGAGGCAGGAGAACCTCTGCCATGCCCCATCAGAGGCGCGGCAGGAGAAAATGCTCTAGACAGGTTAGTGTACTGTTGATTTTGTGTTGGCAGAGGTAAATGAGAAATCACCCCACAGCAGCCACACACCTCCTCCTGGCTCATAGCCCCAGGGACAGGTTTTGTAGTTCTTTTCGTTATAAGGCACAATACAATTTTTTAAAGAGTTTATTTGAGCAAACAGTGATTCATGAATTGGACAGCACCAAACCAGAAGTGGCTCTGGGATTCCACCAAGGAACCAAGGGGGAAGGCTTTTACAGAACAAACACAGAGGAAAAGCAAAGCAACGATTTGGTTGGTTACAGTTATGCAGTTGCCTTATTTGGCCACTCCTGTTGTAAAGTTCTTAGTTACGTAAGTTAGTTGGGAGCTTCTGACTGGTTAGTCTTTAAGTGTCACTTTTCTTTCATACAGGCATTTATGAGTAAAAGCTCAGGTCAAGTTTTTTTGTTGTTGCTTTATATTTGTTTGTTTTTGGGATGGAGCTTTGCTCTTGTTGCCCAGGCTAGGGTGTAGTGGCATGATCTGCAGCCTCCGCCTCCCGAGTTCAAGTGATTCTCCTGCCTCAGCCTCCTGAGTAGCTGGGATTACAGGCGCGTACCATCACACCTGGCTGATTTTTGTATTTTTAGTAGAGATGGGGTTTCACCATGTTGGCCAGGCTGGTCTCGAACTCCTGACCTTGCAATCCTGCCTTGGCTTCCCAAAGTGCTGGGACTACAGGCATGAGCCACCGCGCCCAGCCCAGGTTAAGTTTTATTTATGTTTGCAAATCACATAAGGTCAAGGTCACTTACACGGCGAGCTGGCTTTGTCTCCTTGAGGATTCTTCAGGCCTTTTAACTTACTTTTAACATCCCTAACCATGCTAATTTATATGGCAAGCACCCTTGTATTGACATAGTTTCAGACTATAGTAGTGGAAAGGTTAATTCCAGAAGAAGAGTAAAAGATGCTTACATGTAGACAGCTTTCCACCCTCTCCTCATTGCATTAGTGACCAACAGAAAGTGTCTCCTCTGTCTTAATAGAATTAGTCACTCTGCTCAGGTAGCTGATGCCACTGCACCTGGAGAGCCACCTAGCTCAGCAAACATATTTGCTCTTACAGATCTGCCTTTTCTGAAGGCAGCCTGGGCTAAACCTTGGAAATGGTTTGATAAGCCCCATGCCCTGAGCAAACTGAAGCTGCCTGCATCCTTCAAGGGGTCCCCTCTTCTCCCGTCTCCCCCCAGTATCTCTAGGATGTAGGCAGGCCTGCCGCTGATTGACGAAAGCTGCTCACTGGACCTGATGAGATTGTCTGCTAGCTCCAGGCAGAGCTTGGCCTCACAGCCCATCTGGCTCCTCCCTCCTCCCTCCTCCCTCC
>NW_016107335.1:4561159-4567429 GCF_001604975.1 Cebus imitator | reverse complement strand
CCCCCCTCCTCCCTCCTCCCTGCAGCCTGTTCAACTTTCATCTGAATATGGTGATAGACCATGTGGCTGGCACCAGAATCTCTCCACTGTGTTTGTTTACGCTCATTTTCATTAATCCAGCCACTTGTTAGCAGAGAGCCCTCTGTGTCTCTAGGATGCGGTACTAGAGAGACTGTAAAATTGAAGAAAATTGCTTCCTTTGAATGTAGGAAAATATCAGCTGGCTGGTTGATACTGGAAAAGTATATGTTTTGGATGATCAAATTGGAGTTAGTGCACAGGGCTCAAAGCAACTTGATTTCCATATGTGCTTTATCCTCTTCTCTTTTGTTATGCTGAAAAAACATTTTTTTAAATAAAACTTCTGGGGTTAGGTAGAGGGGAAATCAAGTTGAAAATGATTTGGGTATTTCCACTGTGTTTTGGAGGCCACATTTTTCAATCAAAACCATTAAGCCTTAGAATTGCAGAAAGTCATCAAGTCCCCTTGAGGTCATCTGGTGGAGCAGCCTGTTACCTCTCAGCCAGCAGGAACTTCAGCGAAGTACGCAGGAAGGACAGGGTTCGTAAGAGTAGCAGTGTGCCTCCATGGCTCTGAGTGTTTGCAGAGCGTAATGGTGATCATTTGAAGTCATTACGTAAAATATACACTGAAGCACATCACTGTGCCTTAATAAAGTCCTTAAGAAATAAATATAGTGTAATTATGGTTTACATCGGTGTAAACTATCTGTTTATTTTTTCTCTCTTTTGCTGTCATCCTCAAGGGCACACCTTTTTTTAAGAGAAGAGAACCTCGGCTGGGCGCAGTGGCTCACGCCTGTAATCCCAGAACTTTGGGAGGCTGAGGTGGGTAGATCACATGAGGTTGGAAGTTCGAGACCAGCCTGACCAACATGAAGAAACCCATCTCTACTAAAAATACAAAATTAGACTGGGCATGGTGGTGCACACCTATAGTCCCAGGCACTCGGGAGGCTGAGGCCGGAGAATCACTTGAACCTGGCAGGCGGAGGTTGCAATCAGCCAAGATCGTGCCACTGCACTCCAGCCTGGGTGACAGAGCGAGACTTTGTCTCAAAAAAAAAAAGAGAGAGAGAAAAGAACCTCAGTTGTCTGGCATTGGGAGGCCAATCCTGTCTCTGATGACTTTTGCGCAGTAAAATCTGCCGATGCCGTCACTCCCATTTGCTCTGCCTCACACAGTTTCAACAGCATCCTGTCTGCATGGCCAGGCTCATCCTCAATGCACCTTCCCCATTTCTGTTCTCAGCTAAGACAATTATTTGCATAACCTTCTGCAAAATTTCCTATTGGAGCTTTCTATGGTACCTATAGGAAAAAACTCAAAAGACAGTATCATTCCATGCCAGTGGCAGTGGAAGCAATCATTGCAACAGCAACTGCAGGGATGACAGTGGCTGCATGGAATATCTGTTACTTCATTTCAGTCTTCACTGAAACCCGTGCAGGCAGAAATTTTTATCATTAGAAGTAGGAAAAGTATGAATCAAAGGCATCACATCACTTTTTCAAAGTTACCAAGATGGCTTTAGAGAATCCAGGGCATTCCTGCCTCCACGCACCTTGCCCCCTGGGTCTCCTGACCACCCCTAGTCATGGCCTCGATTACCGTGTCCCTGGCCATGTCGGGTTCTTTGGCAGCTTTGTGCCTTCATCACTCTTCTGTTCTTCTGAAAATACCATTGCTCATCACTTCTCTGCTTCAGAAATTCCCATTCATCCTTCATGGCTTGATCCAAAATACATTCCCTCTGGCTTTTCCAAAGTAGCATTAGCTGCCCACTCCACGATGTTGCAACAGAACTCTACAGAACTTCAGAGCATCAGCCTTGTGGATCAGTTAGGGCTGGTCCACCTCGGGGATGCAGCCCACTTCACAGAGGCTGGGTGCACTTCCTCAGTCCGAAAGCAGCAAGAGGTGTGCCTTGCAGCAGGGAAGCCAATTTCTTCCACATCACGCTGGTCCCATCCAGAGGTGCTGTAGGCCCTTTGCCTGTAGGTCCTCTGGGAGGACTCTTTAGTTCCTAACTGATGGGTGATGCTGGGCCCAGCCGCTGATGCTGCTTAAGTCATAATTTGGGGACTCAAGTCTCTGCAGGCTCCACTGGGCCAACATGCTTCCTGCAGAGATACATGTTGGGACTCTTCCAATTACTTTTTCTTGGCAAATATTGCTTCCTGGAAAACGTAAATACAACTTCTATCTTTGTTGACTCCAATTCAGACCCTGACCAAGACTGAAATCACATTTCAACTTTATTTGTTTGCAGCATACAGAGGGACAAGTTCTTCTTTTTTTTTTTTTTTCTTTTTTGAAATAAATATTTGATTTTGTGTATATATACATGTGTGCACATATATATTTTTTCTCTTAGATAAAGGAATCTCAAGTGAGATTTTCATGCCTTTTCCTACTCCATTAAGTAGACAGATATTCTCCAGATCATTATATGATTGTTTCCAGGGCTCCAAGCCTCTTCAGGAAGCAATCCTGAGTTCGCCACCATGCTTAGCCCCTCCATTCTCCTACCTAGTACACAGATGACAGAATGCACCATGAAGCATGCCTGTGGCCAGCCTGGTCTTTCTTCAAGGCCAGATCAAAGCCTGGGGCAGGTGGTTTTCTGCCTGGCGATGCAGCTCAGCCACAGCAGCCCACAGGCCAGGACACATGAGTTTGTATTATTTTAGTTCCATTCCAATTAAAAGAGCCTGAGAGCTCGGGAGAATCCCAGCACACTGTAGCTGTTTGGCCCAAGAGTGAGATTCTGCCACATCCTCTTTGCAGAGTGAAGCACATTCAGAAGAACCATTAATTAGAGACTATTCATCCTTCAACATGATGATCCTCACGTGAGCACTGACACCGCTCCTTATTGTCTCCGTTAAATTACTTCACACAGTCCTTAACCATGGCAACCTGCTAGGGCCTAATTAATTATCATTGACATCTTTTCAAATGTCGATCACCTCCTTAATTAATAAAAAAGACTCTCTTTGGTAACTGAGCACCGTCCCCTGTGACTCAGCCGTCTTTTGCCCACAGTATGTCTCACTTCATGTTCAGGTGTCTGTTTGCATCTCTGTCTGGCTCTTGACAGCAAACATCTTGGGGGCCACAGGTGAGTTGTAGTAATTATCATATTTCCCTCACAGGCCAGAGTGAGTGTTTGGGATGTGGTAAAGTCTCAATAAATATTAATTGATTGAATGAATAACTCTGCAAATGGGCAAATTGAATCTCCATGAAAGAGGACTCCGGCAACTGAATTCTGGTTGACTGAGGGCTGACCGGGCCCTTTAATGTAATGCTTCAGGTTTTAAGAAAGTAGACAGATCTTTGTAATGAGATATGCACATCTGATTCTATTTCTTGCTTTAACTGGGATTCTTTAACAGATGAAGGAGCTAGCTCCTGCTACTCCTGATACTAGATGTGTTCTCCATCATAAGTGTGATACTTGCCACTTATCGATCACCTGCAAAATGTGCCAGACATGATGCTAAGCTCTTAATCACTTATAACCGCTCTACAAAAGACACGTGATGCCACCGTCTCCACACGGCCCACATAGTTACAAATCTTCCAGCTGTATGGGGTCATCCAGAGACACAGATGTGAAGCTATGTCCTGCGGAAGGTATACTATTACCTTTTCAATATTTCAGGTGTGATATTGTCCTGGCCTCTTTTCCACCAAAACCCCCATCCCTCTTCTATCCTCCATCCTGTGCATCACTGGGCCTGCATGACATGTTTCTCCCTCAGCTCTACTTTGCTGCTAGCACTGCATCTTCTCTGTTTTCTGAAATACGCTGACACAAACTTGCTTCATAACAGACATTTACAAAAGGTGGCAGGATGACAAAGGAGAGCGGTGGGCACCACGGAAGATGAAGCAACACCGATGTGAACAGCACGGCTCTCTCATCTTACAGCCCCTGGACATTCTTGCTTCAGAGAACCTTTCCTTGGCTTCCCCTTTCTCCCTTGTTTAAAGGATCTTCCCACACCTGCATGGCCTGGTTACACTGTTGTTGCTTCTGTCACAGAAACTTCCAGTAGCCGCATTCCCTAAACTGTAGCCCATAAGAACGAAGCGAGGGCTCAGGGATGTGGAAGATGGTCTAGATCTCCTGACTTCAAACTTAGTGTGAATCTCCGGTTCACATTTAAAATGCTTCAGGGGGCCTTTGGGGCAGGGCTGACACCCACATCCCGTGCTCCCTTGGCAAGCTGGTATTTTGCAGGAGGCTGTTCTGAGGTCAGTGTAGAACTTTCTAATATCTGGTGGTTTGCAAACAGTTGAAATGGAGTTAGTGTTTTTTGGTGTCTTTTCTCATATCTCTTTAGAGCAGAAGTGACAGAAGTGTATAGAAATAGACATATTGGCGTCTAGATTTTGTGATGCTGAGCAGGTTCTGGGCTTTTAAACCCAAATTTCCAAAATAAGCACCAACCTTGCATCTGCCGCCTCTGCCCAGCGCTCCCTGGAGCCCAGGCTAGACCGTCTCTTGGATCAGGATCTCCTCTTCTCCCTCAAGTCCCTTTATTCATCCCCCCTCTTCGCCGAATATTTTGGGCTCCTATAAAATGTCCTCACTCCAGAAAAAAACAGGTGACAGCTCTCAGATTCCAGCAATTTATGAAGTAGATTAATCTGGCTGTGCGGGTCGGGGCTCTCTCCTGTGCTCCTGCCTCAGGTGCCATTCAGCGTTTCTCAAGGATAAACAAAAAGCCAAATAAAGGAATTTCCCCAAGCCAAAGATACGTTTCTGCAATCTCTACCCTTTGCAAGGCAAGGAAACAACACGTGCATTAATTTTCTTAACTTCTCCCAGATCACATTCTTACACAGGACAACCAAAAGAAGGTAAAGACAGAATAAACCTCAGAAGTTAAAAAACAGCAGAATGTTTCTTATTTACACCAGTGTTATATAGACTGGGGGCCCTAGGGTCAGAGAAATTAAGTCACTTGCCTTAGGCCACACAGCTACTAGGTGACAGAGCTAGTCTTTACTCTGAAAGTGCCTCTGAGGATTCTGAAAACATGCCGAAAGTTTGGTGGAAAGTTATGTTCACTAAATACAAGGGCGTGAATTTAGTCTTTGTGGAGTTGAAATTTAATGTGCATGGGAATCTGGAAGCATCTATGAAGGATGAGACAACACCTCCAGGTGTCTCTTCCTCCCCCTCCTCCTGCTCTCTCAAGAGCAGCCCAGCTCATTAGTGCAGCTAGTGGCCACATCCAAAGCACGCATCCCCCTTGCTGCTGCATTCTGCAAGCCAGGCATCCTGAAGGTCACAGCAGAAGCGCTATGGGTAAAGGATGGGTTTGTCAGCAGTCCCCCGTGGCTTCTTGGGGCTCTGAAGGGCAGCCAGATGGAGTTTGAGCGCTGCTTTTTCCACCAGATGTTATTTACTTGTTTTTGCTGTTGATTTATTTTTCTGTGAGCTTCTCAGTCCCATCTCAAACACCTCTGGGCACTAAATACTTTAATGTAGTTTGATCTGCAAAGACAAATTCCTAAGAAAAGTCTAACAATATTATTGCTGGAGAATTATTTGGAGGACTTAAAAGAGTGTTGTGTGTTGTATCTAATGTGTTGCTGGTATTTCCCATACATCCATGCTACCTGCTTGGGAATTGCTGAGTTCTGAGTTGGGAATTTTAATGGGCAAATGTATGCAGACCCTGGCCCTACGCTGCTTAGTTCTCACCAGTGATAACATAGTTTACAGAGTGACAGCCAGAGACCAGGAATGAAGCCTTATAAGTCATTTTAATCATTTGATATCACTTTTAAATTGCCTGAGGAAGGAGAGCCCTGCCTGACTATACTGTAGGTGCTGATATGAGACACACCCGAGAGCACGCACATGCAGTGCACAGAGGAGAGAATGGGCGTGCCACGGTCAGCGAGTGAGAATGCCCCTTTCTGGCTGACATCAGAGGAGTACATGGCAACAAAATGTCACCCCAGTCTCTCATGGGATGTTTTCTTTTCCAACTTTCTTCTCAATGGCTTCTGACATTAAAATAGGTTTTTACTGAATATAACGTACTTATGTTTCTCATTAAACCAAATTGTTGTGTTTTAAAAACTTAATGTTGGGTTAAGATCTCCTAATAAGCAAGGTTAAACAAACAAATAAGGGGTTTGGAAATAAAATTAGAGAGTGCCAATTTACCAGCTGATGGGTGTTAGCAACAATGGCCCCATTGTCCCCCCACCCCCCACCC
>NW_016107335.1:4505658-4561054 GCF_001604975.1 Cebus imitator | reverse complement strand
TTGTTAAGCTTGTAAAATCCTTCCTCCCTGATCGCTTAGATCCACAGACGAGCCTAGAAGAAATTATTGAAAGTCCAAGAAAAGACACAACATATTCACGGTTAGAAAGATGTTTCGATTTCACTCTGAGGCTCAAGTAAACCCATCTCCCCCTTTTCTTTTCCCATCATCTTCCTTTGCCGGTGGAACCTATAATTCATCCAAAATCCTTTCCTTCTCCTGCTTTTGAATCTGCCCCGGATAGAGCTTAAAAGAACAAAAGCTCCAGCGTATCCCACCCCAGCCACCAGTCTTACATACCGGAAGAAGAGAAGGTAAATAAGATGGGGTAGCATGAGGATTTTCTAATTTTTATGGGGGGACTTGAATTTTTCTTTATTTATTTTTGAGATGGAGCTTTGCTCTGTCACCAAGCTGGAGTGCAGTGACATGATCTTGGCTCACTGCAACCTCCAAGTCTCAGGTTCAAGTGATTCCCCTGCCTCGGCCTCCTGAGTAGCTGGGACTGCAGGCGCAGGCCACCACACCCAGCTAATTTTTTGTATTTTAGTAGACACGTGGTTTCACCATGTTGGCCAGGATGGTTTCGATCTCCTGACCTCGTGATCCGCCCCACCATGGCCTCCCAAAGTGCTGGGATTACAGGCGTGAGCCACTGTGCCCGGCTTAGGGACTTGAATTTGAAACTGACACCACTGTGATCATGCCCCCAGCATACAAAGGAGGATTTTCATTTGGGCTCCCATGCGGATTTTGGCAAGCTCCTCTTCTCTGCTTGCCATGACCCTTAGAAATCATCTACTAATGTGTCTTTTCGTGACTTCCCTTCCAGCATTAAGTTCCAGGAACTTAATCTTTTTAAGTGATGTCTGTCCAAGCTCAGTAGTGCAAGGATTCCATCATGTTACCAAAAAAGACTAAGCTCTCCATGGTTCTAGCTGTATTCAGCAATGTAAACAGGTCAAGTTGCACCCTGGGAGCGTACCTTGTATGTAGAACAACAGGTAAATTTTAAACGTGAACTTAAAAGGCATCAGTTTATTTGTATTTGCTTGATTATGCTGGAGGCTGAATCTCATAACACCTTGCATGGCACCCAAGAAGTATTAGTTACATGAATGCTCAAGTACGTTGTAGTTCCAGAAAGTATTTTGGGCAGCTTGGTGTAAACATCTGGTCGTAATATCCCAAATCCCAACAAGTACAACAAAAAGAAAATAGGAGAAAAGATCAGATTTGTTCCCATAGTACATATTGATTTAATAGAAATTTCAGAGGGAAAAAGGACGGCCGTGGCCAGGAATATGTAAAACCTGCTTCCTCCTTCTCACTCACCTCTGCTGGCTTCTGGAGCTCACACCCTTTCCACCCATTCCCTATTCTGGCGGGATACTGCACCAGCTGTTGTATGTCCATGAGCTCATTTGACGTTCACAATCATGCCTGGTGGCTGGTGGTATCTCCACTTTACATATGAGAAAACTTCAGCTTAGAGAGGCTACTGAATGTCACAAGTCTCATGGCTAGTATCGTAAGAGAGCAGATATGACTTCAGGCTTGTCTGTCTCCAGAAGCCTTTGATGTGGACCCTACGCATGCCACAAGGACATGATTCTCTAATCTGGGATGAAGCTCTTGTTCTTCTTGTTTTCCCTTTTCCTCAGCATCTGAGGATTTGTTCTGAAGATCAGCAGTAAAATCTCACTTAAGGGTTGAGGCTTATTTTAAACTAGTCCAGAACTAAGATGTGACCCAAATAGAAAAACAGTAAAAATCCACGAAGCTTCTACATCCATCTTCTTAAACGTGGCCCAGTGACCCCACTGTGCAGGTTAAACTTGAGATTCCTTTAGAAGATCGAATTCCTTATATAACTAGGGCTAATGAAAGCAGCCTGGAAATAAGTGCACAGTTTGATACGGGACCCATCAAAGATGTCATTCACCCTGAGGATAATGACCCCCGGAGGCTGTGGCAGGAGCCATGTTTGAGCTAGAGCCAGATCTTCTTGAAGTTTATGCTTCAATAACTTTTTTAAGCCCCTTTCGTGCTTTGGCTCAGGCATGACTTTAGTAAATGAATTATACGTTGGATAAGGGTCATTTTGTAAGTGAAACAAACGATGGTAGGAATCTAATTATCTGTCCATACTTACGATGTCATCTGTGAGCACAGACCTGCCACTTCCCATGGTTCCCTGACACTGAGACCCTGGGCAGGTGCACCCATGACAGGCCTCTGGGGAGATTTTATTTAAATTGACAAAGAATTGAGGATTGGTGGCCTGTTGTTTTATTTGAAGATATAGACAGCAAAACTAAAATATTTGGATTTCTTTTGTTCTGAAAAAAGACTTGTCTTTGTGTTTTGAATGCCTACAGAGAGAAAATAGTTATCATATGATGATGGTCATCTTACATAAATGAAAACACCGTTTAATGATATGGAATCTTATTCATTCTATGAAATTAAAATGCCTGTAATTATTTATTTATGCTGTTGCCTTGTTATTTGACTTTCTTGAACTGTGCAAAAAGTTGTGACTTTTTTAAAGATTCAAGGGAATTACAAGTAGGCCACACTGTGATTGCTAAACCTCTGTATATAGGTGCAAGCAGGGAGTTTTGTTTTGATTTGGTTTGTTTCATGTGTGAGCAAAATGTGTCATAGATCTGCAGAAACTATCCAATTTTGTAGATCCGTTCAAACATGGAGTTGCGAGACTTCTCCTAAGAATTGTAGCACCTGAGATAAGCCAAGAAGTAAGAGGACCATCTGATAGTTCCTATATTACTTAGATGGAAACTGGAAGCCTCTTGGAAACTAGAATTTCTTTCTTGGTATTGGTTCTTATTTATTAAAAGATATATTCCAGGCACTGTGGCTTACACCTGTAATCCCAGCCCTTTGGGAGGCCAAAGCAGGAACGTTGCTTAAACTCTGGAGTTTGAGACGAGCCTGAGCAAAAGAGTGAGACATTATTTCTACAAAAACATTTTAAAAATTAGCCAAGGGTGGTGGTGCACACCTGTAGTCCTAGCTACTCAGGAGGCTGGGGATGGAGGATCACTTGAGCCTGTGAGGCACAGGCTGTGGTGAGCTGAGATGGTACCACTGTAGTACATTCTAGGCAACAGAGAAGGACACTGTCTCAAAAAAAACAAGTTCTATCACTTGTAAATCTCAGTAGTTTAATATTACTAACAAACTTACAGTGACGCATTACAAATGATCTCGGCACCCGAAAACTTAAAATCTGGGATGAATATGTTCTTATAATTTTCTTCCTTTCTGCATTTCAGATAAAACTCAGATTCCTAAATTTCATGATGCCTTTTTCCCTAGGAAATTAAAGAATATTCTCTTCTTATTGCAAATGCCACATTATTGATTTCCCTGATACCTCATTAACAAGGCTCTTTTCTTCAAGAGAAAAGATGCTGAGTACTTTATCCAAGTTTAACATCAGGCCCAGTCTTCCCCAACCCAGTGTTTTTCCATGACTTTGCCTCCTCCAAGTCAATCAAATTCATTCGGTTAATAATCGAGAAAATAGTATGAAAATAAATCAGGCACATGTAGACCTCGTCCTCAGGTACTAGGAGATTAAGACGGGGATTCAGGTACATGGCTGAAAGACATAAGGAAGCATGGGCACTTCCCTGAGGTACAGACAGAGGAGGGAGAGTGCAAAGAAATAGCAAGTCCTCACAGTGGGAGCTTAGAGAGAGTCCCGTGGAGGTGGCATCTGAACTAAAGTGACATTGGCACATAACTAGGACATTGCCAAGTTGGGGCGACTGGTGTGAGGAGGGAGTAGGGAATTTCTTTAAATATTGGAGATGAAAGGGTTAGGAAAAGAGCTGTGGCATATCCAGAAACTGATCAGAATATAGATTTGGCTTAAGCCTGGAATATTTGGCGTCTGGTAGGAAATGGGGCCATGAGCTTGGGGAAGGGACAGACCCTCAGCGCCTTTCTGCAGGCCCCTTTCTGAGCAGCTGGGGCCATGGTGGTCTCTGAATGGTGAGAGCTTCCCTGTTTTATTTCTTAGGTGATGAGAGGGCAGTGTAGATATAAGTCTAGGAAAAGGACGTGTATATATATTAGGTTTTTTGGAGGGGTTGTTGTTGGTTTGTTTGTTTTTGAGACAGAATCTCGCTTGGTCACCCAGGCTGAAGTGTAGAGGCGCAATCTCGGCTCACTGCAACCTCTGCTTCCCCGGGTTCAAACGATTCTCGTGCCTCAGCCTCCTGAGTAGCTGGGACTACAGGCATGCACCACCATACCCAGCTAACTTTGTATTTTTGCTAGAGATGGGGTTTCACCATGTTGGCCAGGCTGGTCTTGAATTCCTGACCTCAAGTGATCCACCCACCTTGGCCTCCCAGAGTCCTGGGATTACAGGTGTGAGCCACCACGCCTGGCCTGTATATATGTTTTAATAGATCACTTTCTACATAAAAAGTTATTTGCAGGAAACAAGGAGGGAAGATAAGAATGACTTAGACCAGGCCACTTCTTTTCATAAGCTTGGAGTCCAACAGCAAGTGGGTGAGTCAGTCACAAACACCAACGGCTGTGAGTGTCCAGATGCAGAAAGGGACACAGGAGGGGAAAAGACACACTGAATATTTGGCACAGCAGTGCATTGAGCCAGGGACTGTCAGAGCTGGGTGCTGTGACAAATACCTGCCAGAAAGAGCCTCTCCTCCACTGGGATTCAACAATAAGAAATACCACATCCAGTCTACAGATCAGTGATAGACAATTTACTAGGCAAAATCTTACATTTTCTTAAAGAAGAATCTCTTAAGCGTTGGAGATTTCACACACACTGTGTATCTTAATTTTTAACGAGTTGCCTATGATATGTTTCTAAGATCTTTTTTTCCTCTCTGGAATAAATACTAGTGAAATTAATTTATATCAGGAAGAATACAAATGCCCCTCTTAAACCTACTCTGTACACTCCATAGTCTCAGAATCTGAAACTGCAGATCTCCTGCCTAAAAGGAATGAATTAATTTTGGAAAAGCAGAGTGAAGATGTTATGACATTAAAGCTATAAGAATTCACTTAATATAAGTAACTTGACCCAAAGGGGAGCTATGTGAGCCCAGAGACTTAAGATTTTTTTTTTTTTGGCTATATGAGACGATCCTATTAACAAGTGTCATATATTTATCCCGTCATTTTCAGCAGTTTAACTGGGGCATTACTCCTCCACGGCAAATGTCCCCTGAGCACGATGACTGGCATGCACTGTGGATAGACCCTGCAGGAAGGTCACGCTCCTTGAACCCACAGTGTGCTGGTGGCTTCAACTCTCTGGAAGAGGCTTTGTGAAGGGGCCTCTTTAACAGAAATGGGAGGGAGTTCATTCAGTTCTGCCTCGTTGTTACCATCCAGCCTGCCGTGGAACAAAGGAGAACGGACCTAACACCTGTGCTTGGAACCACTTGGAAATGTGTGCCAGGAAACAGGACCGAGGCCTTCCCCAGTGTCACTCCATAACGAGGAAGTGTACACTGACACCCGCTGCTTTAGGTGACGGATGCAGCTCAACCCTCCATGACTGCAGCTAGAGTCTTGGATATGTTTTTATTGTCTAGCCTAGAATACATTTAGGGACTATGAAAGATTTACTCCCATCTTTAAGGAGGCTACATTCTGGCTCATCCATTCACTCAGGCGGCATTGTGTTGAGGACCTACTATGTGGCAGGGACTATTTGGGCCACTGGGATAAAATGGTAAAGAAGGCAAACTTCGTCTCCCATGAATCACTGTAGGTCAGCCCAGTGGTATTTTTCAGAGCTCAAACTACAGGTTTGGACGTAAACTTCACAAACCTGTAGTTCCCCCTTGTGTTCGACAGACTGAAAAACTAAAATCACTAGAGCAGCCTGCCCAGTTAGAGTCCCTTCTAGTTTGTACTCTATCTTTTAAGAGACTTTTTCAACCTGAAGTTGAGACTGAGGGAGGGGAGGAAGGTGAGAGGGAGTATTGGTCCGTCCTCAAGAAAAGAACTAGGACAGGCTGGGTGTGGTGACTTACGCCTTTGTAATCCCAGCACTTCGGGAGACTGAGGCGGGCAGATCACTTGAGGTCAAGAGTTCAAGACTAGCCTGGCCAACATGGTGAAACCCCATCTCTACTAAAAATACAAAAATTAGCAGGGCGTGGTGACAGGTGCCTGTAATCCCATATACTCGGGAGGCTGAGGCAGGATAATTGCTTGAACCCGGGCGGTAGAGGTTGCGGTGAGCCGAGATTGCACCATTGCACTCCAGCCTGGATGACCGAGCAAGACTCCATCTCAAAAAGAAAAAAGAGCTAGGACAAATTAGATTATCATTCACAGCAGGATATTCACAATAGTATCAAATGAAAAAAATTGAAAATAGCATAAATATATGCCAATTTTTAAAAAACTGACATGCATTGTTTTCACTCACAGGCGGGTGATGGACAATGAGAACACCTGGGCACAGGGAAGAGAACCACACTCACTGGGCTAGGTGGGGTGCGGAGGGGAGAGAGGGAGGGCCAGCGGGAGGGCAGGGAGGATGGGGAGGGATAATACCGGGAGAAATGCCTGATGTAAGCGACAGGGGATGGGGTGGCGGATGGACACAGCAAACCACCATGGCATGTCTGCACCTATGCAGCAATCCTGCAGGATGCAGGACGTGCACATGTACCCCAGAGCCCAGAGTACAGTAAAAAACAAATGACATGCATTTCCTGCGTATGCTTAGGGGGAAAAGCCTGGGAGAATAAAACAAAGCATCATCAACATTTCTCTTCTAGGATCAGGCTTGCTGTTTTTCTTTCATATCACTTATCTCCTTATAGCATCCCTGACAACTGGACTCACCATTTTATCTTTATGCAAGAAACCAGCCCACTCTGCCAGGCCACAAGAGGTCTTTCCTGTTCAGCGGGAGGACGGGGGAGGATGCAATGTGTCTCTGTCATGGCACTCAGAAAAAGAAGATATTTTGTCATCAGGGAAGGTGTGAAACAGAGCACGGGACAGAATATCAGGGGCAGTTGCCTGCTTCATAGGTAGTTACAGAAAAACCTCTGAACCGACATGCCGCTTACGTGAGATTGTCACAGTTGATACGGCTCAGAATAGAGCCTTCTGAAAATTCTAAGGTTAGAAGGAGTTGAGAACTAGTTGAGAACGGAAAGAACGAGGTGGAAGGTAATATAATCCCAAATAAGTGGCTTAACCAAATACATGAGTAATTTTCCTCACATACAAGCAATCAGAGATAGACCATGTTTTCTTTTCTTGTGCAATGGAGCCTGGCTCTGTCGTCCAGGCTGGAGTGCAGTGGTACAATCTCGAGTCACTGTAGCCTCCGCCTCCCGGGTTCAAACGATTCTCTGCCTCAGCCTCCCGCGTAGCTGGGATTACAGGCGCAGGCCACCATGCCCAGCTAATTTTTGTATTTTTGGTAGAGACAGGGTTTCACCATGTTGGCCAGGCTGGTCTCAAACTCCTGAACTCAAGTGATCCACCTGCCTCGGCCTCCCAAAGTGCTGGGACTACAGGAGTGACCACCGCGCCCAGCCAGGTAGACCATCTATTATGGTTAGGGCAACTGCCCTCAAAAATCAAGGACCCAGGCTTCTCCTAGAGCTTTCCAGCGCCAGCGCTGTTGATGTTTACACCAGCTGATTCTTTGTCGCAGCAGCTGCCCCGTGCACTGTAGGATACATCCCTGCCCTCTACCCACTCCATGCCAGTAGCTCCCACCACCCATGCTGTAAAATTTAAAAAGTCTCCAGACGTTGTCAAATGTCCCCTGGGAGGGCAATGTCAGCCCTGGTTGAGAAACTACTATTCTAGATCCCAGCTCTGCCATCAGTAACACATGGCTTTTATCTTTAGATTCACAAAAGAAAAGTAGGCAGGTGAGTTTGTTGGCAGTCACAGCTGTACGGAAGCCTTGTGGTGGCTTTCAGCTCATGTCTGTCTCATGGCCCTGAACTTGGCCATGTGACTCGCCTCTTACTACTTGCACAGAAGTCAGGGAGGGGAGTATTTTTATGTGGACAGATTGAATTCCTACACAACATTAGGGTTCTGAGGAGGACAGAATGGGTTTGGGCAGGTGACCAGCAGGCTCTACAAGAAGACGTTGGGGAAGAAAGGAGTTAAACAGGTATTTCAGTGCCTCAATGATACAGCATTTCATGGATACAAAAACGGGGCTCCCTTGCGGTGTGAAGCATGGCCATTCAAGCACTGCCCCCCTGCCGTCCAGGACCACAGCGTGTCTGTGAGCACTGCAGCTGTTTGAGGTCAGCAGTAAGTCTTGAGATGCAGCAGCACCGTTGGCCATTGCTTAAGAGTCCCTTCATTTTTCTCATCTCATGGGTTTTAAATATTTTTAAAATTTATTTATTTAACTTTAGGTGCATACTATATCTGGCATTTCTCCCCGTGTTCTCCCTCCCCACCCCCTCCGCCCCCTCAACTGCCCCCAGTATGTGATGCTTCTCTCCCCGAGGCCACGTGTTCTCATTGTTCAACACCCACCTATGAGTGAGAACATGCGGTGTTTGGCTTTCTGTTTTAAATGTTTTTAAATGTTTATAGATCTTTTAGAACACTACATCTTTTCATTCATTTTAGCATATTTCGGTAAAAATAAATTCAATGATTTTTAAACTTAGAGAATAATGATTTTTTAAAAATCCCTGTGTAACCTCACCCTTATCTTGAAGAAGTAACAAGTCATAGTGAATCCCTGTTTCCTCTGTATCTCCAGCACTCAGCATACCCCCACCGGGTGCCATACACCGTCATCCCATCTACAGATATTTCAGTGTGTGTCGGGGGGTCCTCACTGGGAGACTCACAGGACTCAACATTTAGACACAATTACAGCTGTGAGTTGTTATCATGACAGGATGCAGAACAAAATTATCAAGAGGAAAGGTCACATGGGTGAAGCCCAGAGGAAGCCATCATAAACGTCCAAGGACCCTCTCTAAACACAGTACATGCCTAATGTCCCCGGCGAGCTGTATAGCATGGGCATGGGTGGAATGTCATCTACCAGGGAACCTCACTGCAGACTCGGTGCCCGTGGGTTTTGTAGGTGGCTGGTCATACTATGTTCTAGACTTTCAGCAGGAAGGCAGGTGGCCAGCAAAAGGCACACTGTGCAAGTAGCTCAGTCACAGAAGGCCACTTTGATCCATTTAAAGAAAAATGTGCAGGAAATATTACAGATAGTGGTGATATTGCACAGCTGTGTGACTCTGCTAAAAAACATTGATTGCATACTGTACAGGAGTTAAAATAATGACTTTTGTTATGGGAATTTGACCTAAGAGCAGTACCTCCCACTTGGCACTGTTTCTATAAGAAGGAATAGTGAGAGATAAAGCTTATGATATGGTTTGGCTGCGTCTCCACCCAAATCTCATCTTGAGTTATAATTCTCACAGTTCCTGTGTGTCGTGGGAGGTGACTGAGTTATGGGGCGGGTCTTTCCTGCGCTGTTCTTCTGATGGTGAATGAGTCTCACGAGATCTGATGGTTTTAAAAAGGGGAGTTTCCTTGTACCAGTTCCCTTCTCTTGACTGCTGCCATGTGAGATGTGCCTTTTACCTTTAGCCATGATTGTGAGGCCTCCCCAGCCACATGGAACTGTAAGTCCAATAAACCTCTTTCTTTTGTAAATTGCCCAGTCTCAGGTTTATCTTTATCAGCAGCATGGAAATGAACTAATACAGAATTGGTATCAGTAGAGTGGGGTGCCGCTGAAAAGATACCTGAAAATGTGGAAGCGACTTTGGAACTGGGAAACAGGCAGAGGCTGGAACAGTTTGGAGGGCTCAGAAGAAGACACGAAAATATGGTAAAGTTTGGAACTTCCTAGATACTTGTTTTGTTTTGTTTTTATTGCATTTTAGGTTTTGGGGTACATGTGAAGAACATGCAAGATTGTTGCATAGGTACACACATGGCAGTGTGATTTGCTGCCTTCCTCCCCTTCACCTATATCTGGCATTTCTCCCCATGCTCTCTCTCCCCAACTCTCCACCCCCTGCTGTCCCTCCCCTATTTCCCCCTGACAGACCCCACTGTGTGATGCTCCCCTCCCTGTGTCCATGTGTTCTCATTGTTCAACACCCACCTATGAGTTAGAACATGTGGTGTTTGATTTTCTGTTGTTGTGTCAGTTTGCTGAGAATGTTGGTTTCCAGGTTCATCCATGTCCATACAAAGGACATGAACTCATCGTTTTTGATGGATGCATAATATTCCATGGTGTATATGTGCCACATTTTCCCTGTCCAGTATCATTGATGGGCATTTGGGTTGGTTCCAGGTCTTTGCTATTGTAAACAGTTCTGCAATGAATATTCGTGTGCACGTGTCCTTACAGTAGAATGATTTGTAATCCTTTGGATATATACCCAGTAATGGGATTGCTGGGTCAAATGGAATTTCTATGTCTAGGTCCTTGAGGAATTGCCACACTGTCTTCCACAATGGTTGAACTAATTTGCACTCCCACCAACAGTGTAAAAGTGTTCCTGTTTCTCCACATCCTCTCCAGCATCTATTGTGTCCAGATTTTTTAATGATCTCCATTCTAACTCGCGTGAGATGGTATCTAAATACTTGTTAAATGGCTTTGCCCAAAATGCTGTTAGCAATATGGACCAGGAAATCTAGGCTGAGGTGGTCTCAGATGGAGAAGAGGAACTTGTTGGGAACTGGAGCAAAGAGTCATAACGTGACTCTTGTTATGTTTTAGCAAAGAGACTGGTGGCATTTTGCCCCTGCCCTAGAGATTTGTGGAACTTTGAACTTGAGAGAGATGATGTAGGGCATCAGCTCGAAGAAATTTCTAAGCAGCTAAGCATTCAAGTGGTGACTTGGATGACGTTAAAGGCATTTAGTTTTAAAAAAGGAGAGCATGCTAGTTTGGGAAATTTGCAGCCTGACAATGTGATAGAAAAGAAAATCCCATTTTCTGAAGTGCAGTTCAAGCCAGCTGCAGAAATTTGCATACATAATCAGGAGTTAAATGTTAATCCCCAGGACTGTGAGGAAAATGTCTCCAGGCCATGTCAGTCTTCACGCAGCCCCTCTCATCACAGGCTGGGAGGCTTAGGAGGAAAATGTGGTTTGTTGGATGGGGCCCAGGGCTCCTGTGCTGTGTGCAGTGTAGGGACTTGGTGCCCTGTGTCCCAGGCACTCCAGCTGTGGCTGAAAGGAGCCAAGTTAGAGCTTGGGCCGTAGCTTCAGAGGGTGCAGGCCCCAAGTCTTCGCAGCTTCCATGTGGTGTTGAGCCTGTGGGTGCACAGAAGTCAAGAATTGGAGTTTGGGAACCTCTGCCTAGATTTCAGAAGATGTGTGGAAACACCTGGATTCCCAGGAAGAAGTTTGCTGCAGGGATGGGGCTCTCATGGAGAACCTCTGCTAGAGTGGTATGGAAAGGAAATGTGGGGTTGGACCCCCGAAACAGAGTCCCTACTGGGGCACTGCCTACTGGGGCCGTGAGAGGACGGCCACTGTCCTCCAAACCCCAGAATGGTAGATCCCCTGAGAGATTGTGTCAAAGCTGCAGACACTCAGTGCCAGCCTATGAAAGCAACAGGGAGGCTGTTCACTGCAGAGCCACAGGGACAGAGCTACTCAAAACCATGGGAACCCACCTCTTGCATCAGCATGACCTGGATGTGAGACACGGAGTCAACAAAGATCATTGTGGAGCTTTAAGATTTGACTGCCCTGGTGGATTTTGGACTTTGTGGGGCCTGTAGCCCCTTTGTTTGGCTAATTTCTCCCATTTGGAACAGCTGTATTTACCCAATGCCTGTACCCCCGTTGTATGTAGGAAGTAATTAACTTGCTTTTGATTTTACAGGCTTATAGGCAAAAGGGACTTGCCTTGTCTCAGATGAGACATCAGACTGGACTTTTCAGTTAATGCTGAAATGAGTTAAGACTTTGGGGTACTGCTTGGCAGGCATGATTGGTTTTGAAATGTGAGGACATGAGATTTTGGAGGGGCTAGAGTGGAATAATATGGCTTGGCTGTGTCCCCACCCAAATCTCATCTTGAATTGTACCTTCCACAATTCCCACCTATCATGGGAGGAACTCAGCAGGAAGTGATCAGATTATGGGGGCGGGGGGGCGGGTCTTTCCTGCGCTGTTCTCGTGTTAGTGAATGAGTCTCACTGATGGTTTTAAAAAGGGGAGCTTCCCTGCACCAGCTCTCTTCTTGTCTGTTGCCATGTGAGATGTGCCTTTCACCTTCTACCTTGATTGTGAGGCTTCCCCACACACATGGAACTGTAAGTCCAGTAAAACTCTTTCGTTTGTAAATTACCCAGTCTGAGGTGTGTCTTTATCAGCAGCATGAAAATGGACTAATACAGCTTATGAGTTGAATTTGGGGTGAATTTAATTATATTGAATGTCAGGTAAGGAGACCAAACTCTATTCTGTAGCTCATAGGAAGGCCAGCCTAGGGAGTCTTTATGGAGGGAAAAATTGCACTTCATGGAGACTGGTCTGACAAGAGGATGTAAATTGCAGCTGGGAGGAAAAAGAACACGAAAAAGAGTCTTTTAAAGACTCTGGTGAAAATGCTGCACATGCCTGTGACTCAGTTCTGATGATGGCTTTAATGCTCATCATCAAAAAACCTGAACTTGTCTTTTAAAGCCTCTGTCTGGTCAACAGCAGAACAGCAGCCCCCATGGACTGTTCTATATGTGGTCCTGGACTTCCCGAGAACTCCAGTGATCCTTGTTTCCTCTGTTTCTTCTCTAGCAGGGAAAAGTGCAGATCAGAGAGTTTAAGCTACTCATTGTAATACAGTGCAGGCTTTATTTACACTATTAAAGCCCCATGGCCAAATGGACAAAGCGACAGCCTTAGCCCTTTGTATGTTTGTCTTTATATTTGCTTATTCAACAAGTATTCACAGAGCATCTTCTACCTGCCAGGGCAGGTGATTCCTAAGGAAACAGAGCCTCACAGTAAAATCACAAGAGCATGTGGTTTGAAGCCAGTGGACAGGGACTCCAGGCCCACGTTCCGTGTTTTCTTCTCAATCGATCGCTGCCTCAGCTGTTCATTTCTTCATCTCTACCATGTGCCTGACCAGGATTTTCTTATATAATTACTTGAGGCAAGGTGAGCTCTCTTGACTGAAAGCACTCTGGGAACAAACAATCTTGGCCACCATAAATGACATTAAAGAATGAAAGTTTTGCTTTGGAATCTGCTATTGTTGTTTGACTTTAGCTAAGCATTTGGTCAAATCCAACAGCAAAAACTTCTAAATAAAGGAGTGTTTCAAGAAACCTGTGGCACTAATAGCCATTACATTTAAGATCAGCATCAAATATTCTGTGTAAAGTTTCCACTGATGTTTGATTTTGGAGGGTGAGGAAACTGAGGTTCACTGATGTTTTTGAGACTGAATGAATGGACACATCAGTCTCTAAACTGAGATTCAAACCCAATGCTCCTGCATCAGGAGGAATAACTAATGGATGCTGGGCTTAATACCTAGATGATGGGTTGATCTGTGCAGCAAACTGTCATGGCACGTGTTTACCCATGTAACAAACCTGCACGTCCTACACGTGTACCCTGGAACTTGAAAGTTGACGAAAAACAAAAAAAGCTCCTGATTTTTGGATAAAGAGATAAAAACAACAAAGTATCATTTTAGCTGAATGATCCCTGCTTGCCAACATTGATGAACTTAGAAATGTATCTTCAATTGACCTCTACTCACTGTTAAAATTAGTTTTCTTAGCAGCCTTAATGTGCTTAGAGCATTTTATGAAACAGTGCCCTCCAGTGGCTAAGGATACACTTTAAAATTGCAATCACAGGTGCTATTTTTAGCTTGCGGGAGAACTGATGGCCAGGCCGGAATTTAAAGAGATTTACGATCTAGTGGCAGATGTATATATTGTATATATGTAGCAAATAAGCATGAAGACAGCTACTATGTGGCTTGTTAACTGGGTGTGTGATTTCTTGATCACTGACCTATTAAATCACTTATTAATATATAATCTTATCCTGAGTGTAAATTTAGCAGCCTGTCATTTATAATAACATTAGCGATATGACATGTGATCATTTGAGCAGGAGCACTGCTTTCTGCCAAAGCCAGGAGCCTCAATAATTATTTTTAAACTGTAGTTAGGTGTGATTTAAAAGAGATGTGAGTACAGGAATAGATAAGGATCAACGTATGGGACCTAATTTTTATGAAAAATCACTCCTATCTCATTCTTCTTTTTTTGTCCAACAGATCATTACAACCAAAAAGCACAATACCATATTCCTCAAAATGCAAATTAAATACTGCCTCTCAAAATAGCCTTTCTTACCTAAAAAATCCAAGTTTATCTTTTAAATATTTAGGCAGTTTTAGGATAAAAATGCAAAACAGTAATGGAAAATATACAATACCAGTTGTGTGTGTGTGTGTGTGTGTGGGTGTGCGTGCTGTGGAATGCTATTAAAATTATATATTTTTGAAACTTGTAGTTGTGGTTTTAAATCCTGAATCATGCATTACCTAACATATGCACATCTGGGCTCATGCAGTCAAAGTTACCATGCTGAAAGAGACTTTGCAGTTTAGGAAAGTAAGAATCATAAATGTTTGGTGACGTAAGCTGACAAAAACGATTCCATTTTGTAACTGCAGAATCAGAACTAGGAGACTGTCTCTGGACTACCAGGAATGTATGATTTACACTTGTGTTCTGGATGGCAGCATCCGAAGGTCTAAACAGTGTTGTCTCTTCAGAGACTTCCAACTCAGATTCCTGGGATTCCAGAGCTGGCAGGTTCTCCTGTAGTCTGGCATAGTCCTCTCATCCCATACTAATCTTCGGCTTGATTTTATTCTGAAAGACTTTTTAAAATATGCTGTTTACATTTTAGAATAGATTTACATATACAGCAAAGTTGCAAAGATAGTACGGACAGTTTCCGTGCACCCCACACCCATTTTCCTCTATTACTATCATCTTACATATTATGCAATGTTTGACACAATGAATGAAGCAGTATTGATGTAATGTAACTGTTAACCAACATCTGTACTGAATTCAGATTTCCTTAGCTTTCACCTAATGCCCCCTTTTTCTCCCAAGGACCCCATCCAGGGCACCACAGTGAGTCTCTTTAGGCTCCTCTTGCTGTGACAGCTTCGCAGATATTCCTGTTCCTTGTCTTTGGTGACCTCGACAAAAGGGTACTTGAGGAATATGGATCATGTCTTTTATAGAATATTCTTCAACTGCATTATTTCCATTTTGTTTCATATTCTTTCTTGATTAGACTGGGTTTATAGGGCTTTGGGAGGAGGACTGCAGAAGTAAAATGCCTTTTTCATCACTTATCTAAGGGACATGCTATCAACATGATTTATGGCCATCGATGTTGACCTTGATCCGTGGCTAAGGTTGTACTTGTCACATTTCTCTACTGTAACAACATTTTTTTAAATCTCTTTTTCTATACTGTGCTTTTTGGAAGGAATTACTAGACATAGCCCTCATTTGGAGTGGAAGGCTACGCTCTTTCTTCTTTAAAGCAGGATATCTATAGAAATTACTTAGAGTCTTCCATGTGGGAGATTTGTCTACTCTCCCCACTTTCTTTATTGAATCATTTATTTTTATCAGTATAGACTTATAGATATTTATCCTATACTTTGGGTTATAATTCAATACTGCTTTTATTTTTCATCAGTTGATTCCAGCTTTGTCCATCAGGAGCCCTTTCAGTTGACTGCTGTACCATTTGACGTGTGTGTGTGTGTGTATGTGTGTGTATGTGTGTGTGTGTATGTGTGATGTTTCATTTAATGTAATGTTTTCAGAATTCATCTATATTATAAAGTGCATCAGCATTTTATTCCTTTTTAAGGCTGAATAATATTCTCTTGTGTGTATACCACATTTTGTTTACCTATTCTCTGTTGATGCACTTTTCTTGTTTCTGCCTTTTTTTTTTTTTTTTTTTTTTTTTTTTTTTTTTTTTTTAAATAAAACTGACATGGACTTTGGTGTACAAGTATTTGTTTGCATTTTTATTCTTGTGTAAACCTATTAATCAGTGTTTTCTTTTTGCTATATTCATGCCATCTACAACTAGAAATTCCTTTTGAAATTGGCTGCCTTTTCTTTCTTTTTCTTGTCTAATTGTCCTGGCTACTATCTCCAGTACAATGTTGAATAAACGTAGTGAGAACAGACATACATATTGTCCTCTGATCTTAAGAAGACGGCAGCTAGTCTTTCTATGTTAAATACGATATTATCCATGGGCTTTTCATAGATACCCCATATCAGGTTGAGGAAGTTTCCATTTGTTCCTAGGGTGTTCAGTGTTTTTATCATGAAAGGTGATGGGTTTTGTCAAATGCCGTTTCTTCATCCATTGAAATCATCATGCAATTTTTGTCCTTTACTCTATTAATATGGTGCATTATATTGATTTCCTATGTTTAACTAGTCTTGTGTTTTTCAGATAAATTGCACTCGATCATGCTATATGATTCTTTTTAGGTTGCTGGATCTGGTTTGCTAATATTTTATTAAAGATTTTTGTATTTATATTCATAAAAGTTACTGGTCTGTAGTTTCCTTTTGATGTCTTTGTCTTAATATTTTTGTATTAAGATAATATTGGACTCATGGAATAAACTGAAAAGGATTCCCTCCTCTTCTATATTTTGGAAGAATTTTTTAAGAATTGGTGTTAATTTTACTTTAAATGATTGGTAGAATTCACAAGTGCAGCTCTCTGGAGCAGGGTCTTTCTTTTGAGGTAGTATTTTGTGTACCAAGTGAATCTCTTTAATTGTTATAAGAATATTTAGATTTTCTATTTTTTTTACTCAATATCAGTAGTTTGAGTGAGTCTAGCAATTGTCCATTATTGGGTGTGTTGGCATATAGTTTTTCAACACATTCCTGCATAAGTCGTTGTTGTTTGCATAAACTTAGGAGTAATATTACCTTTTTGATTTATAATTTTTATAATTTGAATCTTCTCTGTTTCTCTTCATAGACGCAGCTGAAAGTGTGTCACTTGGGTTGATCTTTTCATTGAACAAAATTTTTATATATTTGATTTTCTCTATTGTTGTGTTGTTCATTTCACTTATTTCCACCTAATCTTTAACATTTTCTTCCTTCTACTTGGTTTAGGTTTAGTTTGCTCTTATTTTGCTACCTTCATTAGGTAGAAAGTTATTCATTGAATTTCTTTATCTCAAGCTATTTTCTAATTTCTTTTGTGATTTCTTCTTTGTCGTATTTGCTAGTCAAGAATGTGTTATTTAATGTACACATCTTTTTGAGTTTCCAAAATCCCTCTGTTACTGATTTCCTATTTCATTCCCTTGTGATTGGAGAACAGACCCGATATAATTTCAGTCCTTTTAATTTACTGATGCTTGTTTTATGGCCCAATTGTCACCTATTCTGGAGAATGTTTCGTGTGCACTTGAGAAAAATGTATATTTTGCTGTTATTGAACAGAGTCCACTTAAGATATCTTTTAGATCTGGTTGGTTTATAATGTTATTTACTTAACCTATTTTCTCTCAGATTTTCTAGTTGTTCTGTCCATTATTTGAAGTCTAATAAATGTAGCTGAATTTTCTATTTTCCCCTTCAGTTTTTTCAGTGATTGTTTTATGTATTTTGCTGTTCTGTTTTAGGCATATTTATGTTTATAACTGTTTTGTCTTCTTGATGGATTGACCCTATCATTATTATTTATGTCCCTCCTTGTCTCTAGCAACAATTTTTTTTGTCTTAAAAAGTATTTGTCTGATGTTACTATAGCAAACTCAGCTCACTTTTGGTTACTGTTTGCATGTTGTATGTTTCTCTATTCTATTAATTTCAATTTATTTGTATCAATTATATAAAAATTGTCATTTGTAGACTTTGTATAGACTTATCATCCATTCTTATCCATTCTTCCAAACCCTCTCTTTTGATTTGAGACTTTAATCCATTTATATTTAATGTTATTAACAATAAGATAGAACTTATGTCTGCCATTTTGCTATTTGTTTTCTATAGGTCTTGTATAGTTTTGTTTCTCCGTTTCTCCACTACTGCTTTCTTTAATGTGAAACAGATATTTTTAAGGCATTGTTTTATTCCCTTGTCGTCCTTTTACTCTATTTTGTATGTTATTTTCTTAGTTATTGCCATTGGTATTACAAATATCTTAATTTTTAGCACACAATTCAAATGAATACCAACCTAATTTCCTAGTATACGAAAGTTTTGCTTCTGTATAGCTCTGTCCTCTGTGTCCCATTTGTGCTGTTATTATTATATACTTTACATCTTTATACTTCATAATTCTACCAGCATAGCTTTTATTGGAGGAAAAAAAAGTGTTGCAAACAACAACACTTTTGTGCTTTTATATTATCTATGTAGTTATCTTTACTGATGTGCCCTAATTTTTCATGTGGATTTGAGTTACTGTCTGTTAAACTTTCCTTTCAGACTAGAAGACTTCTTTGGTTATTTCTCTTAAGGCAGTTCTTCTAGCAATGAACTTGATTTTATCTGGGAATATCTTCATGTTTGAAAGGATCATTTCTGAGGGATAATTTTGCTGGACTTAATTCTTAGTTGACGATTGTTTGCTCTCAGCATTTTAAATGTAATCTCACTGCCTTATGACCTTGCTGGAGTCTGATGAGAAATCAGCTGTTAATTGCACTAAGGGTCCTGTGTGCGTGATGAATCCCTTTGCTCTTACTGCTTCCAGGCTTCTCTTTTTGTCTTTGTCTTTTGACAGCTTGATTTTGATGTGTCTAGGTGTGAATCTCTTCATTTATTATACTTGAATTTTTTTAGTTTCTTGGTTGTGTGGCTTCATGCCTTTAATCAAATTTTAGAAGTTTTTTGCCATTTTTTCTTCAATATTATTTCTTTCCTTCTCTGTCTCCCCTTTCCTTTTGGTATTCCCATTATCCGTATATTGATACACTTGATATTCTACAGATCTCTGTCACTCTGCTTCTTTTTCTTCATGTTTTTTCAGTTCCTCAGACTAGGTAATCTTTATCAATCATCAAGTCCATTGCTTCTTTCTTCTGCCAAGTAAAATATTATTTTGCACCTGTCTAGTAAATTTTCCATTTATTATACTTTTTTTTTAAGTTGAGACAGTCTTGCTCTGGAGTGCAGTGGTATGATCCCAGCTCACTGCAGCCTCCGCCTCCCAGGTTCAAGTGATTCTCATGTCTCAGCCTCTCGAGTAGTCGGTATTACAGGTGCATGCCACCATGCCATAATTTTTTTTATTTTTAGTTGAGGCTGGGTTTCACCACATTGACCAGGCTGATCTTGAACTCCTGGCCTCAAATGATTCACCCACCTCAGCTTCCCAAAGTGCTGGGATTACAGGCATGACCCACCGCACCTGGCCCATTTAATACCGTTTTTAACTCTAGAATTTCAAGTTGGTTCTTTTAAAATAATTTTAGTGTCTTTATTGATATTCTCTATTTGATAAGGCATAGTTTTTATACTTTTCTATAGAACTTATAGACATGGTTTTCTTTAGTTATTTGAACAAGTTTATCATAGCCAAGCTAAGGTCTTTTTCTTAGCGTGTTCAATGACTTCAAAAAATTATAAAGCAGTTTATTAACTATGTTTTTTCCTGTGTATAAACCATACTTTCCTTTTTCTTTGTGTGTCTCAATTTTATATTAAATAGTGAATATTTTAAATTATATAGTCTGGCAACTCTGAAAATCAAGTTACCCTTCTCCCCAGGTTTTGTAGTTGCTGTTTGTTCTTCTTGTTGTTATTTACTTCTTTAATGGCTGAACTAATGAAATAAAACTTTCCTTCTTTTCGTGCTGGCCACTAAGGACTCTGCATGGTTAACTTGGGTGTCAGATAATGATTACAGAGATCTTTTTTAAAATACCTTGAACCAATAAATCTATAAGCTTCTGCTAGCAAGTTCTGTATGCATTCTAAGGCACAGCTTCCACACGTAGCCAGGAAGTTTACAACCCTGATGTAGTCCTCTTTTCCTACTTGCTGAAGGTCTCAATGTCAGACAGAGGTGAACAACTGGGACCTTCTCAAGTCTTTCCTGGGCATTCATACAGCCCTGTACCTGCAAGTGGCCTTCTAGATTCTCAGCAGCATGTTCAAGCTTTTCACAGCCTTCATGGACATCTCATTCCATGTTTCTCCTTTTAAATAGTTTTATCAACATCTTGTTTTTTTCCATTTTCTGCTATGTTAAATAATTGTCACTGATTGTTATCAACAAATGCCCTAAGGAAAAGGCTGTTTACAGTGATTGAGCTCTGAGTCAGATCAAACAAAGACAAGTCCTTTAGGTGTGGGTTTCCAAAGAACTGCCAGACAGGTCAAATAATGACAATTATTTTGACCTGGGGCTTTTAGAAAGCTATAACGCTGTTCTTCCCCTCTTACGTAGTATGTAGGCTGATAATTTTCATGGTTACCATAATTGTGAGGCTGTTGGTTTTCAAGACTGCTGTGGACCTGAGGAGAGGGAGATGGACATAGGGAAAGTTAAAAGGCCAAAAGCTCATTCTTCTACTGAGAGTCAGTGGTTTTTCTTGAATAAATGCTCTTCAGACTGTTGGAAGTCATTGTTTAATTGCCAAGATTTGAAGAAGTTGATTTTGACAATGTTTGCAATCTCATTGCTTTTCTGGAAGAGGAGATTTTTGGAGATCTTAAATCTGCTACTATGGATGTAGCTCCTTTTTTTGTAGGATTTTACACACAGGTCTTTTCCCTGTTGTGTTCAGAATGGGCTGAACTCTGACACTGTTAATATTGAATGATACTCATATCCCTTTCAATGCTTTCAATAACTTTTAGGAAATATTTTTTTAATTTTCACAATTTTTGTGCTACCAGGAGCAATGTGTTTTTAGAGCGTAGGTATTGAACATATAGAAACCCATATTCCTGACTTTTTTGTGTGTGTTTAATGGTATATTTCATAATAATACAACTATCTTAAGAATCACATTGGCATATTTACTCTGCATTATTCAAATGGCTAATACTTTGAGAAGGAACATCCTCTGTAATAAAGTGTGTGCTGTCTTGTTTGACTTATTTAGTAAGAAATTAATGTGATACAGAGTATTTCATTAAGTTCCTCCAAATAACCTATTTTAAAACAACTTCTCTTTTGTTATTTTCTGGATATAATACTAAAGGCATAAACAGATGGTGACCCATAATACCTGAAAGAGAAAAATAGGATTTCTCCTTTCTCTCTTAAAATTAGGGTCTATATATATGATAGCAAAAGTAAGGTGCTTCTCTCCCCACCTTTTAGAAGCTACTTGGTGTGATCAGGGAGTAACTATAGAGAAACATTATCAAACGCATTTTTCTACACTTTCAGTTAGGAGAATAATGAATGTGTACATATACATTTTCCCTTTCGAGGATTAATGGATTAACACTGTTGGGAATGATTCCCCTAGAAAGTTTTCTGAGAGCCGGGAAATTTCACATCATACGTTTTTAGCCCTGGGTCACTGTGAGTTTTCCAAAGCCTCCAGCAGATAGATAAATTAGTTTCCAAGTGAACAAAGTATATTATTCTATCTCCTGAGGCATTTTTTTCTTTGATGACCATTGAGTGTGTTAAACAGCAACAATATGCCCTTCATAATAAAAAGCACTTTAAGTTGAGTCATTGAAGGCTCTTGATACTTGTGGAATGACAGAGAAGTTCTGAAGAAATGCACATTAGTGCATGTAGAGAATATTTAGAAAGCATAACCAAATAAAGAGTTTTAAGAAGGCATAATAATTTTTTTTTTACTTTAAGTTCTGGGGTACATGTGCAGAACGTGCAGGTTTGTTACATAGGCATACATGTACCATGGTAGTTTTATGCACCCATCACCCATCGTGTAGATTTTAAGCACCGCATATATTATATATTTGTCTAAATGCTCTTCCTCCCCTTGTCCCCTACCTGCAACAGGCCCCTTTAAGAAACCATAATAAATTTTAAGTCAAAGTAAGATGGAAAATACAGAGAAGGGTTAGTCTTTTAAGACTCTGGAGAGGTGATTTGAAAATCAGATGTTAACGGAATATATGGGCATAAATTAGCAGGAGCCTCAGATATTCCAAACCAGGGCTCTGACATGAACATAAGGCAGTTATATGAGGAAGCAGCAGGCAAGAGCAGGACTGGAAAGGGTTTGATATCATCTCAGCAATCATCCACCCAATAAAGAAATATCTCAGCAATCCCTGGCCTGTGGTCAGCCAATCTGTGTCTGAACATATTGATCAAGTAATAGTTCAGTGCTCTCAGTGAGGAAGCCAGTGATGATTGTAACACAGCTCTCTACGATATTAAGATAAAATTTATTCCCAGAATGCTCTATGCTTGGGTTCAGTTATTTCTTTTGGAGCATCTCAGAATCAATCTAATATTTTGGGGAAGTGACAGTTTTTCAGATCTTAGAGGAAGAACTTACTATTAATCTCTTTCCCCCATTTAACTTAATTGAAAGAGTCTCTGATTAGAAATTTTAGAAAAGAGGTTCTAGCCCCAACTCTGCTATGTATTATCTGCTTTGTAAGCAAAGAACAGTTAAACTGTCTGAACTACTATTCATGTATAGCATCAATTTTCCTCCGTTCCTTCCCTATCCAGGTCTTGGCTCTATGAAAAGCAACTTGAACTCTTTCTAGCCTGGGACACTTCTCCAAGATTGCCCCCCTTGAGTGAACTCCTATCTCTTGTCCAGTTCCATCTTATTATCTTATGCCTGGATCCTCCACCTCTGCCCAGACACTACAATATTTTGGATACTTGTATTTCTTTCTCACATTGCAATTATGAGGATGGGGTAGGATGTGGGGGTTCCTCCGTGCAGCCTTTCAGGGACTGGGGTTCCTTCTAGCTAGTGGCTGTGGTATCTATAAGTGCTCAAATTTCTCCATTGGATACTCTGTATCTTGATGGCAGACTCAAGAAGAGAATGGTGAGGCTGACACAGGAAGTTTACAGGGGCTGGGCCTAAAAGAGGTATGCATCTTTTCTGCCTATATTTCCCATTAATTCACAGTCGGTCACTTGATCCCATCTAACTGCCAGAGAGATGAGGAAATGTAGCCGAGCTGAGTGCCTAGGAGGGAAGACCAAATATAAAAGCAGTGCATGTCATTTCTGCTTCCACTTGTGCTAGAATTGAGGCACACAGTCCCCAACTAACCTCAGAGAAATTTGGAAAATGTAGTCTGGTTGAAGGCTAAGAAAGAAAAGGTGCTAATTACACTTTTCAAGCTTATCAGCTTTAGAGAATAGAAAATAGCCTAATTTTCTATGTTGTAGAGTAAGGTTGAATAAGATAATAAATAATAAGATAATAAATAATAAAATGCTTAGAATCTGGTAATGTGACATAAAAATGAATGTTAATATCTTTTTTCTACAAATAGTTCTGGGACAATTAGACAGCCATATGCAAAGTAATGAAGTTGGACCCTTACCTCACACCATAGACAAAAATTAACTCAAAGTGGATCAAAAACCTAAATGTAAGAACTAAAACTTAATAATTTTTAGAAGAAAACAGGGGTAAACCTTCATAACGTTGGATTTGGCAAGATTCTTAGATATAGTACAAAAATAAAAACAACAAAAGAAAAAATAGATAAATTGAACTTCATCAAAATTAAGTTTTGTGTTTCAAAGGACACCATGAAGCAAGTGAAAAGGCAACCTATCAAACGGGAGGAAATATTTACAAATAATTTACCTATTAAGGAACTTATACCCAGACTATATAAAAACTCTTAACCTCAATAGTAAAAAGACAATTATTCCAATTTAAAAATGGGCACAGAATCGGAGGTGACATATCTCCAAGTAAGATTTACAAACAGCAATATGTACATGAAAAGATACTTGACATCATCATTCAGCAGGAAAATGCAAATCAAAACCACAATGAAATACTACTTTCTACCTCCTAGAATGGCTGCAATAAAAGTCAAATAGCAAGTGTTGGTGAGAATGTGGAAAAAACAGAACCTTCATGTCCTACGTGTGGGAAGGAGAAATGGTGTAACCACCTTGGAAAGTAGCTGGGCATTTTCCCAAACAAATAAACATAGAGTTACCCCTTGACCCAGGAATTTCATTCATAGCTATATCCCCAAGAAAAATGAAACCATATAACCATATAAAAATAATTACATTAATGTTTGTAACAATATAATTCATAGTAGCCAAAAAGTACAAGCAACCCAAATGTAGATCCATATAGTGGAACATTATTTGGCCATAAGAATACAACAAAATACTGACACCTGCTACACACTGAGGAATTTTGAAAACTGTAAAAGAAGACAGTCACAAAAGACCACAACATATATGATTTCTTTTATGTGAACTATCTGGAGCAGAGAACTCTACAGAGACAGAAAGTAGGATAGTGGTTGCTTAGAACTGGGATGAGGGACATGGGGGCAAGAAGAGTCATAGCTCAAAGTTGGGGGGTTCTTTCTGAGATTATGAGAATGTTCTAAAATTAATTATGATACTGGGTTCACATGTCTGTGAATATGTTAAAGACCATTAAGTTGTGTGCTTTAAATGGATGAATTGTATGGTGTGAATTGTATCTCAATAAAGGTGTTAAAAATGAGGGATAATATATGCATTATTGTTATTAAGGCTCTGTCCTACCCAGATGAAACAATGTGCAACACTCATGGCAGGAGGCCCTTAGAAACCAACTGTGACCACACAGCCATGAGAAATGCTAATGAGGAAGAAACAGAACAAGCATCCCCAGCAACCAGCGTTGTAGTCTGGACAGCTTTCTGATTATTTCGACTAAGGAAAATGTGTATAAAAATGGAGGTAAGCTCAAAACTTAGGAATCATGCCAAGATGACCAAGATCCAGGCTGATGTAAAGCTTGTAAAAAGTGTAAAGTGGCTGGTGCGGTGGCTCACGCATGTCATCCCAGCACTTTGGGTGGCGGAGGCGAGTGGATCATGAGGTCAGGAGTTCGAGCCAACATAGTGAGACCCCATCTCTACTAAAAATACAAAAATTAGTCAGACGTGGTGGCAGACACCTGTAACCCCAGCTACTCAGGAGGCTGAGGCAGGAGAATCGCTTGAACCCAGAAGGCAGACGATCACACCGTTGCATTCCAGCCTGATGACAGTGTGAGACCCCGACTCAAAAAAAAAAAAAAGTGTACGGGGCATTGAACAGAACTACCAAGTTGCAAAGTAATATTGGAGCAAGTAAAAGGGTAAGGAGGTTGAACAATTCTGAATACACTAAAAACCACTGAATTATATACCTAAATAGGTGAATTTATTAGTATGTGAATTATATCTTGTTAAAGCATGTGCTTGCTCTTGCTCTCACTCTTGTGTTCTCTACTACTGTCTTACACACACACACACACACACACACACACAGAGAGAGAGAGAGAGAGAGAGAAAGAGAGAGCATGCAAAGAAAGATAGATCCTGGTGTGAAGGACGTATGCAGGATAATCATGTAGTGAATATTCTTACATGTTCTCCAGTAAGGAATGTACTTTTCAAAATCAAAAAGGAAAATTAGATATCTCATTCTCAGGAAGGGAGGGAAGATTGTTCAGGAAATAGTGAGAGAACACCTAGCTGCTCAGGAAGATTTACCTTAATCTAAAGTCAAGTTTAGCTAGGATAACAATAAAAATAACCAGGTTTAAGGCCCTAGCACCAAACACCTGGCATGCGTTCTCTCTTCTAATTGTTTAGTAACCCGGTGAAGTAGGTGATAGCATTAGCACCCATTCAGAGAGGATAAGTAACTTATTCTAAGTCACACATCTAGACAGGACGAACACCAGTTTGAAAGCCCCTCTCTCTGGCTCTGGAGGCAAGGTGAAAAACCACACCATGTGTTTGGGAATTCAGAGCAGGTAAAGAAGCGTGTTTTGCATCGGTAGAGAACAGAAAATTTTTTGTTTTTTGACAAATAGCAAACACTTGCTATTTGACTTTTATTGCAGCCATTCTAGGAGGTAGAAAGTAGTATTTCATTGTGGTTTTGATTTGCATTTTCCTGCTGAATGATGATGTCAAGTATCTTTTCATGTACATATTGCTGTTTGTAAATCTTACTTGGAGATATGTCACCTCCGATTCTGTGCCCATTTTTAAATTGGAATAATTGTCTTTTTACTATTGAGGTTAAGAGTTTTTATATAGTCTGGGTATAAGTTCCTTAATAGGTAAATTATTTGTAAATATTTCCTCCCGTTTGATAGGTTGCCTTTTCACTTGCTTCATGGTGTCCTTTGAAACACAAAACTTAATTTTGATGAAGTTCAATTTATCTATTTTTTCTTTTGTTGTTTTTATTTTTGTACTATATCTAAGAATCTTGCCAAATCCAACGTTATGAAGGTTTACCCCTGTTTTCTTCTAAAAATTATTAAGTTTTAGTTCTTACATTTAGGTTTTTGATCCACTTTGAGTTAATTTTTGTCTATGGTGTGAGGTAAGGGTCCAACTTCATTACTTTGCATATGGCTGTCTAATTGTCCCAGAACTATTTGTAGAAAAAAGATATTAACATTCATTTTTATGTCACATTACCAGATTCTAAGCATTTTATTATTTATTATCTTATTATTTATTATCTTATTCAACCTTACTCTACAACATAGAAAATTAGGCTATTTTCTATTCTCTAAATTTTTGTTTTGTTCAGTAGTCAAATACTTTGTTCCTAAGGCATACTAGCTGCCTTGTTAATGAAATTAAAGAATCATTATAAATAATCTGTAGAAATGTACAGATAAACAAGAAAGGAGCTAAAAGGCTGGGAAAAGGAGATGAATGTTTTAGTTGACAAAAGGGTAAAATCTACAGGACTAGTTCATAACTAGCCAGATTCTGGAACTAATTGATAAATACAGGCATGTCCTGTACAGTGCGTTGCATGCTGATAACACCTAACTGTAGGCCATACAAATATTCTATTTCCCTAACTTATTTCTGGAGAATCTATTATGATCCTGCCATAACGTTGTCTTAATAGCTTTTATACTTTCAGAGGGAACAGATTTATTCACACAGTAGTTGGTGATACACTTTTTATTTTATGCTGTAAATGATCTTAATAGAATTTGTGAAAACACTGAAATTATGAGTGCAACACAGTTTTCTAGATGTGTGCTAGACCAACATTTGCCATAAGCTGTCCCATAATCAGTTCCTTGATGCTTTATGGACCTGAAACCCGCTTACATAAAATTGGTCTAGTAACTAATGATAAAGATTAAATAAAAGTCCTTGAGGCCATTGACAGAAGGCTGTGTTTTCTTCTAAAATCATGGCACTCAATTCATAAACATGATTCATTTTTCTTCTGGCTTGTATATACTTTTATATCTAATTGTGTTTCAGTTTTGATGGCCCAGTTAATCAGAAAAGCTTTAAACCAGTTTCTTTATAAAAGCATAATGACATATATAATGGCTTTCAGATAATCACAGAAAGGATTATTTTTCTCTATTCCTGGTAAACCAAAGTGCCCCCATGTGCTTCTACATGTAATGTTATATAAAGTACTTTAAAGGACGCTGTATTATGTTGCATGATAGCATCATTGATCATTCTAATGGTAATTTTTCCTTCACACGTGGTAGCTTCCAGGCATAATGACTCATCACTAAAGCTTCGACTGTTGAAGCTCTCTGCTCATGGGTGAAGAAAAGAGAACGGCAAGTTAAAAATAATGACTTACTCCTCATTTACATTGCAGTGAGTTGTTCTCATTTGTGGAAGAGGGACGTCTTCTATGAGGAGTATAATGAAGGTGATGAGAACCATCAGATCTTTTGTGCACAATCAATAGTTCCCATAAATAAAATCTCAAGTCACACACTACAAAACGGAAATCACGTGTAATGGGAACGGAGTGAAATCACCATCTGAGGGGTGACAAGTTCTTATTGAGAAGGATGACTTCATGCTGGACTTCTTGCGGTTTCCAGACCTGTAGATGAACAAATTTTCATCCCTTGATTGATAATAAATTTTGTGAGGACAGAAGTGGTTCTAGATTGAGAATTCCGTCATTAGGCTAGACTCAAGGGGACATACTCTAGGCACAACTGCGGGAGACCGCAGACTACGATGACTTTCTTACAGGAATCGGAAAAACCATCATCAATTTCATAGTCCAGGAGTGACTGTGTGTAAACAGTGACAACAAAAGTACAGTTTATTCTATTGAAAATATTTTAAGAGCATCCTTCCAGTACTCTAAATGCGTGACATCCCAAATACACGAGTTCATTCATTGGTTTCTTCGTTCTTCTCTTTATCCTGAAGCCCGTAAGTCTACCCAATTATAGAATTTCTTTGTAAATGCCTTATAGGGCCATTTTTGCTAGGAACGAAGTGATTTTCCATATCTTCTGTTCCATCCTACCAAACTTGAGTTAACCTAAAGACCACTACTTTTTATGAAATAATAAATGTCCAGCAGAACTCCTACCAACCTCACAGTCCCAGACGTCTGCATTGCTGTGGGTAGTCACTCAAATGTAGCTGGCAGAGGCTTTACCAGAAAGGTTAATTGCCCCAAACTTTCCTCTTAGAATTAGAGTTGAGTTTTTGTTTGTTTGTTTTTAATATGCCCAGTTAATCTTTTATTGTGGGACAAATGTTGAGACTAACAAGAAGATTTCAGATGAAAGGATAACAATCTCTCACCCTACCTTCCCCTTTCATGGGGGAATGTAAGTGTGGACTGAACCAAAGCAGGAGCTCTAGGGGTGAAACAAGGACTATCTCTGCTTTTTCATCAGCTCTGATCATCCAGTAGAGATGTCCACCCTAAAACATGGGAAAAACTTCACACAACCCAAAGTCCTGCACTGATTTCACCACGAGCTCGCAGTGGTGTCTGGGCCTCGTGTGTCAGCACAACAACATAACTGTCGCTGTATGAGGACAGTTTCCTTCCCACCAGACCTTGGAGTCAACCCCAGGAACAACTGTCCAACCCTGGGCACATGCTACCAGCAGCAATTCGGAATATGGCACTGAGGAGAGAGATGAAATGAACACCTGCTTACACCCATAAATCTCTCTTAAATCAGCCATAAGCAATTTCTTTCATGCTGATTTTTATTTCTAAACCTGTGATTTCCAAAGCCATAAACTTTGGGTCTCAGTGAAATAACGAAGGGTTAGAGGGCCAGGCACAGTGGCTCACACCTGTAATCCCAGTACTTTGGGAGGCCAAGGAGGGTGGATTACCTGAGCTCAGGAGCTCAAGAACAGCCTGACCAAGATGGTGAAACCTTATCTCTACTAAAAATAATAATAGCCAGGCATGGTGGCAGGCACCTGTAATCGCAGCTACTCAGTAGGCTGAGGCAGGAGAATCCCTTGAACTTGGCAGGCAGAGGTCGTGGTGAACCAAGATCATGCCCCACTGCACTCCAGCCTGGGTGACAGAGTGAGATTCCCTCTCAAAAAGAAAGAAAGAAAAAGGATTCGAGATACAGCTAGATGCTATTTCAGACCCTCTGTTTCTTAGACTTCCTATCAAACCCATTCTTCTTTCTCAGGAAGTTTTTTTTCAATTGTTGTTGAATATATATAATATGAAATTCGTCATTTGAATCGTGTTAGAGTATACACTGTAGAGATCCATTCACATTGCTGTGCACCCGTCTTCACCGTCCGTCTCCAGACCTTTTCTGCTTTCCAAACTGAAACTCTGTCCCCACGAAAAATTCCCCAGCCCCTGCACCCACCTTTCTGCTTCCTGTCTCTGTGAACCTGACTCCCCTAGGGACCTCACATAAGTGGAATCATGCAGTATTTGTCCTTTTGTGACTGGCTTATTTCATTTATCATAACATCTTAAGGGTTCGTCCATGTTGCAGCCTCTGTCAGAACTTCCTTCTCTTTTAAGGCTGAATGATATTCCATTATAGAGACAGACAACATTTGTTTACCCATTTATCTTCAGTGGAATCTTGGAAGGCACCTGTCTTTTGGCCATTGTGAATGATGCTGCTATGCACATCAGTGTACAAATGTCTGCTCACGTCTCTGCTTTCACTTCTTTTAAGTCTACGTCTAGCAGTGGAATTGCTAGATCAAGTGGTAATTCTACGTTTAATCTTTTGAGAAACTGTCGTAACATTTATAAGGAGCTCCTAATATTTCCAGTAACTATCCCAAATAGTGGATGAGCCAAGGAGACAATGTCATTTCAATGCCATTTTGACACCCAAGAAATTAGGTCTAAACATGCTTAATGTACAAAAGAGTAAATAACATAAACTTATCTTTCTTCAATGGAAATAGAGTCATTTCTGTGTATGGGTCTGTTACTACCTTCTGTGGAAGTGGCTGAAGAGTTTATCTGGCTTGCAAAGTCTGTTTAGGATGGCCTGTCGTAAAGTTTGCTTTTGAGGACTCTGGTATGGCACTTCAACAGGTCAGCCACCATTCTCTGGAATACTATGAGATTGAGATTGAACAAGTGGATTGTTCCTTCCTCATGGGACAATTGTGCTGTCCTCCCTGGTGTGCCTTCAACAACAATCAGGGCGCACAATGCATGAGAGGCGGGGGGGACCTGGTCCCGGACCATGGACCAGATTCCTGACTTTGGACATTTACTGTTTCTGAGTCTGTTTGTTTATGAGTAAAATGAATAAGCTTGCATGCAAACACAGCCCCTCTTCCAGCTCTAAATTCCCACCATGCACAGAAGCCTACATGGTCACTGGTGCTCAGAAAATTTTACCAAATTCAGTTCATGGTATACGTTACACCTACTGCCTTTTCTGCTTTCTTTTCTCTCCTTTCTCTACAAATAGTCACTCTTTTTCAGGTCTGGGGATAGTCTAGTGAATTTCAGACAGAGTCTTCGAGATCTCTTCAGGGGCCAGACAGTGTCATGCACCAGCTCTGTTTCATCTCACCTCACAAAACTGCTCCACAGCCTGACCTCCTGGAAGGGTGTTTTCCTGCTTTCCCCGATGACCAGGACTTCCTCAATACCTACTCAGAACTCTGGGGTTTTTGGTCCAGTCAGAAACATGAAAAGGGAGGCGCAGCATTCCAAGATGCAGGGAGTGCAAAGGACTGGGAATGTCATGAGACCATGCTTAGCCACGCAGGAAGGCGCCGAGGACACTGTGCCACTAAAAGGAGAATGAGAGGCGAGCCCCCAGGGAGGCGTCTGCGGTCTCCCAGGAGAAAGGTCCCACATGCAGTGATTCAAGAAAATAAGACGTATAATCAGGAAAGACATATATTATACATTCCATGGCTGATTCCTATGAGAGGGAAAAACAAGCAGGCAAATCTATTTGGGAAGCACGATTATAATATTTATTCACTTGAGTAAGACTCTATCCTTGGATTTAACATATGGAGTGATGACCTAAGAGTCAGGACCGGGATGAGAAATGTAAGATGCATGAATTTCAAAAAATAAATAAAATGAAAATATTTATTTGCTAATGGTTAAATTACATGGAATAGAAGCATAAGCAGAAATCAAATGGTCAAACATACAGAATCTGCTCTTCTTTCTGAACAGCCATGGATAGCCTCACTAAAAGGACTCGGCTTGAATGTCTCTTTGGGGTGGTTTATTCCAGCACTTTGGTGTGTTTTTGCCTTGGCCCACAGCAGTGGGATAGTGCACAGCAGCTGAACGCCATCGCAGATTTTCCTATTTCACTCACAGGACTTCAGTCTTTTCTGTCACATGTTTTCTTCTTTTGAAATACCCATTATGTTTGCCATAGGAAAGCACAACAAAGCATAGCATGACATGGTCTCTCTTGTCAAAGGAGAGTGACACATGGGGGCAGGTTTTAGGGAAAGAAAAACACAACCCAAGGGCTGGGCGATGGGGAAGCAAGTGCTGAGTGTGGACCGAGGCCACCACCTGCCTCTGTAGTTCCCCTGGCAGGACTGGACAGGTAGGAGGCACCCCCTCCGTCACTATTTATTTGATGCTCTAGGTTGGAATCATAGTGTGATTCCATTAAAGGGAAAGGAACAAAATCAGATCCCCTTGTCACACTCATTGCAGCATTTTCCTTGAGTCTGAGGCAGGTGTGTCCAGCAATTCTGCTGGGAGAAGGGGAAGATCCCACAGATGAGCTTCTGTGCAGGGTGAGAGTGAGCACCCAGCACAGTGTCTGCACAGAGGATGACAATGATATTTAATGAATGAATTGAGTTGAATAAGCAAACCTAGGACAGGGTGTGGAAGGTGAACTCATTGTTCATGAAGTCAGACACTTTGGCATTAGTGAGGTAGGCGCACGCGCGTGTGTGTGTGTGCGCACGTGTGTACTCACACGCAGTTGTTTCCGTGCTTGTATGAGAGTTACTAATGTTGATCTAGTTGACATTGTTAGTTGCTAGAATAAATAAAGTAAAATGATATTGTTAAAGGGAAGAAACTTTACTTTGTAATTCTGTGGTGTTGAAAGTAGGGAAAGAACTATTTTGCCTTTAAATACACAGCAGTATACACTTGGAAATCACAGCAGTTTTGTGTCCTAAAAGCAAAAGCAAACAAAAACAAGAAAATAGGAAACTAACCAAACTTGGGCACTTAAAAAATCTATTTCCTAATGGAGTAAACAGATATTGCACTGCAAGTTACAGTTTTCAACACCATTTACCCTATGCCTCCACCATTCCGAGAGGCAGCTCTAATAAATGAGATGCAGCGGTGACCTTTACCAGCTCCACCAATAGCTATACATTGAGCTGAACATTCCCATCACCTAACAGGACAGAACTCATTACTGACCGAAGATTGCTACGATGCTTTGACTGAGATGTGTATCATTAAAATGAACGCTACTTCACTCATTGAATACAACGTCCTACACCGCAGAAGACCTGATATACCATTCATTGATTTTTGTGGATAACTGCAATAACAACCTCTAAAGATTAGCTGAGCCTGATTGTATGTTAAATTGTGGTTGAGATCAATTTGCTCTTTTTTGAGAGAGTTGATTTGTTGTTTCTTAAATTAGAACCTTTATTGATGGCGTGCATGGAATAAATTGTCAGATTTGCAGTCCTGACAATTCAAGCTTAGATAGCCGCTTGTTCCACATACGTTAATGTGAAACTTACAGCCATTAAAGTAAGTCAGGATTTTGAATTTTTGAAGCTTTGCGTACATAGAAAAATTTGGTTTTACCAATTTTTAGGCAAAACAACACTGACTTTGAGAACAAACCGGTGTTCATGCCCAGGTGACATCACCTGCTCTGCTGTGATTGTTAAAGCAGCCCCTCACACGGCCAAGTGTCGTAGTCCAGAAGATGAATTGCGTAGTCTTATTGGGAACATATGAGGTGGAAGGACTATAGCCACACTTGATCTCCCGGGTACACTTTTATGCGGCCCTACAGGTAAAGCATCCCTGTAAGCCCTGTGGATTTTCACAGGAAGGCCTCAGTCACTCAGATGGCTGAGTTGTCACTGGCTGCTTCTGCTAATAGCATTAGTGGTTTTTATGCTTCATACTTAGCAGGACCTACTAGGTGAACCCAGACACAGTTCTAATGTCGTTGACATTATTAATATCCCCAGTTTTTTCCAGATGGGAGTATCCAGGCACAGAAATGCCATATAACCTGTCTGAGACTCCACAGTTAATAGCTAGTAAAGGTGCGGATTTTCTGGGACTTCATCAGACACAGGTTCTCACTTCACCAGGAAACAAACGTGAGGACGTTCTTACTTCCACTTACTACAATATGTGAACGACTACTGTGCAATGAGACCTCCACCCCCTCGGAGCTTAGAGTCATACCCCTGTTATCTTGCAGCTTTCAGATGGTGGGCTCTACCTCTTTAATTGACTAGACTTTCTCTAATAATCCCAGCAAAGTCTGTATGGGTCCACGTCAGAAGGGAAAGAGTCTCTGGTCAGAGCCAGGGTCATAAGATACAAGTGAATTTATACCAATGATGCCACTTGCTAAACTTCCAGCATGTCATGTAGGAGGAGCCTGGGAGGCTGTCTGGCCCTGGTGGCACAGACAGTCCCCTGGAGCCAGCCAAATTCAGACTCACATTCTGCCTGAAGCAGAGGGACACAGACAGCCACACGCCACCTGGAGACGTCTGCCTTTGACGTCCCACGTTTGTGACACATGCGAAATCTTCTCAAAAAGAAATAGCCCCCATAGCCACTGTGCCATCAGGCATTTTGAGGCTCACAGACAGAAATGCGCAAGTGGGAAGGAGTGAGTGATTCCATCTAAGAGGACCTGCCTCCTTTTCCTGGGAGACGGGAGAAACCTCTAATCATTTGTTTCTCTGTTTTTCCAGCCCAATGAGTAGACAGAATTGTTCTGTGTAATGCTTTTTCTTCTCTCTGTATAAGACACTGGCCTGTCTGCTGTTTGCATTTTGGATTATTTTGTTTGCTTTCAAGTTAAAAGGACAAGAGTTGTTTACAGGCAAGCTTTTTCATAGATTCCATCTAAAACTCTTCTGGAATATGATTCAGTTTTTTGGTTTTTTTTTGTAAATAAAATCATAGGTGAACGTGTGGTCAAAAGGGATAGTTGGTTTTCCCCTTTCAGAGATCTGAGTGTCACTGGTGGAAGTGAGATCTCGTATTTATAAAACATGCTCTTTCTTTTCGTACTTTCAAAATGCCTGAACATAGCTGATCTTAATTAATCAGCACAGTAACCCTTTCAGAAAAATAAGAAATTCTATTACTGAAAATGAAAAACTGCTAGGTAAAGTAACAGGCCTCAAAAAACACTGCAATGGGATTAGAACCAAATTCTCCTGATTCTAAATCCAGAAGTTACAGTCAGAGTATGACTGTATTTCTTTATTAGGATTAAAGTCAGCCCTCAGCAACAGAAAGATGAAAATAATGCTAGTTTAAGAAAGATGGAAATTTGTCTTTCAAACTTACTTATTTCCACATAGAAGTCCAGAGGTGGAATCTACCTTCTATTTTCATTTTATCTTCCATTTCCAAAATCACCTAAAGGAACAAAATGGCTGCTCTAGCCCCAGCCATTATAAAAGCCTTCCTGCTAGCAGATATGAAAAAGGAGAGGGGACTATCATGCTCTATCCCTTTAAGGACACTGCTTTAGAGGTTGCACTGCATACTTCTGGCATAGCCAGTCTGTGGCAAAGCCTAAAATAGAGGCCAAATGTCCAGACTTTTGGGCCAAGCCCTTTCCAACCATCCATACCTTACCCTGGAGGTTTTCACCACCATTGTGTTGATGTCATCGTCCGGTCAAGTTTCTGCCTCTCAGACTATCCATTAGTCTTTGCTAGTAGGAGGTCATTGTTCTCAGGGATGCACAGATTAATGTAACGTGGAGGACTTGGCTCCATTAAAAATGCTGAAAGGAATTTACTGCAAAACTAGTGTTTTCTATGGGAGTGGAGTGGGGCAGAAAATAATACAGACAATATTAAATACAGAAAGAGGGGCTTTGTTGTTTTTAGTGGGGTTTCAGTGTAACAAGCTGTTTAAAACTCTAAACAGGACTCTGTTGGGCACATAAAAAATTGAATGTAAAATAATGGAAATTTAAAACATTTTAAAAGTTATTTAGGCAGTGCATTAATAAAAGACAAACTGGACAGTCTCAGATCTTATGATTAAAAATTAAGTGAAATTGAAAGCCACTAAAGTCATCGTTGAAATGTAGCTATTTCCCAAGTAATTTCCAAGCAGTGATTATTATTTTTTTGAAAGTACTTATCTCTGTCATTACTGACCTCGTAAAGATAGATATTGTGGTATCATTTTACCATAGTTTGAAGTCCACAGAATTTAATAACTCACCTGTCTATCCACACACACTTAACTCATTTCCGCCCCAGACAATTCTTCAACTTTGTTTCCAAGATTCAGGTTTTCTAAAGCAAATGCCTGTTAATACCCTCTGACTTACAAAATACAGCACCTGGTTGCATTCTTGAAAGGGGGAAAGAAAACATTACTGTGGTCCTTCTAACTCTTCCTTATTCTCAGGATCTTACAGGAAAATCAGATGTAGTTAACCTCGCCGTCAGGTTATCCTGCCATGTATGTTAAAGTTTCCAGTGTAAGTTGGAATCAAGAGGCCTGCGTGAAGCCCTTGAGCCAGAGAGAGCTAATTAACCAGCCAGTGGTTCCAGTGTTCACATCTCACTTAGGGTCCTAGAGAAGCTGGGAATTCCCCAGGTCTCCAGAGCAAGTCTCACAGATGTCTAGGCTGAACTGTTTTGGTTAAGTGCTTTCTGGCAGGGCTGCTGAATGCTGTTTGTATTTAGAATGAAAGAAATATCATTAGAAAACGTGCTCTTTTGAAAGAAAGAGTTGTACCTCTTTTGAACCCACATTACTTTCCTCTGACAATTTTTGTGATATAAACCAGAAAGAAGAAAACCCAAACAAGGAAAATTAAAAAAAAAAAAAGGAATTCTTTTTCTCCTCCAGGCCGAAACATATGAACTAAACTGCAGCCCTGCTGTGGAGCTGCCCAGCCTCTGCTCAGGAGCTCCCTGAGCTGTCTTCATCTTTACAAACAGTGGGTGTTCTGGGGGTCCTGCCCCTCTGGCGTCCCACCTTCGGTACCTCCCATTTCCTGTACTTGTTTTACCTAAGCACGACATTAGTTGTTTTACCTAAGCATGACGTTAGTTGCTTACAGTTTAGCCTTTCTCAATTCTACCCTCACCCCAGGACCCCCAAAACCCACCTCTGGGGGGAGCACCTTCCTGATAGTCCAGGGAGAAGCATCCAGGCTCTTCTGAGTGACTGCCCCTCACTGACTGAGGGATTCCCAAGCGGTGCCTTCCTGTGGACAAGAGCTCCAACCCTAGTGTACATTCCTAGAAATCAGGGATTATGGGGTTTTATTTTCTGCTTCATTTTTTTATGAAATATTTTTAAGTTACGGAAAAGTCGAAAACATAGTTCAGTGAACACCTATATAACCAATACAAATACCAATTAATTTCAGTGCCTTGTCCATTTATGTGTCCTCCATCATTTCTTTTTTGTGGAGAAAATATGTAAACATAAATTATACTATCATCTTCTTTCATCCCCAAATACTAAAACATGCATCTCTGAAGTATATCTTCCCATACATCCAATCATCATGTCTGACAAAAATGACCATAAGCCCCAAATATCGTTAAATTCCCACGCCATCTTCGACTTTCCGTATTCAGTCTCAAAATGTTTTCTACATAGCTTATTTTGTTTTATTTCTTTGAGCCTAGATCAAATTAAAAATCATCATTGTTCTTGATTATGTCTTTTAAATTTCTCTTAATGGTACAACAACTCCCCTCCTTTTGTGATACATGCTATTTCACAATACGCCTGGATTAGGCTAGCTGTTTTGGAGGCTCTCCTGCTTTCTGAACTTGTCTGACTGCTTTCTTGTGAGGTGATTTCACATGTTTATCTATAATGTCCACTTGTCCCACGATTGGTGATTCGAAGGGGAGATTCGTGGGTAAAAAAAAGGTGACCACCAAATTTCTGTAATATAAACATGTTTTTTCCATTGAGAGTGGCATATTTTCTGTGGGATAATATCCCACTAACTTTTCTCCAAATGAATACCATCTATCGATGATCCTTACCTGCATCACATTTTTCAGCAAGGGCTACCGAGTGGTGATTTTCTGAATTAATCACCCCTTCTACATTTACAAGTTGACGATCTTCTGAAAGGTGGAACTCTCCTTTGTAAACAGGCTCTTTGTTATACCTGAAATACCAACAAAGCAGGCAGCTGAATCCCTAATTGTTTGTTTTTAATTACTAGTTTTCAGATTAAGAAGTTGGTATCATAGTGATGTCCAGCTATGAAAAATAAAGAGTTTCGTTTTCTTTAATGTTTTGTTAGTCTAACTATGGACTCGTGCTTTTAAAAATGTATTCACTGTGTCTTAATCGCTGACAGCATTATTCTTTTAGTGTTCAGATTGTCTTAACTTTGACCATGGAGAGCGCCTCCAGCTGGTTCTCCTGTCCTTGTATCAGTTATCTAATGCCACAGAGTGCCGCGTAATAAACAAGCAGCAGCCTTCTGGGACACAGAATAAGTCATTTTTCACAAACCTGGCTGTTGGCAGGTGGCGGTTAGGGAACTCTGCCTATCTCATGGCTGATGTGCTCACATGGCCAGACGCCCAGCTAGGTGTTGGCTGATCTGGAATGGCCTCTTGTTGGACGACTGGAGCAACCAGCTTGCCCTTCATGCCTTTGATCCCTCTCCTAGGACAGGACACTAGGCCAGGCATGTTGTCTCAGGGCAATAGCAGAAGCCAAGAGAGAGCATGTCCACTGTGCGAGAGCTTTTCAAGCACCAGCCTGCTTCTATTTACTGATACTCCGCTGCCCAACTCCAGACCTGTGTCTGAGCCTAGAGTCATGAGAGAGGGTCCTGAGAAATTAGGTGGTAAAGAGTGGGGTGATGAATTGGAGCCATTTTACAATCTACCATGGTTTTATTGACATGTCCTTACCAATCCCTTGTCTTCCCCACTAGTCTTTGCTTTCTGGCCAGTAAAATATTTTAGATTTATGCTATGCTTTATATGCCTCAGAACTGGAAACATCTAGTTTTTAAAATATCCCTGGCTCATTTTAGGGAGAATGGTACTTAGAGACAAAAACCTGGGTATCTAGGATAATCATGCTTTTAGCCCCTTTTCAAGAACAAAACTAGCAAGTATATAGTTTTGAACAATAAAGAAACACTGGTTTCTGTTCATAATTCTGATACAAATTCGACATCACAAGGTTTTAAATTTTAACTGAATTTCCTGGCATTTTTTTTTTTTCTTTTTCTTTTTTAAAGACAGGATCTCACTCTGTTACCCAGGCTGGAGTGCAGTGGTGCAGTCACAGCTCATTGCAACTGTGAACTCCTGAGCTCAAAAAATCCTTCTGCTTCACCCTCTTGAGCATCTGGGACTATAGACATATACCACCATGCCCAGCTAACTTTTAAATTATTATTTTGAAGGCATGGGATCTGGCTATGCTGCCCATCTAATTTTTCAGGCTCTCAAACTCCTGGGCTCAAGCTGTTCTCATGCCTTGGCCTCCCAAAGTGCTGGGATTATAGGCATGAACCACTGCGCCTGGTCTGAATGTCCACGATTAAAAATGTGGATCTCTTTTCTCTTGTACAGAAAATCTTAATTCTTAATAACATTAACAGAATTATTTATTTACTTGGAACCATGTCTGAGAGCACAGTGCTGTGATTAACATGGAAAGTTACTACAGCCAGTATGCAGTAACTGTCATTGAACTGTAAGTTTCAGTAAGTCAGGGAATGTGGCTAACACATGGTACATACCAAATATCTAGCAGAGTATCCCATACATTGTAAATATTTTTTAAAGGATAAAATATCTATTGCTTTTGTGGGGATTTTTTTTTTTTGAGTTTTGCTTTTTATACCCATCATTTCTCTTTTTGGAAACATCTACCTATTATTTATTTATTTATTTATTTATTATTATACTTTAAGTTCTGGGGTACATGTGCAGATCATGCAGGTTTGTTGCATAGGTATACATGTGCCATGCGGTTTGCTGCGTCCATCCCCCCATCATCTACATTAGGTGTTTCTAATGTTAGCCCTCCCCAATCCCCCCACTCCCTAACACACCTCCCTTAGCCCCCGCACCCTCCTCCCTGTGTCCATGTGTTCTCATTGTTCAACACCCATTTATGCATATTCTCATGCAAATGAGTTACTGATCTACTTTAAGCAGAATGCACATAATTTCTTTTGCATTTCTTCACCATCTCCATGTGTAGTATTTCCCTGATACGCTAAAGGGCTGTGTGAAGTTCTCATAATCTCAAAGAAAAGGATGTTCTCATGTTGGGTATTTTTTTTAATATCATGAGTTTTAGCAAAACTAGAAACCGAAAGTCCCTTTGGCATTTTCATGCCATTTAAACTTCTACTTTTTAATCCATTGATTCTGATGATTACGGAGGCTCCTGATACAATATAAGCCTGTATTTTTTTAGGTCTTGTGACATTTGGATTATTCTGGAATTCGTTTTTAACTATTTAAAAATTTCCTATTTCGTCTCACAATGATAGTCTTCATTATCTTTAAGCACGAAGACATTATTGGCAAGAGGAAGTTGTGGAGGTCTGCTCACCACCTTCGAGGACATCCTTTGGTGTTCTCTTCCATAGCCATGGCCTGAGAAGGGTGATTTTTCCAGGTGAAAGATAGGCTGTGGTGTAAACTAGTATATTTGATTCCAAATGACATATGCTCACTTAATATAACCTTGTGGATAGTGCTGTCCAGAAGACCTTTCTGCAGTGTTGGAAATATTCTCCACCCACAGCCTCCAGCACAGCAGCCACCAGCCCTATGTGGCTTTCGAGCACTTGAAATGTGTCTAGGATAAATGAGGAACTAAATTGTTAATGTTATTTAATTTTAATTTAATTTTAATATTAATAGAAACATGTGGCTAGAGGCTACACATTAGCAGTGTAGTTCTAGATTATAAATATGGTCCAACTAAAACATTTGCATTTGACTCATATTTCTTAAAAGAAACTAGCAGTAGGAATTAATGTCAGCTTTCTAATCATTTTTTATTCTTCTTGTAACTTGCCAAACACACCTTACTGTTTAAGGGCCAAAGGAAAAGTCACTCTTCAGGAGAGGCAGCGTGTCTGCATCTGGACTGAAGACTCCCATTTGGCTGCTGTAACTTCACAGGCTCCTAGCTCCTGACTTTGCAGGGAACCATTTCAGAACTGGAGCTTGTGGCCCAGTGATTACTGCATAAACATGGGAAAAACACAATCACTAGTAGCCTGCAAACAAAATATCAGATTAATTCTATAAATGCAGATGACTGCGAAAGTCCCAAAGGGATGAAAGACTAGTGCAACACATATTTATTCACATTATAGCTTCATGATGTTTTTAAAACTTCTTGAATTGTAACATCATAGAAAATGTTAAACAGAAGTAGGAAGAATAGTAAATAAACCTCCAAATCTGTTTGGTTTTTAAGTATCCTTTTAAGTTCAAGAACTTATGCGTAGTTGATGAGCTTCAATCTTTTACAGTTACTAGTTTTATCAATGCTTCGAAAGTTCCATTCTTGGCCAGTGGGAGACTCTCCAGGATGGCTTCTGAGTCATTTTGACATGATCCTAATAAACTTTGACCTTTTGGCTCCGATATATCTTATTACAGACTTGGAATTAGCTATTTACAGAGAGAATTTGGGTTTCGTTTGGTGGGAAATATTTCTAGACTGCGATTTGGGTATTAGAGGTTACATATTAATATTTCATGACCATTATATTGATGTTGACTGTCTTAAGATATGTGTATATTGTGTGCTATTTGTTATCAGAACATACATAAATATAAGTAAATTATAACTAGAAATAAAATAGGTAATATAATACTGTTTCTATTGCTAGTTATTTAAAATTAAAAAGATGATATGAGAAAAATTAAATTTACTACATTCATTGTGTACATTCTTTGTTCCAGAAATTAAAATCTATTACTATGCAAGGATTCTTTGTGATATTTATACAATCAGGGACTAGTGTACTCTTTAAAACCAAACAGCATACACAAATTACACTTACTAATGAGATCTATTAGTTCAATTGTTAACTTATCTATAGAACCATAAGATGCCATAGCATTATGTGAATTTTTAACATATGCATGGCCTTTGAAAGGCTTTTTAAAAATGCGTTATTGTCAAGCAAAAGTAAACAACATATAAAATCAGCTGACAGCTGATACTATGAGTAACTGGAATTTCATCTTATTACTGAGAGTCAGAAAAATAATTTGTTATTCTTTTATCACAGTTTAAAAAAACAAAATAAAACAAAAAAGCAATCATCTTCCTAGTCCTAGCTACCAATGCAATTTTTTCCCAATTAGTAATATTTTCAGCTTTGAAGAATTGCATGAGTACACAGAAAAATGAAATTGGTGATCTGTTTTAAATGCAAAGCACTAGATATTTTGCACATGAAAAGTAACTAGCAATTGGTGGTGCTGTAAGCTTTCCTTTGGAAAATTTTCTCCTAGGAATCTGACACTCTGTGTTTCTTAGAACTCCACTGAGCATGTCTTTTCAACTTTATCTTCCTATGCACATCGTATTAAAATGCACTATACACGCCCCTGTGTAACATCTCATTGCTTTGCAGTGGTGAGGATAACATAACGATCATTGAATCTCATGAAGAGGCATAAAAGGTATAATCTGACAGAAAAAAAGCACACCACGCCCATGCCTACATCCTTACTCCACCTCTGCCATGGCCTCCTCATTCCAGAGCAGTTACTCTTACACTGGTGGTTCTGCCCATTGTTTTGTATGTAAGGTAGATATTTGGTGAATCAGACTTATGATAGTATTAATTGGCTCAAGTCATCATACATATATTTAGCATAACTTTGTACCAGTCCTTATGCTAGGTATTAGAGATAGAAAATCAGGAAGGTGTGGCCTCTTCTCTTGAGAATCATGCACTCTAGTGCAGAACACAGCTAGCTGTAACAGACACATAACTCTATCATGCTGTGATGTGTGTGAAACAGGATGAATGAAATGTGGACTGAAAGCAGAGAGAGATGAATTCTGCCTGGAAAAGATATCAAACTTAACAAGGGAGCTGACCTTTATGAGATCTCAGGAAGATCCTACCTGGTAGTGGGAGAAGGATATTTCAGGTGCAGGGAGCAGTGGGAGGAAGTGCAGAGGATTGGGAGACACGGTGGTGCTCAGGGTGCTTTATGGGGGTGATAGGCATTCAAATGGGAAGAGGGGCCCAGGCCAGAATCAGAAGGACCATAAACGTCAGGCTAAGAAATCTGACCAAAATAGTTTCTGCCAAGGGGATGAAAAAGGAGTTTTAAAAGAGAGGTATGGCTTTGTCTGCATAGAGAATGGAAATAAGAAGAGAGACCCATCAGGAGGCTGCTGGAGTCGTCTATGGTGAAGGTGATGACAATCACAACCAAGGCAGAAACGCTGCAAATGAAGAAGGCAGGTAATTTGGGAAGGCCTCAAGAGGAAGAATGAGCAAGCTAGGAAATAATCCGAAGAGGGGATCCCCAGTCACTGCCTTCCCATGTTGCTGAATGACCTGTGAATCATATCTGTGGAAGGGAATCAAGGCAGGTCAGCTAAAGAGATTAAACATCTGCACTAATAATAAAGCTGCCACCCAAGAAATAAAGTTGATGGTCTAAGCCTAGCAAAGAAAATTGCCCACTGGAGTAAAGGAAATAACATTCATTGGGAAACAATATCAAAACCCAGAATGTCCAGAAATCAATATCCATAATGCCTAGTATATAATCCAAAATTACCTGGCATACAAATAACCAAGAAAATGGAATACATTCTCAACATAAAAGAAAGTTAATCGTTTGACCAGGAAATGATACAGATTTCTGGAACTGACAAAGATTTTTTAAAAGCTATTGTAACTATCCTCAATGAATCAACATAAGCCGGTTTTGCAATTAATGAAAATCTTAGCAGAGAAATGGAAACTCTCCACAGAAAACACAAAGGAATGAAATAAGGTCTTATAAGTAGAAGAATAAAAATTCTGAAATTAAAAAATTCACTGGATGGACTTGATACTTTAATTACCATGACTTAGGAAAGATGAAATGATAGATTGATATTCAAGGTGAGGCTGGGAGCAGAGGCTCATGCCTGTAATCCCAGCACTTTAGGAGGACAAGGCAGGTGGATCACTTAAGGTCAGGAGTTCAAGACCAGCCTGGCCAATGTGATGAAACCCTGATTCTACTAAAAATATAAAAATTAGCTGGGTTTGGTGGTGCATGTCTGTGGTCCCAGCTACTCGGGAGGCTAAGGCAGTAGAATCACCTGAACCTGGGAAGCAGAGGCTGCAGTGAGTAGAGGTCACATGATTGCACTCCAGCCTGGGTGACAGAGTGAGACCCTATCTCACAAAAAAAAAAAAAGAAATTATTCAAAGTGACCAGGGAGAAAATTAATTTTGATGAACAAAGCATCAGAGACCTGTAAAGTGATGTTCAACTGCCCAATTTATGTAAAATTACGATACTAGGAGAGAAAATGGATAAAGAAGTAGAAAAACTATTTGTCAGATTAATAGCTAAAAATGTGATGAAAGACATACCTTTGCAAATACAAGATGCTCAGTGAACATCAAACAAAAGAACACAAAGAAGTCCAATCTAAAGCACATCACATCATTAGAGAAATGCTAATCAAAACCACAATGAGATACCATCTCATGCCAGTTATCCCAGAGCTTGAAGAAGAAAAATAAAAGTCAAGAAACAACAGATGTTGGTAATGTCACGTAGAAAACTTAACACTTTTACACTGTTGGTGGGAATGTAAATTAGTTCAACCATCATGGAAGACAATGTGGCGATTCCTCAAGATCTAGAAGCAGAAATATCATTTAATCTTACAATCCTATTACTGGGTATACACCCAAAGGAATATAAATCTATTATAAAAATGCATGCACACATATGTTTATTGCAGCACTGTTCACAACAGCAAATACATGGAATCAACCCAAATATCCATCAATAATAGACTGGATAAAGAAAATGTGGTACATATATACCATGGAATACTATGCAGCCACAAAAAGGAACAAGATCATGTCCTTTTCAGGGACATGGATGGAGCTAGAAGCCATTATCCTCAGCAAACTAATGCAGGAAGAGAAAACTAAAAACTGCATGTTCTCACTTATAAGTTGGAACTGATCAATGAGAGCACATGGACACATTGGGGGGAACAACACACACTGGGACCTATTGAGGGGTGGAGTTGGGGAAAGAGAGGGCATCAGTAAGAATAGCTAATGAATGCTGGGCTTTATACCTCAGTGATGGGTCGATCTGTGCAGCAAGCCACATTTACCTATGTGACAAACCTGCACATCCTGCACATGTACCCCAGAATTTAAAAGTTGAAGGAAAAAAAAAGACACCAAAAAAAAAAAAAAAAATAGAAGACATAACAGTCAACTTCAAAAGCCAAAGGCAGCAAGTAAAAGGCAGCAAAAGAAAAATAACTTATAACATTCTGGGAAATAATTAAATTAATGGTTGACATCTTATTAAAAACCGTAGTGACCAGAAGAGAGTGGAATAGAGTTTAAAAATGCTGAAAGGCAAAAACAAAACCCTATAAACTGGGAATCTATATTCACAAAAAATATTTTTCAAGAATAAATATTAAATGAAGACATTGTCAGATAAAACAAATATAAAATAATGTGTTTTGCCAGCAGACCCATACAAAAAGGGAATTTCATCAAGGAGGAAAATAATGTACAACAGAAACTCAAATCTTGATAAAGAATTAAAAACATCAGAAATGGTCATTGTGGGTAAATGCAAAAGATATTTTTTTCTTTTTAAAATTTTAATTTCTTTATAAAGGATATTGTGTTATAAACTAAAACTATAACATTGTCTTCTCTAATTTATAAAGTATGTTGATATAATACACATAACAACTTTAATTGCCTGGGAGTGGACGTGGACCTGAAAGCTTAACAGGTTTCTGTATTTGATGAGAACTGGTACATTATTAACTGTTTGTGGACTTTGAAAATTTAATGGTATATATTAAAACTTCTAAGACAAACCACAAAAAAGCTAATGCAAAGAGATGCAACTAAAATAGGAAAATTAAAATTCTAAAGATATTTAAACAATAAAATAAAAGCCAGATAATGAGAGAGAAACAAGACAGAGGAGACACTTAGAAAACAAACAAATTATAGACCCATGGCAGGTCACAGTGGCTCATGGCTGTAATCCCAGCACTTTGGGAGGTCAGGGTGGGTGGATCACCTGAGGTCAGGAGTTCAAGGCCAGCCTGGCCAACATGGAGAAACCCTGCCTCTACCAAAAACACAAAATCAGCTGCAAGTAGTGGCACATGCCTATAATCTCAGCTACTTGGGAGGCTGAGGCAGGAGAATTGCTTGAACCTGGGGGGTGGAGGTTGCAGTGAGCCGAGATTGTGCCATTGCACTCTAGCCTGGGCAACAAGAGCAAAACTCTGTCTAAAAAAAAAAAAAAAAGGTGGAGCCAGCCATATCAGTGTTATTTTTGTTTGTTTGTTTTTGTTTTTGTTTTTGTTTTTTTTGCTTTTATAATTGTATTCTGCCACATTTCCCATTTCCCACTTAACATGAAAAAAGTACACTCATATATAACATTCTTAGAAATGACTTTAAGATGTTATTTTTGATGGATGCATGGTAGTCCAGCCAGCTAGTAATATACCATATTTTGCTTAACCAGTCACCTACTTTTAGACATTTGAATCATTCCATATTTTCATGATAAATTCCATCAGGATTCATATTTCAGTACATTAAAGTTTCCTTGTATTTATGAGTATTTCATTATAATGGATTTCCAACGTAGAATTTCTAGGTCAGAAAACGTAAACAGCTTAGGATTCTTGATATATACATGATCATGAGATATTTTTCCTAAATGGTTATTCCAGTCTACATGCTCACCAGTAATGCATGAGTGTCCATTTCACTACAGCCTTACTAGAAATGGGTATTGTAGTTAAGAAAATTTTTCCTTGAAATTTGACATGTCATTCTTTATTTTATATTTATGCTCTATCACTTTATTTTTCACATTTTATATTCATTGATTAGTGACTGTCATTTTATATGGTTGTTAAGCTGTTGTATTTCCTCGCATGATTTGGCTTTCTTTTTTTTAATTGTACTTTAGTTTCTGGGGTACCTGTGCAGATCATGCAGGATTGTTGCATAGGTACATACATGGCAATGTGGTTTGCTGCCTGCATCCCCCCGTCACCTATATCTGGCATTTCTCCCTATGTTATCCCTCCCAACCTGCCCACTCCCCATTGTCCTTCCCCTAATCCCCACCCAGCAGACGCCAGTGTGTGATGCTCCCCTCCCTGTGTTCATGTGGTCTTATCGTTCAACACCCACCTATGAGTGAGAACATGCGGTATTTGACTTTCTGTTCCTGTATCAGTTTGCTGAGAATGATAGTTTCCAGATTCATCCATGTCCCTACAAAGGACACGAACTCATCGTTGTTTTATAGCTGCATAGTATTCCGACGTGTATAATGGTTTTATTACATGTGCATATGGTATATTTATAAGGACAGACTATATTATTGGCCATAAAATGTCATGAGTTTCAAAAGACTGAAATATGTACAGAATATTCCTTGATCCAGTGGATTTAAATTTTAAAAATCTATACCAATGAAGTGGTCAGAAAAACTTCAAATATTTGAAAATTAACAGATTTCAAAATGCCTGTTAGCATATGAAGCATTATAGGGAAAATTAGAAATAATTTGAGCTGAGTAATAATATAATTCACCATATCAAAATTTGTGAGATGTTGCTAATGGTATCTATACAGGAAAAATTTTAGCTTTAATAGTTTAATTAGAAAGGAAAAAAAATATTAAATCAAAGACCTAGACTTTCATCTTAACAAGCTAGAAGAAAAGAAGTAAATTAAAGCTGAAGAAGGCAGAAGGAAGGAATAACAAAGAAAAGAAAATAACTTTATGAAGTAGAATACAGAAATAATACACATGATAATGCCAAGAGTTTGTTCTCTGAAAGGTCAATAAAACTGGTAAATATCCAGTTTCATCAAGAAAAAAGATATAAATTACCAATTAAGGAAATAGAGACATAAATGCAGATCCTACCATCCTACTAAAGCATAACCTATTGTCGTCCTAAAAAAATACACTATTAATTAAAATGCATGCATATTTTTAAAATTAATAAATACTTTTAAATAAATTATTTTTAAAATAAAATTTATACTGATGTGGTTCAGAACATACTACTGCAAAATATGGCACGTTGGCAGTGGAGGAAATAGCAGAAACAGAAAGGTGTCTCTGCGCTTCCTCCACACTTCTCCCCTAAAGCAGGCCATGCAAGAATCCTCTGACTTTCTTCTGAAGCAGGTTATAAGACTTGCATTCTAGAAGTATCCTTCTAGTACTCAGAGGAAAGGAATCTCCTTATCTCAGAAGACACAGGACATGAAGAAGAATGTCAACCAACAGGCCTTGCTAAGTTCCCCTGTTTATTACCATTAGATCACACCACCTTTCTCTAGTTGTACTTCTCCATAACTGTCCACCATTCATCAAATCAAAGCATAAAAATACACAGGTTTTCCCATTTCTTTGGATGTTCATGTCTAAAGGTTCCCATGTCACATAAAACTTACGTTAAATAAATGTGTATGCTTTTCTCGTTTTGATCTTTTGTTGTAGGTGCCTCAGCCATGACCCTGACAATGGGTGAGAAAAGAACCTTTCCCTCCTACAATACCAATAAATTTCAAAAGCTAGATGACATAGATAAATCATCAAATGACTCCTATTTTCAACACCAACCTAGGAAGAAATAGGAAACTGAAGCAGCTCTGTATCAATTAAAGAACTTGCATCTGTAATTTGAAGCCTCCCCACAAAGAAAACTTCATGCCCAGTTGGCTTCATTAATTCTATCATATATTTAAGGCAAAAATAATAAAAATCCCACATAAATTCTTTCAGAAAATAGAATAAGATGGAACACTTCCCAGCTTATTTTATGAAGCAGTGATATTCTCACTCTAAAGCCAGATAAAGAGATCACAAGAAAAAAGAACTAAGATAAAATAACTAAGACTCAAAAGAGCTAAGATCCTTCATGATCATGAGACAAAAATGCCTGACAAAATATTAACAAATAAAAATCAACAATAGGCTTGGCATGGTGGCTCACACCTATAATTCTAGCAATTTGGGAGGCTGAGGCAGGAGAATTGCTTGAGCCCAAGAGTTTGAGACCAACCTGGACAACAAATTGAGATTCAATATCTACACAAATTTAAAAAATTAGCCATGCATGGTGGCAGGTGCCTGTGGTCCCAGCTACTTTGGAGGCTGAGTGGGGAGGATTGGTTGAGCCCAGGAAGTCAAGGATGAAGTCAGCCATGATTATGCCACTGTACTTTGGCCTGGGTAACAGAGCAAGACCCTGTCGCAAAATAATGTTAATGATAATAATAATATATAAAACATGGTAATACATCATGATCAATGGGTTTATCTTAGGAATGCAAAGTTGGTTTAACATCTGAAAATCAGTGAACATAGCTCAATATATTAATGACAATAAAAGAGAAACTCCATAAGATAATTGCAATAGCTGCACATAAAGCATTTCATTATAGTCAATGTTTTATGACAAAATCTTTCAACATCCTAGGAATAGAAGGGAACTTCCTCAAACGTATTAAGGTCATTTATGAAAAAAAAACATTACGCCTATGTTATATTCAATGGTGAAAAGCTCAATGATTTCTGCCTGACATTGGGAACAATAAAAAGATGTCCTCTAACACTGATTTTATGTAGCATTGTAATAAAGGTCCTGGTGAGTGCAATAAAGCCAAAAAGAAATAAAAGATAGACAGATTTGAAAGGAAGGAGTAGACCTGTTCTTATTTGTATAACATGATTGTGTATGTTAAAACCTTAAGAAGTGTATTTTTTAAGTGAACTATAACTAAAAAGTGCATTGATCAAATTTGCAGGACATAACATCAATAGACAAAATTAATTTTACTTTTATATATTACCAACTAACAAATAATGAAATTAAACAATAATATCATTTACAATAATGGAAAAATATTAGGAAATTTTGGAATTATTAAAAAGAAATTCAAAATCTGCACATGAAAACTACTAAAATTTCCAAGTGAAGCTAAGAAAGATCTAAACAAGTAGAGATACATATTTTGTTCATGGATTGGAAGAATCAATATTTTTAAGATGGCCATTCTCCTCAAATTGAACTATAGATTCAATGTAATACCAATCCTAACCCCAGATGCTTGTTTGAAGAAATAAACAAGATAATTTAAAATTTTATATTGAAATACAAAGGACTAAACTACCCAATACAATTTTGAGAAAATAAAACAAAATTTGAGGCCTTATATTACTTGATTTCAAGACTTACTTTAAAGTTTCAGTAATCAACACAGTGTAGCATTGGCAAAAGAATAGACATAAAAGAAAAATGCAAAAAAAATAGCTTTCACTCACTTCATAAATGATTTTCTCTTTAAAAAATTCAATTGGGAAAATAAGGAAAGCCATACTTGGTAGAGAATTTTTAAAAATACATATCAGAAAAAGGCTTATATCTAGAATGTTTAAAAGACTTGGTAATAAATTATAAACAAATAATAATAATAGACAAGAAAAACCCTGCAAATGACCCGTATTCACATGAAAAGATGTTTGTTGTTACTAGTTATCATCAAAATGCAAATACAAATTAAAATCTCAGTGAGATACCACTACACACCTGCTAGAGTGGCTAATGTTTAAAAGACTGATTTTGACAACTGATAGCAAAGAAGTGGTGTGCATGTGACTCTTATACGATGGTGGAAATGCAAAACGGTATAGACACTTTGGAAAATAGTTTGGCAGTTTCCCATAAAGTTAAGCGCAAACATACCATATGACCCAGCAATATAATAGCTACAACCTGGCAGCAATCTAAATTGTCACAAATGCATGAATTAGAATGCATAAAAATTGAGGTATATCAGTCCTATAGACTATTCCTTTGCAGTATAAGGGAATAAAACATTAATACATGGAATAACATGAATAAATCTCAAAATCATTATTATAAGTGAAAGGAGAGAAACACAAAAGACTATTTAATGTGTGATTCTGTTTGCAAGAAATTCTAGGAGAGGCAAACCTATGTAATGATAACAAATCGCTTGTTTCCTGGGGTTCTTGATGCAGTGGATGATCCACAGCAAAGGGTCATAGATGTCTTTCACATCCTTTGTTAGATTCATTTCTAGATGGGTTATGTTTTGTGTTATTTTTGTCCATGGAAAAACATAAAAACTCATGGGAAAATGCTGAAAATAAAAAAACCTAAATAAGTGGTAAGGTAGACCAAGTACACAGAAGGAAGATTCAGTGTTGTAAAGGTGTCCAATTTCCTCCAAATGGACCTTTCAATTTAATGAAATCTCAATCAGTTTCTGGGAAGAATTCTTTTTTAATTTAACAGGCTGAATCTAATGCATAGAGGGCTGAATCTAGCATATGTAATCAACAGCAAAATCCCAAGGAACACCAAACACTTCCTGAGGGAAAATCATAAGGGAAAACTTCCAGATAGCAAGATTTACTACAAAGGTACATAATTTCACAGTGTAGTATTGATGCAGGAATGAGCCAACTTATCAGTGGACACATAAAAAAGTTCCATATGACCCAATGACTGCAGATATTATTGCTGAAATATTGATCACATCATATCTTACTGAGCAAATAATCACCTTCTCAAATTGTACTGGAACAAATTATTGCAGATATAAACATACAAAATTAGATTCCTACCTCACACCATACATTCATGTCATTTCCTAGTGAATTAAAGCTTAATTTTTTAAAGGAAAAGTAAAAAATGTTTCAGAAAAAATATAGGAGACTATTACTATGACTTCATAATAGGAAAGTATTTATTATATATGTCATATCAAACACAATAAAAGTAAACATTTTTGACTATTATCATAATGTTTCATAAAGAAAATGAAAACCACAGCTAAGAAAATACACTTTCAACACATAAAACTAATAAAAATTTCATATGTGATGTATTAAAAAATTGCTTACAAATCAATTAGATAAAAACATTCCAACAGAAAAATGTAGGCAAAATAAATAAATAAACCAATGAATTGTATAAAATACAACAAAAATAGTAAATAAGCACCTGAAGAGACTCAAAGTCTCTTCATTAACACTCTGTTGGTGCAAAATGGTATCTTTGATATTATATCGAAGATATATTGGAAGATAGTAAGAAGTTTGAAACCAGCAAGTTTTAGAGAAGATGTGAGTTATGAGAACTCACTCAATATTGGTGCCTGTTAAAGTGCTGTAAACACTTGAAAATAACTTGTTAAGAATTCCCATAACTCAGGCAAAACCCCGTCTCTACTAAAAATACAAAAATTAGCTGGGTGTGGTGGCACAAACCTGTAATCCCAGCTAATGGGGAGGCTGAGGCAGGAGAATCACTTAAACTGGGGAGGTGGAGGTTGCAGTGAGTCAAGCTCTCGTGTCATTGCACTCCAGCCTGGGCGACAAGTGCAAAATTCCATCTCAAAAATTATTTAAAAAAAGGAAAAAAAAAAAAAAGAAAAAGACTTGTATGTTTGTAGCAAAAGATGTAAAGGAGAATATTCACGGTGGAATGGTTTGTAATAACAATAAAGCTAGAAATGACTGGCATCCATTGTGATATACACTTGAATCATGTACATCAGTGAGAACTAAGACCCAAGACCGTGTGGACTACTCACCTTAGAAATACGATATAATATAAATTACTGAGAAACACAGTAAATATCACCTTATTAAGCTCAAATGCAAAGAAAACTAAACACCATAGTATTTAAGAATACATCAGTATGTGATAAAACCATTAAAAGTAGTGGAATGATATAATGCAGGAGAAAGAAACGCAATCATATGTTCTCATTCGGAAGTGGTCTCACTGGTTTCCATTGAAACAAGCTGGTTTTATGTACATCAAATGCAGTACTACATAATCTTTTTAATGTATTATTTTATTTTAAGTTCCGGTATGGATGTGCAGGTTTGTAATATAGGTAAACATGTGCCATGGTGGTTTGCTGCACCTATCAACCCATTACCTAGGTATTAAGACTGGCATGCATTAGCTATTTATCCTGATGCTCTTCCCTCCTCCTGCCCCTCTGCAACAGGCCCCAGTGTATGTTGTTCCCTTTCCTGTGTTCTCATTTTTCAGCTCCCACTGCATAAACAATCATTGTTTCACTGTGAACAGTAATGTTGGGGTGGGGTAAAAGCAGAGAGCTTAGAACTCCTTGGGGGGTGTCAAAGGCGGTAAATCTTCATCCACTGATGGCAGACTTGAGTTTTAGAAATTCGTTGAAAGCAAAAGCTAGTGAACAACGGAAGAGAAGACGACAATCCAATTAAGTCATGACCTTTTCTGCAACTTCTATAACTAACAAACTTAAGTGCTTTCTAAAAAAAGATATTCTAAAATTTGCTATATAAGGACAACTTCACTGAAATGATCGCAGAGGCTTCCACATGAGTGCTTTTAATGGGAGATAGCTCATTTGATAGGTGCACCTTGGTATGTTTGCTTAAGAAACAGAAAAGCATGATTCATTTGATTTGTACACGAAAGTATTACCAGGAAAATAAAACAATTTCACCTAAACATCTGTTAGCAACTTTAGCAGTGAACTTTTGGATGCAATTTACATAATGCATAAAATAGATTGATCTAGGACCGTGTAGATGATGAAATTTTCATTATATTGATAGACTTTCATTTTCCTCATAAAATCTACACATACTTAAATTATAACGACTCTGCTTTTGAATTAATCCAGTCTGCATAATGTTTTCCAGTCATCAACTATTATAACATGAAATGCCTTTACCACCAAACTGGCTCAATGTTCCCTCCTTCACTCAGAAAGATGGTGTTTTTCTTCCCCCACTGTTGGCCCTGCCTCTCCACCTACAGCCCTACATTTCAGAAAGTAATTTTCCCATATGAAATTTTCTTACTCTCTTCTAATATAGTGGCTGCAAAATGATATCTCCGATTTTATTTTGCATCATCAGAATGTTAATGATTTTAAGAGTCTATTCACGTGCTTACTTACTATTTTTGTCTTGTTTTACAAAATTCCTTGGTCTATTCATTTTGCCAGTTTTTTTTTCTGTTGGAGTGTTTTTATCTCATTGATTTGTTTTGTTTGTTTGTTTGTTTTTAATACAACCCTGCCTTTCAGAAATATACCCTTTCATTCGTAGGAGATAGATATGCACATACCTATATGCATACTATTTTGAGTAAGCATTTTTACTAATTTTCTAAGGGGATACTTGAAATCTTGGTTGTTTATATACAAGAGGCCAGACTCAGAATCTGTGATATGTATAGATTCACAGGTATTCACGGCAGCGAAGTAGCTAACTCCTCCAGGCAAGAGCAGCTACGGGAGCCCGTGGAGCAGATGAAAGCATGTTTTGCAGGATGTGGATGTGGGCCAAGGCATTCTGCATACAGATTTATTCCAAAGTCGGATATAGGAAATTAGTCCCTTTACTAGCAATTGTCTTGGCCCCTTGGAATAGCTGCTTTCTTAATCTGCTCTTCATGTCCTGCCCAAGAACATTCTAGCTGTTCCAAAGGTTTTCTCTGTGTGCGCCTGTGCTTTTTATGTCAGTGTGTAAAGTAGGAGAGAAGCATCACGTGAGGCTGGATTAAGAAGAGCTGAGCATATTGCACCATATTGAAAGGGCCCTTTGATGAACGGGAGCCTTTTTTTTTTTTTTTTTTTCAAAATTAGTGATTTTATTTTACATAAGTGTTTGTCAAAAGCCAAGTGAGTTTCTTGATGTTTCATGGTGTTTTTTCTATTTCCTCTCTTACAGATACAGAATTCATCTACAGAGAACAGAAAGGAACAGTGAGACTGTGGAATGTTGAAACAAATATTTCTACTGTCTTAATAGAAGGCAAAAAAATTGTAAGTACTCTCTTTAATGACCAGGATAATTTCAGTTTTTCCTCCTGCAAGTCAATAAAGCAGAAAATGACTTTTGGTTTCAACTTTCAGCATAGCAAAGGAGAAGCAATAAACTTGTAATACTGCAGGCTGAGCAACCAAAGATAATGTGAAATCGAAACCACGCTAATTTAATAAGATGAAAGCACTGTTTCTTTCAGTGTCCGGGAAATTTCTCTGCAGGTGTTGGAAACAAGTGTTGCATATCATATATAATTAAAAGATAAAGTCCTAAGGCTTTTACACATTTACAGAACAATTGCAATAATGCATGTAGAATACTTCAGGAGAATTTGCTCAATCCCATTTAAAAAAAAAAGCTCATCTCCACGTGCATAGGAAGTATTAACTTAGACACTGTGACTATCCGTACCCTAATTATATTAAGTGATGTTTAAGCTTTAAAACAAATACTGAGTCAATATGAATGCCACTGCTTTATGATTCGGGAAAATTTTTTTTTTTTTT
>NW_016107335.1:4499412-4504292 GCF_001604975.1 Cebus imitator | reverse complement strand
TATATATATATAAGCAAGCACTCAGAGATTTCATCACCACCAGGCCTGCTTTACAAGAACTTCTGAAAGAACCACTACAAATAGAAAGGAACAACCAGTATCAGCCTTTCTAAAAAATACCAAAAAATAAAGAACATCAACATATTTAAGAAATTGCATTGTTATATATATATATAAATATATATATTTGGGAAAATTTGTTTTCCCAAATATATATATTTTTTGAGACCGGATCTCACTCTTATTAAGGCTGGAGTGAAGTGGTGCAATTATGGCTCATTGCAGCCTTGACCTCCCAAGCTCAAGCAATCCTCCCACCCTAGCCTCCTGAGTAGCTGGGACTACAGGCATGTACCACCATGCCCAGCTAACTTTTTTGTTTGTTTGTTTGTAGAGATATGGTCTTAATTGTGTTGTCCAGGCTGGTCTCGAACTCCTGCACTCAAGCAATCCTCCTGCCTTAGCCTTGAAAAGTGCTGGGATTACAGGCCGGAGCCACGGTACCCAACCCCAGAAATTTAAATGACATTAAGATTTGATGTTCATGTATGGCTAAAGATATGTATTAGAAACATTGACTGGACTTATACGCCAAAAATCAGTTTAAAGAGAATTGATATTTTGTCTGTTTACAAAATGTTCAGACACTATTAGAATAAATAAATCTCCAATTCTAAGCAGTTGATTCTTTTCTTGTTTGAGACACTGGGGAAATCAAAGGATGGAACGTAGGCCAAATCTATGTTAAAAACCAAGAATTGAAACCAGCCGTGAATCCCGAGTTAGAGGGATCATAGCAGTGCTCTGGTATGAATCAGAAACACAGAAATCCTAGAATCCTATAATCCGGGATTATAGAAGGTTGTAAAAAAAACTAATTGGTTCCCTGGTTTTCCAGATAAGGATCCTGAGCCCAGACTTAGAGCATGAGCTTTTCAGTCTTGCAGATCACTGGTGGCTGTGGGAGCATTCAGGCGGGGTCCCAGAAGCCCACGTCCCAGGGAGAAGGAAGGATGGCTTCTTTACCTCACCCCATCCCCAGACCCACAAAAATGCCATTCTGCCTTCTTTCCCTCCTAAAGAACATGTAACTTGCTATTTAAATTCTTTCATTTCTTTTTTGCGTAAAGGTTATTTAAAGGTTTGCTGAGGTTTAGTATTAAGTGGATGCTGCCCTTAACATAGACTGCAGGTGTAAGGGAGGCCTTGTGCTGTTGGATGATGGCGTAGTTCCAAAAACAATCACTTGATTGAATTAAATAGTATTCTGCAAAGTAGGACCTAGGACAAATGAGTATGCATGCATTCTTGCATTAAAAAAATCATCCTCAGTAGAATTACTCCCTTAAGAGAATCTGATTCAACTCAGTTAGAAATACTAACGTTGCAGAAATGGTTTTCTAATATTAATAAAGAGGATAAAATGATTACACCGTTGCTGAGCATGAGTGCATTTTAATGTCAGAATGTTATCAGTATTTCCTGTGAGGATGTCAGTTTAGTAAAGGCAGGGTGTTGTACATAACAGCTACACTTAGCAATGAAATACATGAATTTGAACCACCTTCTCTTTCTAAAATCAATAGCTTGTGACAGATCATATATTTTAACTGAAGTTATTTTAGCCAAGTCACCTTTAATAAGGTGACTTCAGAAAACACCGTAGGTACAGAAAAATCCTCATCTCACAAAGTCGCTGGCTTATTCTATATAATATAATATTTTTTCCTTAAAATGTCATTTTTCCATTCATTTTGCAAACATTTATTGAGCACCAAATGTATACAACCTAATGGGTTCATTATTTTTTTCTCAAAGCTACATTTAAGTGCTCCTGTAAACAGACTCAAAGTAAAGAAAACAAGAAATGTCATTTGGTGGTCTCCATCCTAAATGAGAACACAGTTCTGGATTTAATTTCCAGAGCCACTTAGTCATTTAAAATTCTTGTGCCTCAGCCAGGTGTGGTGGTTCATGCCTGTAATCCCAGCACTTTGGGAGGCCGAAGTAGGCAGATCATGAGGTCAAATGATCGAGCACATCCTGGCCAACATGGTGAAAACCAGTCTTTACTAAAAATACAAAAAAAAAAAATTAACCGGGTGTGGTGGTGCACACCTGTAGTTCCAGCTACTCGTGAGGCCAAGGCAGGAGAATCGCTTGAACCCAAGAGGCGGAGGTTGCAGTGAGCTGAGATTGTGCCACTGTACCCCAGCCTAGTGACAGAGACTCCATCTCAAAGAAAAATAATAATAATAATTATTATTATTGTGCCTCAGTGGCTCTATCTCCATATTAAAGCTGATTTCTTCTGCCAGCCCAGAACACGGGTACTCTGTGAGATCCAGCAATAGAATATGGGTATGCTCTGTGTGTTTTCATGAGCAAGAATTGAGAAGGTGAAGCCTGGTCTTCCACAGGGGCCGGAGCTTGGAGGATCATCCACAGCCCAGAAGAGGATGGTGGACTGGGAATGGGGAGTGCTTATTTGAATTCCAGAAGCTGTGAGCTTGTATAAATGATAAAAAGCAATCTGAGGTCAACTGTAATTTTTAAGTTGGGTTATAAAACAGCCTTAAACTAGTTGAGAAATGGAAAGAAAGTGGTAAATTCTGTAGTCAACAGAATTTTAAAATATTCCCTACAACTTTGACCTCTAATGACCTCATTCTTCTTCCCCAGCCAATAAAAACAGAGCCTCCTCATAACTGGTCACTGAAAAGTACCAAAGCCATCTTCTTCTTGGCTCCTGTGCTTACTGTGATCGGCTCTTACCTAGGACAGGTGGATGGAAGAGCCTGCAAATCACTGCAAACATTGTCAATCCAGCAGGAAAGCTTTTCAGATCGCTGGTGAATAAGCAAATTCAGAACTTGTACTACGTTCTGTGTTTACATGAATGTGTTTCACCTTGCCTTACCCAAACAACGTCTTTTGACTAAATTTGCTAATTCAGTCATCCTTTATCGTGCCTCTAAATGGTAGAAATCATGAAATATTTCACAACACCACAAACATGTTAGATTGTTGAGTTCTGGCTGGGCGTGGTGGCTCATGCCTGTAATCCCAGCACTTTGGGAGGACGAGGCAGGCAAATCACTTGAGGTCAGGAGTTCGAGACCAGCTTGGCCAATGTGGTGAAACCCCATCTACTAAAAATAAAAAAGTTAGTCATGCATGGTGGAGCATGCCTATACTCCCAGCTACATGGGAAGCTGAGGCAGAAGAATTGCTTGAACCTGAGAGGTGGAGGTTCCAGTGAGTGAAGACTGTGCCACTGCACTCCAGCCTGGGGACACAGTGAGACTTCATCTCAAAAAAAAAAAACAGAGGGAGAGAGTTTCTATATGTGTATACATTTAAAATTCTATGATGATTGTATAATGGTTCACAATTTGGGGGACATCTTTTGTTTTATATATATACACATATATTTTGATAGTGGACTATTTTCTGATCTCTATTATTTGATAGCATATCATATTTGACGGTAGCTAAGAATTGATGTTTAGGAAACATTTATCAGAATGTCTTGATCCATTTCCTCTTTTGAAAAATGTTGAAGTGTTTGTTTACATTTCTATGGAAAAGGAACCAAATGAAAGTACAGCTGTCCCCAAAGCACAAGTGCAGCTGTCCCCAAAGCACAAATGCATTGCCTCTGAAGGAGCTATCCTCAGCTATCAAGGCTGCGCCCAGTTCTAGGCTCATTGGAGCAGGTTCTGATTGGGATTTAACTTTGTCTCCCACATAGCTCTCAGCACCATGACCTGCACATAGTAGGCTCTCCATTGCTATGTGTTTTATGAATGACTGTTCTAGAATAACAAAATAATACAGTTGAGCAGTTTTCCAGAAATATCCATGTGACTGAGAGGTGTGGAGGGGCACTCAGCACTGGGGTCATGACTTTGAGCTTCGGATCTACCTCCCAGTATTGGCATTGTTCTCTTCTCAGGAACAGCAGGACCCCAGCCAGTTGTACAAGTTCTGAATGCCCAGTCTTCCCCTCAGGCATGTTGTAGAACTGAATTAGAGATGGAACAGCTGGAACGTGGGAATATGCCACATGTGGATTCCAGAGCGTTAGGCTAGACAGGAGAGCCTGGGCCAGGCTCAAGGCTCAGGCAGGAGGAGTGGGGCGATCCCACGAAGGAAGACACAGAGGATGACCAAGTTCAAAGGAGCATGACAAGGATGCTGCCACATGTGGGCAGCTGCGTGGGTCCAGGCAGCAGTAGTAGACAGTGGAATGCATACCACTTTAGTGCTGAGGTCCATCCCCCACAAAGCTGGGCATAGCCTGCATCCCACAGTGGGGCAGAGTCACCCAGAGCTAGTAATTACAGCAAGAGGCACTCAGAATTCTAAACATAGATAAAAAATCAAACCTAAGCTCACTTTTACTTGAATTATATGTTTGATGTCACAGAAATTCTGGGGCATTACACTTTAGCCTTTTAAAACAATATTTTAAATGTCAAATGATGTTATTTTATTTTTATGCTCCTTATAAGACTCTTGTCAACAAGTTAACACATATTATAGAATGGTCTTTGTTCTATCATGTATCTTGTTCTTTTTTTCCTGAAAACTGAACCACCACAAGTATATCTCATGACCCAAAATTGGGTCTTTGGACATTTGACCAATGGTTTCCTGGTTCCTAAAGTTCTCATGAATTTTTCTCTTCTGAGTAGAACGCTGACTTCTTTTCTCGTTCCCTCCTTCCCTCATTTTCTCCTTCCTTCCTATCTTCCTTCCTTCCTATCTTCCTTCCTTCCTTCCTTCCTTCCCTCCCTCCTTCCCTCCCTCCCTTTTTCCTTCCTTCTCTCCTTCCTTCCTTCCTTCCTTCCTTCCTTCCTTCCTTCCCTCCCTCC
>NW_016107335.1:4477693-4499382 GCF_001604975.1 Cebus imitator | reverse complement strand
TCCTTCCTTCCTTCGTTCCTTCCCTCCTTCCTTCTTTCCCTCCTTTCCAGTAGAAGTATACCTAAAGTAGCCTTAATACATTTTTGTGAATGTAATTAAATAGATTTCTTGGGGACTTAATTCTTATGAAAATATAATGCCGTCTCTCCAATTCTTCTAAAACATAATAGAGCAAAAATTATCAGAAGGATAAAGTGTTTCACCAGTGCTTAAGATTTAGATATTTAAAGCTGAAATAGTCTTTAGAGATGGTATCTTTCAAACTCTTCTTTTATGAGATGAGGAAACTAAGAATTTCTAGGAATAATCCTCTGGCTTAACCTCCATTGGTAGTGCTGTGGATCCAACACGCCAGTTCAGCACGAATCACTGTATTCACCTGTGTCTCTCATACTGTATAGGCCCATTTTATTTATAATGCTAGTGGTGACAAGAAGCGTTAAGATTTATGTAGTCATTCATTGTACCATTTAAATGCTGCCAGGTATGTGGAAAGCAACTTGGCAGTCCATTTCAGGAGCAAAAACAATATTGATGCATTTTCATTTGCTCCAGGGAATGCTTTGTAAGTAGGTAATCTAAAATGTACAAAGTTGCAGCATTATTTATTAATACAATAGTGAAAGTACTTGAAGCTAGGAAAATGACATAACTTTTTAAAAAAGATAAAATATGATGTATTAATTAAAATAATAGCTATGCTGGGTATGTAATGATATGAAAAATATGTATGATATTACATTAAAGTTTAAAAATACAATATAATACTTGGATTAACAACTATATACATCGAAAGGCTAGAAAGTGAACACTGAACCATGAAAATAATCTTGTTGGGTGGTGAAATTTTGTGTATTATTTTCTAGCACAGTGATTTTCATAATTGCCATTTCAATGCCATTTATTTAACAATTTTAATCAGGATTTAAAATTTTTGGCTTCATCTTTCAAAAAACAGCAGACTCCCTCTCACAATGAATATGTAAGAGCCATAGACAGTTCCTGGAAAATCCTGAAAGAGAAAATAAGTCGATTATTTCAAAAAGAAAAAGCATTCCGTTGTTATGCTTGTGTCAGGCTTTCTCCATTTTTATGTCTTGTTTTAATTACTAATTTATTTAATTGCTTATTTTAATGACTAAATTAACATCTAAATGAAATGTATTTTCTCTAATTTGTATCCCTCTTGATTTTATATAATCATAGATGTAGAATTTGAATTTTTATCTCCATCTCTAAAAATTGATTAATTCTGACTCCTCACAGAAAGAGACATAAATAGGCAAGTATTATTAGACTCATTCAAAACGATAGGTCTGTTTGTGCTACCAGAGGAACTGCAGAATGTGGGTAAGATCAGAACTCAGGACGAGTTTCTTTTCACTTCTTCAAGTAAACTCCACTGGACCCTTGCCCTCAGCATCAGTCATTCTCAATTCATTCTGTTTTATTCAATTTCTTTCAAGTGCCTCATGCGCTAGTCCTCTCTGCCCTGAAACGGGGTAACTTTGGGAGGAAAAAGCAGCCCACTTTTTTGCGTCTTTCTCTTTTCTGTTCTGCACAGAGCCCCGTGCACTGCTGGACAGGGAGCAGAAGGTGCTCTGAGGTGTCATCTCAGCCAGGAGCAGGCTGGCCCCGGGGAAGTGGAGTCGGCCCGGGTCTCAGCTCCTGTTGTCCTGAGTTCACTGACTGCTGATAACCGGGACAGTGGCTGCAACTGGGGTGGGCCAGCAATGGCCCATGGGCCATCTCTAATCTGAGGCTGGATTTCACTTAGCACGTCAGTGTGAGCCATGGAGGGAAACAGCCGTGTTTTTGTGTACAGTTGAGAGGGCAGAAACTGGCAGCTCGTGATGCCCACTGAAATGTTTTGTTTGGCCCACAGAGTGGTTTTTACAAACTAAAACCCAGATTTCTGGCATCTCTTGAAAAACACAAAGGTCTGGCAGCAGCAAGATCCTCATTTTCTCGCAGAGCAAAATTTGGCTGGAACTAGGAGGCAGCTGGCCCCTCAGACAGGACATGGCTGACCAGTCCTGCAGTGACCCACACTCTGACTTCTAACCAGACTAACCTCTGAATTTGAAACCCTTTGAGTCCAGGAACAAAAGGGTAGCATAAAAACTCAATGTCTCCTGCAAGAACATTGCACATTGTGAGACGCTGTGGCACAGACTGTCCCTGTATCATCTGTATCCGTTTCTGTCTCTACCATTCCCGGGATCCTCTCTGTCCCCCTGCGTCATTATTTCATTTTATTCCTGGGTCTTACATGGTCTTTCTCTCTCCCCTTTTTTGGTACTTTTCTCTTTCTTGCCCTACTTTTCTCTCTCCTGCTCTTTCTTTTTCTACTTCTCTTACTACAAGACAGAACAGAAAACCAAGTATTTTTTACTTACTTTTATTCTAAGTTTTACCTCATAGACTATGATTTTATTTTTTAAAGTGGATGAGGCCAGGTGCAGTGGCTCATGCCTATAATGCCAACACTTTGGGAAGCTGAGGCAGCCAGATCACTTGATGTCAGGAGTTCAAGACCAGCCTGGCCAACATGATGAAACCTAGTCTCTACTAAAAATACAAAAAGTAGCTAGACATGATGGCACATGCCTATAATCCCAGCTACTCAGGAGGCTGAGGCAGGAGAATCGCTTGAACCCAGGAGGTGGAGGCTGCAGTGAGCTGAGATCACACCACAGCACTCCATCCTGGTCAACAGAGAAAAACTCCATCTCAAAATAAAATAAAATAATAGCCGGGCGCGGTGGCTCACGCCTGTAATCCCAGCACTTTGGGAGGCTGAGGCGGGTAGATCACGAGGTCAAGGGATTGAGACCATCCTGGTCAACATGGTGAAACCCCGTCTCTACTAAAAATACAAAAAATTAGCCGGGCATGGTGGCGCGTGCCTGTAATCACAGCTACTCAGGAGGCTGAGGTAGGAGAATTGCCTGAACCCAGGAGGCGGAGGTTGCGGTGAGCCGAGATCGCGCCATTGCACTCCAGCCTGGGTAACGAGCGAAACTGCGTCTCAAATAAATAAATGAAAAATAAATAAATAAAATAATAAATAAGTACAGCAGATGAGTATTTATACTTATGTCTTTAAAAGATCTGAGAAGAAATACAGTAGTGATTTAATCTTTCTGGCTCCAGAGCTACTATTTCCTGCAGGCTAAGGGTGACGTATGGCCACTCCTCCACCACAGGTATGCTCTGCCATGTGACAGTCAGGGAAGGCCTTCTCTGGAAAGGCCCTGACTACACAAGGTGGTGGGTGGATACAGTGATTAATAAAACAGATTTCTACTCTTATGTAGCTTTCCGCCTGCATATAAAAGAGGTAGTTGTTTCAACGTAATACATTTTGCAACAGAGGTAATATAATGTACAATGACAAGGTGAGAAAGAAAGAGGATGGCCATGAACTCTAGACAGAGGCTTGCAGAAGGAACGTTTCAGCAGTCCTTGAATATGGGAGAAAAGTAGGAAATGGCGTAACAGGCAAAATGAAAAGTGTGGATAAATCCACATTTTAGGGGTAGACAGTGTGGTTAGCAGGTTGTTTTGGGAGGGGCTTGAAAAATTTTGGCTGGAAGGTCTAGAGAAAAGATGGAGAGAGGTGTTCAGGAAAATTCCACTGTGGTGTAGTCTTTAGTTTGTAGCAAATGGAAAGGTATCCACCAAAATTAAAGCTATTGAAGCAGAAATAATGTAATAAAGGTTTATTGGAAGCCACATGTGAGAATCTATCTGGGAAAACACACCAACAAAGTTGGACATGTGCCAGAATCTGTTACAAGCCAGAAGGCTTTTATAAGAAAGTTTAGGAGAAGAGAAGGGGACTCCTCACATCAGAGTTGTCCTTTGTCATTAAGGAGTACAGTAAAGAGGTTACAATCATTGACTACACATTGCAACACACCGTCTAGAATGCCTGCATGCCAGACAATCAGTAAAACTTCGTGAGTCACAGACAAATCAGCATCCTTTTCAATGTCAGTAGATCACATAGTAATCAGCACATCAATAGTTGCAAGCTCACAATAAGACTATTTACTTAGCCTCAAGATGTTACCATAACACAAAAGATTTCTTCCCCAGTGACTTAATTTGGAAGTTTGCCAAATGTGACCTGTAGGGTATCATTTCCCTCTTTTGATTAAAAAAATCTAATCATGGAAGCATTGATGATCAATCTCTGCTTAGGTTACAGGGGTAGACTGACTGACTTCCTTCCTTCCTTCCTTCCTTCCTTCCTTCCTTCCTTCTGCCCTCCCTTCCTTCCTTTCTTCCTTCCCTCCCTCCCTCCCTCCCTCTGGGAAGGCTCATTCCCAAGTAGCCATGTCCCTGAGTGGGGAGAACAAACTTTGTCATTGCATGTGGGCCAGATTGGAACCAACACAGGGTAGATCATGGTATGAAGTTATATGCTCTTCTCCTGAATAATAAATCATTCTCCAGTCTCTGGATGATCATTATTTTGGCCTTAACTGTTGAGGTATAGTTTACAAAATCTGGAGAATTTAGGTACAGAGAAAGGTAAATGTTTCCATTTTATTCACAAAAGCATACCCAATTGTTTTAAAATACAAATAGCTCCTTTATTTATAATATTTAGAAATGTATTTTGCTGTAATATAGTTTTCTTATTTTATTTGGAAATAACCATCGATTTAATGAGTATCTATTATTTAAATTGAACATAACTTTGATTGAAAATTACATTAAAAATTATTTATAAAAGTTTATCCCACTTATATTTACCTAATTTATTTATTTTTAACAGTTTACCTGGATTGCTCATGAAAATTGAGATATTAGACAAAGCTAGCCATTATTTCAAGTTATTTCCTTGCTAACCATTTTTATGGGCTGCAAATGTCAGATATTCGCTTAAGGAAGAAGTTTAAGGTTAAATGTATGGATATGTCACTAACAACTCAGAAGATACAGCTGTTTTCATTTAACCAACAAGATTAAATTAGTCTTACCTATCAAAAAATTACACAAAAATCATTCTGGTTTTGGCTGAGCTTGTAGTTTTATAACCTTTGTGCCAAACCCTGACATTTAAAAATACCTAGCAGAGACAAGCATCAAAATGTCTTCCAAGTGTAACAAGGCAAAAAGGTGTGCTGACAATTTTGAAGACATTTCTACTTTTATTTTATCAATAATTTAAAAGCCAGCTTATTTATTAAAGATTTACTTAAGTCCTGTGAACTTGGAAACTATTTGTGTTTACTAATTTATGAGTGCTCATTTGTTTATGTAGATTTGGTACTAATAAACACAACATTTAATACATGTAAATAAGCATAAATACATCTAAACATACACAAAGATTTCTTAGCTTTCATTTTAGAATTTTACTTCTGAGACAGTAATACAAACTCAACAATCGATAAAAGACAGCTGGATCCAAATTATATTTCTGACAAAATTGGGACACATTCATATGGCTAAACTTTTTTTGCCCTTATGGGTAATCTAATGAAAGCTGCGGACCAAAAGTTTGGTTAGAGCCGTTCTCATGGAAGTTTGGTTTTTCAAAACTTCTTTTACCATTTTTTATAAGTTTCAAATGACTTAAAGTTTTAATGTTTATATTTTAGCTAAAAACTGACCAGATTATATAATAAAGACAAAATCTCCAAGTGGTCTTGAATTAGTAATATACCTATCTTTTGTTTGCTCATCTTGTTTGATTAGCAAATGCAGGTGGGGAAAACATTTTAGCAGTTTTTCTCTTCTTTGGAGGGGGGTGTGCCTTTTTCTTTCAGCCTTTGTAGCAGAAAAAGCAAAAGTTTTGTGCTAGACACAGATACATGATTGTTCTGAGCCCAAGGTTCTGACTTATTTGACCTGAGAGCCTAATTTTTCTAACCATTTATCTGTCTTTTTCTTTTAGATTATTAATTGTCCAATTAAGCATTCCATTTTAATTCGAGTGGCTGAATCTATTTTACCAATGCCAGTGGAAGACTGGGATCTTAAATGGTGTGTGGCAAAGCTTGCGATAAATCAGTTGGTATCATTCATTAGTCTCAGTTTACAAAAAACTTATTGGATCTGTATTTTTATCATCTCAGTATTTTCATTCTCATACTGTAGTCGTTCCATTTGCTCCTTCTATTCCAACTTTATATATTTCTCTCTTTTGAGAGAGAAGGAAATGTGTGCATTGTGAAATTCCAAAAATCTCTGCCTAAGAAATGTATGGGAGCTGAGGGAACAAGCAGAGAGGGATGAGAAGCAGTTGGAGGTGAAAGGGACGATGTCTCTGAAGTCTTTTTCAGTGCAGAGATAGTGGTGAATATCCTTTTGTTTACCTCTTGGAGACAATTTTTTCTTTTAAAATTTCTTTTAGAAGCTTCTAGGCGCTATTGGAAGTAAGTGTCCCATTCAATTTGCCTGATTCTAAATCAAGCTTTTTCCAATTGTGTGCCCAAATAAATCATTTTAGGCATTTCAGAAGATCCCCATTTTGGATGTTGCTGCTTATGACCATGCCCGGTTAGGTGGGTCCACTTATCTACGCACTGGCAGGTAAAAGGACCAAAAGCGTTGTGCATAAGACCAGCTGGTGTTGATTAGAGGCAGTGCCCTCTCAGTGTGAGAAGACCCCCTTTCCATCGTGATTGTTTTGGGAGAGACCAGCTAAGTGGTGGAGCAAAAGTGCCCCTCCTGCAATCACTAAGGGAAGGTGCTTTCGCCAGAAACCTCCAGGGAAAAATTCACAGCGCTATTTTACCCTGCCCTAGAATTCAACAAAAACCCTTACCTGGAATTTGTAACAGCGCTCATTCTGAGAAAAACATTGTACTTTCTAGCCAAGGAGAAAGCCAGCTTCAACAAAATCACAACTTCGACCCAGACAGGAAGTTTGTTGATTTCAGGAAGAACTCATCTGTAGCTCCCAGGGCATCAAGTTCACAATGGGTTTGTTGCCAGGATCTGCATGAAGGTTGGAAGTCGTGCTGATGGTCCAGGGAGGTCACTCCAAAGCCTGCTGGCTACACTATAATGTTGGCGGAAATTGAGGCTGTTGAGGCAGAAATAATTTGATAAAAGGTTTATTGGACGCCACATGTGAGGATCATCCCAGGAAGACATACCAACTAAGTTGGGAGTGTCCCAGAGTCTGTTACAAGTTGGAAGTCTTTTATAAGAAAGCTTAAGAGAAGGGAGGGGACTCCTCATATCTGAGCTGTCTTTTTCATTGGAGGGTGTGATACAGGGCCTACAATCATTGGCTACCAATTGCAACAAACAGGCTGCAATGTCTATATGCAAGAAAATGAGTAAAACTTCTTGATTCAGAAACAGATCAGCATTTTTTCAACGTTAGTAAGTCATACAATAATCAGCCACATCAACAATTTGAGGGACTCATAGCAAGATTCTTTACCCAGGGATGAGATTTCACCATGCATCACAAGACCTGGGTTAGAATTCTTGAGCTGGACCAAGCCACTATTCTTTAGGAACATAACTGTAACCAATAAGAAAGGGGTTTGCAGAAAGTAAAGATTATAGACAAAACATCTACAGTGGCTGCTTCATGTACAGGTGAATGTGATGGAGGTCTTAAATTAAGGCAATGGCTGTGAAGACACAGAGAATTTGCTTTAAGTTACATTATAGGAATTGAATTGATAACACTTGGCTTCATTGTGTACAGGCAGATGGGATGAAAGCAATTGTCTCTGTTGTTGGGGGTTTTTCAAGCCTTGCCCCTGGGTAGGGAGATGTCAAGCTCAGAAACTGAAGTGGGAGAGTCACAGATTGTGGAGCAGAAAACCAAAGCCACTTTGAGGAAGAACATATTGCAAGGTATATGTAGAGTTAATTCACTAATAGTTGATATTTGAGTGCTTGCGGTATGACTACATGCATCCTAACACTCTACATTCATTATCTCATTTAACTGAAATCCTTAGAAACACTGTGAACTTGAGTACTTTATTATTATTTTAAAGATCGGAAAAAGGAGGTTAAAAAACCTTTTTGTAAGTCACGTAGCTGGTAGCAGGTAGTCCTGAGAGCTGAACTCAGCTGCGTCAAATTCCAAACTAAATAATTTCTAGACTGCATACAGGATCCAGCTGTAGCCTTGGTCACTGCAGTTGTAAGATGGGGCTGAGGCCGTCATTCCATTACTGAGCAGGATGCCACAGCTTCATACGCCGTGTTCATGTCTGTGAGTCCATCATTAATATCACCTGGTACTCCTGGTGGCCACTGCATTTGTCCTAAAATAAAGACTAGAAATGCAAAATATTGAGTCAGTTTAGCCTAATGCAAAAAATGCTGACACAGCTGAGTCCTGTGGAATGATCTACTTCAAGGTTAGAGAGAACTGAGCTGTAAAGCATCTGGACACTTTTTCGATGTGGATATTTAATCATCTTTCCACTCTGCTCTATGGCATCTGTGTCTTCAGGTTTTCCCTGACTCAATCAGTGCAGTGCTGGGAGCAGCACCCAGGTCTGTCTGATTCCAAATTAAATTATTCTTAGGTGAGTTCAGGGCCCAGAGACAGGCTGCAGCCACTGTCACTGACAGTAGCACCAGGCTCCTGTGTCTTTCTCATTGACCAGGAAGGGGGAATACGATCATCTGTTCATGTTAGATTTGCTGTGCGCGCCCAGAGTTGCACATGCTCCCTCCTATAACAGTCTTTTCAGTGTTCATCTTTTGTTGATCATTATTCATCTTGTATATTTAGTTTTTTTATTATGAGTTTCATGTAGAGGCTGTATTCAAAATAACAGCCTCTGGATATATGTGTGCTTTCTACCATTCATTTCTTTTATATTCCTTGATAAATTGGGGGTATTCTATTATTTTATATCTTTCCTCCACCAACAGCCACCTTTTCTTCTGTTTATTGTCGCATAGGTATTTATCTATTACAGGAAAAACAAACCAATCCTTTGGATATGTGTCTCATCAGAAACATGCCTAGAATTTTATAGGGATCAGCAGACATGTAGAATAATTTTTTAAAGTCAGCATAATGTTATTAAAAGTTGTGTTATCGATATAACTGGTAGCCCAAGTAATGCAAAATGTGAAATACTGTGTAAAACCATCTCTGTAGTAAGTATAAAAGTTGTAAGCAAAATATTAACAAGCGGAGTTCAGCTATGTACCAAAATCATAATATGCTAAAGTAAGGTTTAATGATTCCAACAGCATTTAGATATCAGGAAATCAATCAACAAAATTCATTACAACTACAAAATGATAGAGAAATCCTTATGATTAAGTCACTAGATGCTGAAAAAGGGATCTGATAAAGTTTATCAGCAGCTCCTAATAAAAACCCTTGGTAATGTAAGAATAAATAATTGCTTAAATATGCTAAAGGTTATTTACCAAGAACTAACCATCAGTGAAAACCATTCTAAATGGCAAACAATAAAACCGTTTCGATTATAGTCAGGTATCAGGCAAGAATGCTCACCATCACCATTAATATTTAATACATTCTTGAAGAAGGTGCAACCAAATCAAATCATTGGAGTAATAACTATATAATAACATTTAAAACTACATCCTTTTTCTCATAATATAATTTTATTCCTGAAAAACCCAAAAGACATTAGCTTTTTAAAAACTACTTTAATAATAACATATCTTAATATGGCTAACTACAAGAAATATATTATGAAATCCATAGCTTTTCTCTTTACCAATAAAAATACCTTGAAGTGAAAATGGAGAAAATATTTCATTCACAATAAGATCAAAAATATAAAAAGACTTAAAATAAATCTGACAAGAACTCCAGAAGACTGAATAAAGCAAATTATAAGATCTTGTTAAAGATTTGAAAAAATTAAGGAAATGGTGTACTATTAAATAAGAAAACAATATTTAAAATGTCAATTATTTGAAAATTGATATCAAACTTTAATACAATCCTAATTTGATCTCTGAAACATTAGTGTTAAACACTTGGCAAAATGATCTGAATTGTCATATATAAGAATAAACACCTGAGTGTAGCCATGAAGCATTTCAAAATGCATAGTAATGTATACTTTTTCACCTGAAGTGAAAACACATAAGAAAGACATTATATTCAACTCAACAACAATAATAGCTAACACTTTGAGTACTTGTACCAGGTATTGTCATTACTTTATTAAATTTGTGTATCAATTATGAAATAGGTACAAATGTTAGCTACACCTTACAGAGACAAAAAAAAATTGAGAAATTTTCAACATCTGTCATGGTGAATGGTATACACAGGGTATGAATCGCAGGCTTTCTGAATCCATAGTCCAAGCTTAAAACCATCAAACTTTGCATAGGAGTACCAAAGAGAGTGGTGAAAAACTGGAGAATTTGGAAGAAGCTTCCAATATAAATAAGTATTCGACATGAGAAACACCAGGGGCAGGGTGACACACTTAGAACACAGTGCTGGCATGACTAACGCTTCATCTACAAAGACGTAATGTCAGTTTCATTGTACAAATATGCAAAATTAAGTTCCAATCGGATTAAAGGCTTAAACTTTTTTAAAAGTCTATAATTCGGTTTCATAAAAAGAACTTTTAAATCAAAATAGGAAATCCTGAAGCTATAAAAGAAAAGATAGCCATATTTATTTTGCCATATATAATTTTAAATTTTAACTTTAAAAAGACAAAATTAATAGACAAACAATGGACAATATTTACAATCCAGGTAACAAGTAAAAGGAGTACATCTATAACTGACAGGGAACTCTTTCAAATTGGGCACAAAAAGACAAATAAATAATAGAAAATGAACAAAAATATTTTAGAATTAATTAGTTCAGTCAAACCTGAAACCAAGGTCTGCTTTGCTTGGAAAATTGATCTTTGATTCAGAGAGCAAATGTTTAGGAATGTGCTAGATGTTTTCTGCATTCATTATTTGCGTTTGTTGAGAAGGTAGACGTACAGCTCAAAATTTCTACAACCGCTGGGTGCATGGAGACTGGGGTGGTGAAATGCATGGAACCACACCTGGCCATGGCAGTGGTAAATTTAGCACCAAAATTCTCACTGTCACAGGTGGTATCATTAGCATTTGACCCTCCATCAAGGAATGTGACCCAGACTGATTTCTTTCAAACTGTGGAAAATTGCATTCTTTCCTGGTTTCTTTTGGTATTATTTGATATCAGCCCCATGTTGCTACCCCTGTAACATCTGAGGATGCAATCATTCATTTCTTTAGCAAACATCTAGGCAGCATCTATGATAACCCAGTCACTGTTAGGCACTGGGAATTCAGCAGCGGCAAAACAAACTAAAATTTGCTTCGTGGCATCTGGTCCTAGCCATGAGACTATAAGAGGATTGGAATTACCCTCCTAACATAAACAACTATAAAATGGGATAAAGTGTGGAGAAAAAAATTAGTTTTCATATATGAGACAACAGGCAGTGCACAGCGATCCCTGAGAAAAGAAAAGCAAATGAATGAACCATGCCATCCTGTGGGCTTTCTGCATGAATGCTGGACTGTAGCACAAAGAGGAAAAATTCGAGACCAGCAATCTTGCCAAGTGAAGAAGACAGAAGTCAGAATTCAGGAAAAGGATATGAAAGAAGATGGCTACCGTTTATGAGACAGAGTACCCCAAAGGAGGAAACTAACTAGAGAATACTCATAAAATCTATTTAAGTAATTACTTTTAACAGCAAAAACTGCAATTACTTTTGCACCAGCCTAATACATAGGTTTCCCTTTGAGACCTTGGTTAATTATTGATCTTTATGAAACACCAAATGGCAGAACAAAATAAAACTCCAAGGAAATAACAATTATAGGACTCTATTAGATGAAAAATTCCCAGCACTCGTATGTTGTCAGGAATTATTTAAGTTTATTCTCACCATGAGACCTTAAAAGGAGACCCCAGGAAAGCAGTTTCTTTGGGATGAGGCTCAATTAGCACTAGAAAATTGTCATGTGTCACATAATGGCATCTTAGTCAACAATAGATATAGGATAGTGGTCCCCTAAGATGATAATATCATATTTTTATTGTATCTTTTCTATGTTTAAATATTTTTAGTTTTACAAAAATTACCACTGTGTTGCAGTTACCTACAGTATTCAGTCCAGTCACATGCCATTTAGGTTTGTAGTCTTGGAGCAATAGGTTCTGCCATATGGCCTAGGTGTGGAGTAGGCTGTACCATCTAGGTTTGTGTGAGTACCTTCTGTACTGTTTGCACAATGGCAGAATCACCTAATGATACATTTCTCAGAACATATCGGATGTATTGTTAAGTGATGCATGACTAATGGCCACTATGGAGCAACCCTTAAAACATCTTTTTAAAAAACCTTGAATAAGTCAAGTTAATCCACAAATAAGTAATTGTCTGTCATTAAAAGTCCAACAGTCTTTGAAGAAAAATAAAAAGTCCTAATTCAACAAGAGAGAATTAAAAATATCTGGTGTTAATTTAAAAATAAAACAATATATACAAAGGAGCAGGTAAATGTGATTCAAAATGAGGAGAAATATCAGTTGATAGAAATAGACCTGCAGATAATGAACATAAGGGAATTAGCAGAAAAACACATTAAAACTGCTAAGATAAATGTATCCCAAATACTCAAGGCTATAAGGAAAACCATGAACATGATGATAAGAGAAATTAAAGATTCTAAAACACCCAGATAAAATTTCTAGAGTTAAAAATTATTTAAAAATTCTCCAGATGAACATCAGATTAGATATCACAGAAGAAAAGAAAAAACAACTAAATATTAAGCAGTATCAATAGAAACTATTTAAAACCAAGAACAAAGAGAAACTTAAAAAAAAAAAAAAAGCCTGAACAGCATGTCAGTAAGCTGTTGGACAATATGAAGTATACTAATATACCTGTCATTAACATTCATTCCAGAAAGGAAAGAGAGAAAAGAAGATAAAACAAATTTTTGAAGAAACAATGACTGAATTTCTTACAGTTTTGGTAAAGAACTCGATAAACTCCATAAATACAATAACAAAGAATGTGATAAGCAAGTTTCTTAAGATGAGTGACAAATAGAACATCTTAATGGCAGCCAAAGAAGAGAGACAAGTTTGGAAGAACAAACCTAATAAAAACAGCTGACTCTTCAGCAGAAGTGCTGTGAGCCAGAGGACACTGGAGTGAGATCATTTAAAGTGCTGGGAGGGATAAAACACTATCAATCTAGAATTCTATACACCATAGAAATATCTCTCAAAAATAAAGATTAAGAATTTTGTGTAGACCCAGCTACTCAAGAGACTGAGGCAGAAGGATCCCTTGAGCCTATGAGTTCAAGGCTGCAGTGAGCTATAATCACACCACTGCACCCCAGCCTGGGTAACAGAGGGAGACCTTTTTCTCTAAGTATGTATATATATACACACACCTATACTATGAGATAGCTATCCATAAACCTATACTATGAGAAATTTAAGGGAAATTCTTTTGAGTTAGAAAAATTATACCAGATGAAACGTTAGCATCTACATGACAGAAGGAGGAATGCCAGGAATGATAAATGTTGTCAACATATGGCTAGGCTTTGGGTGGAATTTTTTTTTGAATTAATTAATTCTTTAAAATATTCCTCTTTTCCTCAAAGGGCCCTTTAAAGATAATAAAATACGTCCAGCTCTTCTGAATGTAATCTCATGTAAGACTTCTGTCTGAACCTTTGTCCTACTCGAAACACTGACATGGAAAGCGAAAATATAAACATATAAAACCGTTGGAACATGTTAGAACTTTCTTGAGCCATAGTGACATTAAGAAATCTGATCTAATATAGGGTAGAATACAACTGACAGTTTAAAGGACAGATTTCCTGTATCATTATGTCTATAAGCTTCTCTTAATACCCCTGGAGTATTTTAAATTGTGTTTAAAAGGAAAGATTTCAATTATAAGCTATCTGTGTTATCTAATTTTAATATAAGGACATAGATTAAAATTAAATGGATTTTAAGACCGGATACAGTGGCTCACGCCTGTAATCCCAGCACTTTGGAAGGCTGAGGCAGGTGGATTACCTGAGGTCAGGAATTCAAGACCAACCTGGCCAACATGGTGAAACCCTGTCTCTACTAAAAATACAAAACTTAGCCAGGTGTGACGGTGGGTGCCTGTAATTCCAGCTGCTCAGGAGACTGAGGTAGAAGAATCGCTTGAACCCAGGAGGTAGAGGTTGCAGCGAGCTGAGATCATGCCACTGAACTCCAGCCTGGGCGACTGAGTGAGACTCCGTCTCAAAAAGTAAATAAATAAATAAATAAATAAATGATTTTAAGAGCTATACCATCCAAACCCTAATCAATGAAAATCTTGAATAGCTATGTTAATATTAGATAAAATAGACAACAAGGAATATTACCAGAAATAAGAAAAAATGTTTCATAATAATAAAGGAGTAAGTATATTAAGAATACTTAAGAATCCTAAAGATATATGCAGCTAGCATTGAGCTACAACATTTGAAGCAATAATTGGTTGAACCAAAAGCGGAAATAGACAAATCCGTAATTAAAGTTGTAGATCCCAACAATCCTCTCTGAGTAATTGATAGACCATGTAAAAAAATTTAATAAGGATACGAAAGTCTTGAAAACACTATTAACCAAGTCAGCTGAATTGACATTTGTGCATCACACCACTCATCAATAGAAAAGTGCACATTCTTTTGAGTGCACGTGAAACATCCACCAGGGTAAATCATATGCTGGGCCATTAAACAAGTCTCAATATATTTCAAAGGATAGAAATCATACAGAGTATGTTCTTTAACAGAAACAAAGTAGAAATCAATACCAGAAAAAATATCTGAAATATATCTTGATAATTGGAAATTGAACAACATATTTCTAAACAACAAATCAGCCAAAAAAGAAACTGGATGTATTTTAAATGAATGAAAATAAAAGAAATAATGTCAAAATTTATGGTATGCAACTAAGGAGTACTTAAAGGGAAATTTATATCTTTAACTGTTCATATTAGATCTAACCTTTCACTTCAAAGAACTAGAAAAGAAGATTTTAATCCCCAAGCACACAGAAGAAAATGAAAGAGCAGACATCAGCTGCATGGAATACAGAAAAATATCAGAAAAAATGACCAGCTGGTTTTTGGAAAAGACCAGTAAAATGAATCAAGAGCAAAGACAATAGAAAAAAACAATATCAGACACCAAGTAAACATATTAATAATTTGACAACATAAATGAAACAGAAAAGTTCTTGAAAGACACACATTTTTATAGTTCATCAGTGAAGAAACAAGTAATCTGAATAACTGGATGTTGGTATAATAAATTGACTCAGTAGTTTAAAAACCCCACATATTAAAATTCAAGGCCCAAACTGATTCACTTGATCAATTTTACCAGACATTTATGTAAGAAATAGTACCGATTCTCCAAAAACTTATTAGACAAATAGAAGAGAAGGAAGGCATATTTCCCAAGACCATTTTTTAGGCCAGTATTACACTGAAATGAAAACCAAGCAAAGAAGTTAAAAGAAAATAAAACCATGCATGACTTTCCCTTATGAACACAGATGCAAAAATCCTAAACAAAGTATTAGTAAATTGAGTTCAACAATATATGAAAGGGATAATACAGCATGGTCAAATAGCTTATCCCAGCATGCAAGGTTGGTTTAACATTTGAAATTAAACAATGTAATTTACCATATTGACAGACTAAGACTAAAAAAGTGAACAACGTAATCATCTCAATAAATGCAGAAAAAGCATTTGAGAAAATAAAGCACACATTCATTATAAAAACTCTGAGCAAACTAGAAATAGACAGGAACATCTTTAACCTGATAAAATAAATCTGTTAAAAATACTGTAAATTTCATACTAAATGAAGAAGAATGAAGGCTTTCTCCTTAAGATTAGGGACAAAGCAAGGCTGTTCACTCTCACTGCTTCTATTCAGCATTATGCTGGCATTTCTCTAGAGAGCAATAAGGCAACCAAAAGAAATAAAAAGCATCTAGTTAGAAAAGAAAGGAAAAACCTGTACACACAGAAAATATGATTTTGTAGAAAATTCTAAGAAATATACAAAAAATATCTACCAGAACAAATAATTACATTTATCAATGCTACAGAAAATAAGGTCAAGATACCCAAATGAATTTTGCATATTAGTATTAAACAATTGGACATTTAGATTAAAATATACATGTATTTTTATATATAGAAAGCATCAGTTATAGTAAATATGTGGGAATAAATTTAACAAAATATGGGCAAAATCTGTATGCCGAAACTATAAAACATTGCTGAGAGAAATTAAATATTAAAACAATCTTCCTTTCAAGGTGTTTACATTCTAAGGAAAAAAACAGGCAATATTTAAGATAAATCGGTTAAAAATGTAAAATATGTGTTAATATGATTAGATCTAGAGCAATAAATCAGAGAAAGGGGTTGTAAATGTTGGCGGCAAGGCTGTTAATATCTAGATATATTAGCCATTGAAGGACATGGAAGGCCTCACTTTAGAAGCTGCCTTGAGAAAAAAGCCAAAAGAAATGAAAGGTCAAGAGCATAGCAGGCAGAAGGCAGAGGAAGCGCAAGGACCTTGAGAATGGTGTGTGCGTGGCCTGCTCTAGGGTGGACAGAGACCAGCATAGCTGGAGTGGAGGGGACTGGACAGGGGGGAAAGTAGTGGGAGGTGGACACAGAGAGCTGAGGGAACTGGGTCCAGCAGGGCTGCCTGGCCAGCCAGGGCTTTGGCTTTTACTGCAGGTGAGACGGGAAGCTGTGGGAGGCGTTCCCAGGGGAGGGATGTGATTTACCTGTTTGAGAGACGGCCCTGACCCCCTGGGAAAGCAGGTACAAGGCCACTGCAGTACCTCAGAAAAGAAGACACACACATTAGACGAGGGTAATGGTGGTGGGAACGGGAAGAAATGGTTCCGAACCTATTTTGAAGGTAAACCAATGGTATTTTCTGACCACCTAGATGTAGGCTGTGTAAAACATAGGGACAGAGAAAAAAGATAGCCAAGGTTTTGGCCTAACAAGCTAATGGGGTTGCCACGATTCCCCAAGCTAATGGGGTTGCCCCTATCTGAGAAGAGGAAAAAGGTTACAGGAGCTGGCGGGGTGGGAGTGGAGTAGAAGGGGTTTGGCTTGTTGCCATTGACTTGAGGTGTCCGTGTGACACTCAAGTCGAGATGTCAGGGAGGTGGTTGGCCAGACAAGTCTGAAGTTCAAGCCCAGGTCCAATGCAGGCTCAGGTGGTCTGGGCTGGAGACATGAATGTTGGACTCCTCAGCTGGTGATGGTTTTCAGAACCGTGAGACTGGTTACCACCATCTAGGGAGTGAGGAGATCCAGATATCAATCCTTCAGCACACCAACATTCAGAGCACAGGGAAATGGGAAAAAAGCACAAAATAGCACGAAAAGAACCAGCAAGGAGGTAGGAGAAAAGCAGGCGATGAGTGTCCTGGAAGCCAGGTACAGTCAGGGCTTCGAGGAGGAGCGGCTGGTCGGCTGTGCCAGGTAGGATGACAGCTGAGAAATTATGACATTTAGCAAAGTGAGCCTCTGATAACCTTGAGAAGAGCAATTGTGGTCGAGTGGTGAGGCTGAGAGCATGACAGGCAGGAGTTTAAGAATGAATAGGAGGAGAAAAATGGAAGCATGGAGAATATTTTCAAGGGGAAGTGGATAGTTTTCTAAAGAAAAAAATCAACATTGTCTAAGCCGTGAGTAGTAAGGATCAAATGTACCCATAAGCGGGGAAACAGAAACTAAATTATCAATGGAGCACCACTTTACATCTATACGAGGGTCAAAATTGAAGAAAAAACACGTTGTGCTTCCAGAGAAAGAAAGAAAACATCCATTCATACATCTGTAGTGGGAGTGCGCAGTCCAAAAACATTTTTGAAAAACAATTTGGCAATACCTATTTAATTTTAAAACTTGTAAATTGTCCATTTCACCCTTGGATATCTATCCTATACAAAAATGTGAAAATCATACATACATCAACAAAGACATAGATCAAGGTCTTTATTACAACATTGTTTATAGTAACAGCTCGCTGGAAATGCTTAGAATCTCTTCTCATGATTCACAACCTCTGTATTGCCAAATTCACCCCTGTGATCAAATGTATTAGTGAGCCCCAAGCTGCTAATCACAGCACCTTTGCCTGCGTTCTCAGGCATCGTGGCAAAATATTTGAGTTGTCCGATGTTGGCATTCCCAGCTGCAGCAGATCAAAGAACTATTCTGCTTTCTTGTTTCAACTTTCCTGCTGTGAAGGACTGTCCTTTTCTGTTGTTCTATTTTGCACTCCATTTTTTGCATGTTTGTGCTTTATGCTGGTGATCTCACTGTTGAAAGCCAGCCCCAGACATAGGGAGGAAGTACTGTCTCGTGTTCCTAAGTGCAAGAAGGCTGGGAGCACCTTATGGAGAAGATGCATCTTTGAGATAAGCTTTGCTTAGGCATAAGTAATATGCTGTTGAATCCAGTGCCATGAGTCCAGTGTTTCTGAATCAATAACATTATTCAATAAGATGTTTTTAAAAAGAAAGACACATAGGCTGGGCGTGGTGGCTCACCCTTGTAATCCCAGCACTTTTGGAGGTCAAGGCAGGGGGATCATGAGGTCAGGAGATCGAGACTATCCTGGCCAACAAGGTGAAGCCCCCTCTCTACTAAAAATACAACAATTAGCTGGGCTCAGTGGCATGTGCCTATAGTCCCAGCTACTCAGGTGGCTGAGGCAGGAGAATCACTTGAACCAGGGAGTCGGAAGTTGCAGTGAGCTGAGATCACACCACTACACTCCAGCCTGGCAACAGAGAGTCCATTTCAAAAAAAAAAAAAGAAAGAAAGAAAGAAAAAAGAAAAAGAAGACACATAAAACAAGGTTATCTATTTGACTAAAATGTTGTGACCAGAGGTTCTAAGGAACCTAACCCTGAGTGTCTCCCAGAAGCTAGGGAGCTCCACATGCACTAGTGTTCATGATGACTTTAGAGAACAAAGCTACCATTAATAACAAGAATGGATTGTCTTTTGTTGGTGAGAATTGAGTGAGTGAATTAAAGTATTTCCCAAGATGTGCATCATGGGATATTATGAAATCTTTAAAGATCACTACTCAATCAAAGGAACCCAAGTCCTTGGAGTCATTTCCCTAAGATATCACTGCATGAGAAGGCTAAGGTGCAGAGGTGCATAATGTGATGTCATTTCTAACCACGTCAACCCTCTCTGTGATTTCATGTGGTTGCCTGAGCATACATAGAGTGATGTTCTCCAGGCCAGCAATGGGGGCTCTGTGGGCGGCTGTGGGTATCTGTGTAGCAGTGTGCTTTCAGTGCAGAGGGCAGGGGCAAATAAAACAGCGCAATTGATGGTATCATTTACGTGGGATGACGTTTGTACTATGCAGAAATTTGAAGGAAAAACTCAGTTATCTTCTATCTCCTGACTTGTAGGGATGCCCGCGTTGGAAAAAGAGCAAGTTGCAAAATAATGTGTATTAATGCAATTCTATTCTAGTAACAACTCTGCTTATTATGTGCTTCTAAGAATGAATGAGAAGAAGGTTTTTAAACATATCAACAGATTGAGAGTCTTGTAGAAAAGTTTACTTTTTAATGCCTCTCTCTCTCTCTCTCCTTTCTTTCTTTCTTTCTTCTTTCTTTCTTTCTTTTCTTTCTTTCTTTCTTTCTTTCTTTCCTTCTCTTTCTCTTTCTTTCTTTCTTTCTTTCTTTCTTTTCTTTCTTTTCTTTCTTTTCTTTCTTTTATTTCTTCTTTCTTTTTCTTCCTTTCTACGAAAGTTTCACTTTTGTTGCCCAGGCTGGAGTGCAATGGCCTGATCTCAGCTCACTGCAACCTCCACCTCCTGAGCTCAAGCAATTCTCCCGCCTCAGCCTCCCAAGTATCTGAGACTATGTGCCACCACACCTGGCTAATTTTGTATTTTTTTTTTAGTAGTGACAGGGTTTCACCATGTTGGCCAGGCTGGTCTCGAACCCTGACCTCAGGTGATTCACCCACCTCAGCTTCCCAAAGTGATGCGATTACAGGCATGAGCCACCGCGCCTGGCCTTTATTACTTATTTCTTTTGGCTTGTCTCAGTAAATGCAATAAGTAAGTTTTGCTGAAATTTGAAAACAAAAATACAAATAAAATGTGAAAAACATCAATTAGCTTTCATTGTTTAGCTAACAATGAAAGGAGATGGCCATTTTAATAGCTAATTCATTTTGAAAATGACACCAGCAGACACGATTTCACTATAAAATTCTGACTTGCTATATGTAATGCTTTAAAATCCTGTGTCTGTTTTTTCTTTTAGGAATCATTAAGAGCCATCAAATACGAAATATCTCCAGATAGAGAGTATGCACTTTTTTCATACAATGTGGAACCGGTGAGTATTATCATTTTCTGCCTACAAAAGAATTGTGTCTTTATGCGAATGTCTCATTAAGTATATTTCCTTGAATCTTCTATACTTAGTGATCTTTGAATCCTGAAATATTTTGGGCATCCTGGAAGTCTCTTTTGCATATCATACTGCCATCTAGGAGAGAGGAAAGGTATAAAAATATGGTTGGCAGGGGAAAAAGGTCACATACTTTAGAGGCTTTTTCATAGAGTTTTCTTAGGAAGATGGTGAGAACTTGTCTCTTCATACACATGAATTTTGCCCTTTTGTGCAATTATTTTTCTGGCCATTTTTTTCAATGAAACCATAAAGTTTATCCTAAGAACAAAAAGCAACTGGGGTTCTCCTTAAACTGAAATAATAAGTTCATTTCCTCCTGGCCATCACAGTGTTCTAGTGAAGAGCTGAAGCTATCACTTCCGTTACATAAAGGCATATTTTTAGTACTTCCCGTGTACATGAGCCTCCTATAAAATTTCACCAGAATTTTCTGTAAAATCTCACTGTGCTTCAGCGGGAGTCTAAAACTTCCTAGGCCGGGGTCTTCCTTCTTCTTCTTCTTCTTTTTTTTTTTTTTTCATTTAGCATGCTGGTATTTCAAATTTCATTTTGGCTTTTTAATTTTAAATAAGCTAGAAGGTGAAATTTATATAATTGAAGAAGATGTTCAGTTTGTAAGAATTAAGCAACTTTAGAATTGTGTGTTTTAAGAACTCTACTCTCTGGCAAATAAAATATAGAGTCTGCTACTGCTGCTCTGAGACCATTCGAATTAGAGGTTCTGAGCAGTTCTGAGCATTTCTGAGACCATTCGAATTAGAGGTTCTGAGCAGTTCTGAGCATTTCTGAGACCATTCGAATTAGAGGTTCTTGATGCGTCTGTGAAGTATAATGATTCCTGCATTTTAATTCAGTCAGAATGGCTCTATGGTGCGTTTGAGAGAATCTTCTCTGGCATGAGAGGGGCAAACTTTTTGGTTTATATCCACTGGGAAAGCTGGGGTATTGGTTTACATGAAGATGCAAGTTCAATTCTGAATTCTTTTTTTTTCCCATTTATTTATTTTATTGCATTTTAGGTTTTGGGGTACATGTGAAGAACATGCAAAATTGTTTCATAGGTACACACGTGGCAGTGTGATTTGCTGCCTTCCTCCCCATTACCTACATCTGGCATTTCTCCCCTTGCTATCTCTCCCCAGCTCCCCACCCCCCACCG
>NW_016107335.1:4470420-4476293 GCF_001604975.1 Cebus imitator | reverse complement strand
TGATTCTTCCTAACCATGAACATGGAATGTTTCTCCATCTGTTTGTGTCCTCCCTTATTTCGTTGAGCAGTGGCTTGTAGTTCTCCTTGAAGAGGTCCTTTACGTTCCTTGTTAGTTGTATTCCTAGGTATTTTATTCTCTTTGTGGCAATTGTGAATAGAAGTTTGTTCTTGATTTGGCTCTCTTTAAGTCTGTTATTGAATTCTTAAACTTTCTTTTAGAAGTTGATTGGACAACTAGATTATTGGAGATTTCAACCTTATTCTTCCAACTACAGATTTTTTGGAGTGTGTTTCAGTCTTCCATTTTTCCATTTTCAAACATCGATTCTATAAAAGTTTTCATTTTTTCTATCCAAATTCTTTGAAACAATTGGGCATCTTTATCTCTTTGACTGGGATCAGTTGGTGAACTTGACATTCTAAAAGGCTTGGGACTCTGCATTACGTAGACATGGCCTTAAACTTGCCTCTTTCAGCTTCAGGCACCTGGGTGTGATGTTCACAGATCATAGACTATTTCAGCTTCCTTCATCACCCTGGAAAACCACCAAAAATATAATCTCCACACCCATATAAAAGAAAAATGTTAGCAGATATTTGAAAGGCTTTCATGAATGTGTTCTGGGTTGCCCCAGGAGGCACTGCTAACACCTGAGTGAGAAAAGCCTAGAAAGACAAATTGATTTCAGGTTGTCTTCCCAGAGAATCTTTTAATCACTGGAGCACCCCAACAGTGGGATACAGGTAATGAGAATTCTGCTCTGAGAAGCCTCAAAACAAAGCGAGGTATTTGTTCTCCAGAATGTGACAGAGGGGTTCCCACACCCATGTGATTAGAAGAGACATGCTCTCATCAGCGGTTCCGTGGTTCTGTGCATGATACAATTCTCCACCAATTTCTTCTGCTTCCCAACGCTCTGTTGAAAGACTGCCCTGGGATCCCATTGGACCCGAAACCATTTTGATGGAGATCATTTTGCTGAAGATGAGTCTTCACCATGTGGAGCACTGACTGTAAACAGGAACCTTGAAATAACCCTTTCTCATTCATCAGTGTCTGGAGTAAGACTCTTCAGCTTGTTTTCTTAACTGAAGGAAAACCTGGAAAGTTTGACGTGTATTTAGAAAACTGTAAAAATGATAAAATATTGAAAACATAAAAAAGTCTATAGAAACAAAATACTTTTAACTTAAATGAAATAAGTAATTCTTAATAGTTTTTACTACCAAGCAGTTACTGTACACATGACTGTTCAACCAAGTATTCTCTGTTCTTCTGGAGGAAAAATCATAAGGAAAAAAGGTTGGGATTATGCATGAGAATTTGGAGTTAGACATTAGGAAGATCTTCCTAACTAGATAAACTAAAATGTAAGTAATTTTAGAAAAGGAAGGTGAGTCTAGGTCTGTGATTCTGGAATAAGTAGAATAGACCAGGACTTCCTAATCGGTATTTAGTATCAGTAATTATTGTTGCTAGTAATGTCTTAATAACATAATCAATAATATTATGTTATCCATCGGTATTCTTTAAAAACAGTTAACGGTTCCATATTCAAATAAATTTGAGAACTCTAGTTAAACAGTTAGATAAGTTTCTTGAAGTTCTTGACATTCTCATGATGGTTACACAGTACTTTTCAAGTGGTTATTACAACATGTGATTCCAATCTAATTATAAGGAAACTAGAAATTTTTTATTTGGATTCATTCTCAATATATTCTTATGTGTATATCTCAAAGACAGCTAGGACAACTTGTTTATATGAACCAACTCAACTTTTCATTAAAAAGACAATCACAAAAATGTTTTAGTATAAACCAACTATCCAATTACTGAATATCTTTCATTTATTTGAGTATATGTTTCATTTGCAATAAAATTTTGGTATATTGAGTTACCACTGCGCTAAAAAGAATCTAAGACCTGGGTGTAGTGGCTCATACCTGTAATCCCAGCACTTTGAGAGGCTGACGTGGGCTGATCACCTGAGATCAGGAGTTTGAGACCAGCCTGACCAAAATGGTGAAACCCCGTCTCTACTAAAAATACAAAAAAATTAGCTGGATGTAGTGGTGCATGCCTGTAATCCCAGCTACTCGGGAGGCTGAGGCTGGAGAATCTCTTGAACCTGAGAGGTGGAGGTTGCAGTGAGCCAAGAATGCACCATTGCACTCCAGACTGGGGGGCTGAGTGAGACTCCATCTCAAAATAAAATAAAATAAAATCCAAATATTTCACATTACATCAGGATAATTATAATCCCTCCAACCTCTGCTTCTCTTTGCTGCCTGCCCAAAGATAGCAGACTTGGAAGTCAGATAATCCGAGGTTCCAGGGCTCCTTCCAGTGCTCACTAGCTATGCTTGCTTGAGCAACCCAGTGAGCCTTAGGCAATGCCTCTTGGAGCCACCTTCCTGGGAGACCCTGGGCTTCTGTCCCTCAGTGGTGAAGAGCCATGCAGTAAGTGTCAGCTCTCCCACACTTCTGGGGTGGATGTGTTTGAGCACAGAGTCATTCTGTGTGTATACCCAGGGCCAGATTTAAGGCTCTGTGCAATTGCATTGGAACGAAGTTGACAGATGCCCACATGAAATCAGCTGCCTTGGCAGTGGCTCAGGTAGAAGTGAGTAAGAGCTTTCCAGCACAGCATGGATGGTGAGAGAAATGAGCACACAAGAACAGATAGTTAGAGTTTAGATACAAATCGTATAGCAACATCCCGAGAGTAAGAGTGGAAGGAAGGATGTTTAATTTTTAGAATATGCATTGGGTATCTCTTCTTCTCATTTATTCAGACTAATTGTACTGTCGTATCATTTCCCAGTTGTTTGGTGTAGACTAATTTAATTTGTCCATTTTTATATTGTCAGATACTCAAAGACAGGGACAGGTCTTTTTATCTGCTACCTACCCCCACCCCTGAGGACCCAGCACAGGACCATCTGTGTACATTTGATACTGAGCAAATATATTTGTGGTGTGTCTTCTCTCTGAACCCCTGAACACTATCCCAAGATACAATCCAAGTTCTTGAAATTCTATCAAATGCACAAACTATGTAATAGAAGGAAAATACCTCAGTTGTGAAATAGCCTAATAATATTCCATGTTTATTCTGGAAATGTGGGCTCATGCTAATTAGCATACTTTTTCTTACTAAACTCTTGTAATATTACTAAATGTATAGCTTGGCTAGCATCCTTAAACACACACAAATTAGCTCATCTGAACTATGCCAACTCTGTGTTTATTGAGAGCCTCAAAGGTATGCTTTAAAAAAGTGTTCCAAATATCAATTATCAAGTAAATTTGAGAAAGAGCAAACCCTGTTTTCCGTTTCTCCAAGCCTCAGACACCTATAGGCCATAGTGTGTCTGGAATGGAGAAAATAATAAATAGTATTGTGTTTAGATTTCTGTGGAACCAGCATTATAGTTTGCAATGTGTGCTTATTTACAGCATCTTATTTTATCTCAAAAGATCATTCCTGCTCCAAAGAGACATTTGCTAAATATTCATAAAATTTCATAACATTTCTTAATGTACAGTTTCTGAATATTCTCTTGAAACTAAATTAGCAATTGGAGAAATAGGAATTTTTATTTTTAATTTCAAAACTGTAGTAACTGTAACTATACTAATAAAGAAAAATTACCTTAAAGCAAACATATCTAATGAGAGCAGCCATGCTTTTTCATACGGAGATATATTTGACAAATATGAAACATTTCCAAATCTCTTTGAGGATAGGGAACATGAATGTAAAATGCACTATCTTAGATTATTTAAAAATATTAATACAGTTTGTAACATTCAAAGAGGTAAGAGAAAAATATTCCTTCTTGAAAAATCATTTCTGAGTCACTAAAGATTTGCGAAGAATTTCATTGTAATATTTGAAGGAATTTGTTGAGATGATTGTTCTTAGTTGGATGATGGCCAGTGGAACATCATTCTGCTCCAAATAAAATTCTGTCCAAAATCTGGTCAAATTTTAAGATTTGTTTCCCTAAAATCCCAGTCAATCACAGTCATTCAGTCAGTAAAAGGACTGATACACTGATCTGTTTATAAACTATTTATAAGACTGCAACAGAGAAATGGATCCGTTTTAGTTCCCTGTCACTGCATGGCAAATTATCCCAAAACACAGCAGCTTAAGACAAATGACGTGTATCATCCCAGCTTCTGCTGATCAGAAATCTGGACCCAAGTTAGTAGGATCCTTGCATTCAGGGTCTTCTATAAAGAAGGCTGCTGTCAAGGTGACATCCTGGCTGCAGTTGCTTCTCAGAGTCACCTGGGGAGGGGTCAGCTTCCATGGTCACCGCGTGGGTGTCAACAGGGCCCAGATCCCAGCCTTAGAGGTGGGCTCTGCTCAGTCCTGGGAGAAGATGGTTTGCCGCTGAGCCTTTCATGGCAGGAGCTGGAAGCAGTTTTCACATTCGATACATTTCTACTCTTGTCCTGCCATCGTAGTGAGTTAATAGAGCACATTTTGCTCTCTAAGGGACTGTGAAATTTATAATTCATATAAAGCTTGAAGAACACCCTAACGTGGATACTCCTGGTCAAACCTATTTGGTGAGGTGAACCCCAACTACATTCCAGAATCTTCTATGCACCCATCAGGTCAAGTTGTCCTTTATCTATACCTTAATTAATTTTTAAAAAATAACTTGAGACTTTATAAATGTAATGTAAGGGATTGAGCTATAAATTATTGAACCCATACTGCGGACTGAACTATAACTGCTACAAATCAATTCAGGTAATTCTGAGTATACTAGTTTCTTTTTTGACGGTGTCTCCCAGGCTGGAATGCAGTGGTGTAATCTCAGCTCACTGCAACCTCCTTCTCCCAAGTTCAAGAGATTCTCCCATCTCAACCTAAGATTACAGGCACCTGCCACCACACATGGCAAATTTTTTTTTCTTCTTTTTTTTTTTTTTTGGTAGAGACAGGGCTTCACCTATTGGCCCAGCTGGTCTCAAACTACTTACCTTAGGTGATCCACCCACCTCTGCTTCCCAAAATGCTGGGATTACAGGAGTGAGCCACCGTACCCAGCCAATTCTGAGTGTATGAGTTTCTATGTTGCAGGAAATGTAGCTAGTGTTATAATATGGTTCTGATTTTTACTGCCGTCCCTTCTTCATTACAAGAAGGGATGAAATCTTTGTCCAGGAGTGGCAGGGCTAAGGGAATTGTGTTTCCTGATTCTCATGCTCTTGGGCTGGTTCTTTCTATACTGTCTACAGAGCCTTTCCTGGGCCCACCTCTGGGAACCAGTTGGTCCAAGCATTTTCTGTGGGGACGAAGGCCTTGCACATTCCCATGTATCAGCCTGACTATCAGAATCACAGGGAGTTCTGTCTCCCTCTGCAGTGGCTTCAGGGGGAAAACCGAAGAGCAGAGCCTGTGTGTGGCTTTTCTACTGCTGCCTGCTGCCCTTCCTGCCTCAGCCCAGCAGCTGCTGCAGCAGTAGGAGGCGAGTATCACCTTCAGCAGGTCTCCCTCCTGCTCTCTGAGAAGGTGGTGGATGAAGAGCCTGCCCGCCAAGGCCAGTAGCTACCCCTGCACTGCCCAGAAGTGCTTCCTGCACCTGTCAGCATCACTCCAAGCCCTTTATCACGGGGTGATCCACATGGTTTTGTCAGCACCCTGACGTGTTACTCTTGGCCGATATAAGGCCACCCTCTCTGTGACTCTTACTACATGAGATTATCAAAAATGGTCATCATTGATTTTTGAAATATGTGTTTTCACATAGCTCTCAGCACAGTGCATGCAGTTTCACAATACTGTGAAAATCAAATAATAGATCCACGTTCCTGGGAAACTGTTGAAAGGCTGAGCCCGTATA
>NW_016107335.1:4467957-4468954 GCF_001604975.1 Cebus imitator | reverse complement strand
CGCAGACTGACTGTGGGCTCCTGTCCCTCGCAGACAGACTGTGGGCTCCTGTCCCTCGCAGACTGACTGTGGGCTTCTGTCCCCCGCAGACAGACTGTGGGCTCCTGTCCCTCGCAGACAGACTGTGGGCCCCTGTCCCTCGCAGACTGTGGGCTCCTGTCCCTCGCAGACTGACTGTGGGCTCCTATCCCCCACAGACAGACTGTGGTCTCCTGTCTCCCGCAGACAGACTGTGGTCTCCTGTCCCCCACAGACTGTGGGCTCCTGTCCCCCACAGACTGACTGTGGGCTCCTGTCCGTCGCAGACTGACTGTGGGCTCCTGCCCCCTGCAGACTGACTGTGGGCTCCTGTCCCCCGCAGACAGACTGTGGTCTCCTGTCTCCCGCAGACAGACTGTGGGCCCCTGTCCCTCGCAGACTGTGGGCTCCTGTTCCTTGCAGACTGTGGGCTCCTGCTGTGAATCTGACCAGCAGCCTCAGAGGAAATCGAGTCTTTCTGTTGTGGAAGGCCACTGGTTGTCGTTGTTGGTTTCCATCTGTTTTTGAAATTATAGGTTTTTAGGGATTTTTGTTTTGTTGTTGTATTGTCCTAACACAGACTGGCTCAAAACTGACAATTATTTTCTTGTTTTTTTTATTTTTATATATATTTTTATTCACCTTTTGGAGCTAAATTTAAAAGCACAAACTTAGGCATTAAAAAAATGTAGACCAAACAATGGTTCTTTTCTCAACAAAATGCAAACTTTGTTAAGGTAATGCTGTGCGTGTATGTGTGTTGTGGGGTGTGTGTGTGGCGTGTGGTGTGTGTGGTGTTTGTGTATGTGTGTGTGGTGTGTATGTATATTTGTGTAGTATGTAGGGGTACATATGGTGTGTGTGGTTTGTGTGTTGTGTGTGTGTATATGTGTGGTGTGTGTGTATGTGTGTGGGGAGTATGTGTGGTATGTGTGATGTGTGTATGTGTGTGTGGTGTCTATGTAGTGTGTGCAGTGTG
>NW_016107335.1:4464595-4465927 GCF_001604975.1 Cebus imitator | reverse complement strand
GTGTGTGTGTGTGTGTGTGTGGTGTGTGTGTGGTATTTGTGTTTATGTGGTATGTGGTGTGTGTCTGTTTATGTGGTGTGTGGGGTGTGTGTGGTATGTGTTTATGTGGTATGTGGTATGTGTGTGTGGTGTATTTATGTGGTGTGTGGGGTGTGTGTGGTGTGTGTTTATGTGGTATGTGGTGTGTATGTGTGTGTGGCGTGTGTTTATGTGGTGTGTGGCATGTATGTGGATGTGTGTGTGTGGTGTTTGTGTTTATGTGGTATGTGTGTGTGTGGTGTGTGTGTATGTGGTGTGGGGTGTATGTGTGTAGAATGTGTGTGTGGTATATTTATGTGGTGTGTGGGTGGTGTGTGTGTGGCATATGGGGTGTGTGTGTGTATTTATGTGTTGTGTGGGGTGTGTGTGTGTGGTGTGTGTGTGTGGTGTGTGTATGTGGTGTGTGCGTGTGTGTGGAGTGTGTGTGTGGTGTGTGTGTTTATGTGGTATGTGGTGTATATGTGTGTGTGGTGTGTGTATTTATGTGGTGTGTGGGGTGTGTGTGTGTTTATGTGGTGTGTGGGGGGTGTGTGTGTGGAGTGTGTGTGTGGGGTGTGTATTTATGTGGTGTGTGGGTGGTGTGTGTGTGTGGCATACGGGGTGAGTGTTTATGTGGTGTGTGAGGTAGGGGTGTGTGTGTGTGTGTGTGTGTGGAGTGTGGAGGGGTGTGTATTTATGTGGTGTGTGGGTGGTGTGTATGTGTGGCATATGGGGGGTGTGTGTATTTATGTGGTGTGTGAGGTGTGTGTGTGGAGAGTGTGGGGGGGTGTGTACTTATGTGGTGTGTGGGTGGTGTCTGTGTGTGGCATATGGTGGTGTGTGTGTTTATGTGGTGTGTGGTGTGTGTGTGGAGTGTGGGGTGTGTGTAGTTATGTGGTGTGTGGGTGGTGTGTGTGTGTGGCATATGGGGGGGTGTGTTTATGTGGTGTGTGAGGTGTGCGTGCGGTGTGTGTACTTATGTGGTGTGTGGGTGGTGTGTGTGTGTGGCATATGGGGTGTGTGTTTATGTGGTGTGCGAGGTAGGGGTGTGTGTGTGTGTGTGGAGTGTGTGGGGGGGTGTGTATTTATGTGGTGTGTGTGTGTGGCATATGGGGTGTGTGTTTATGCGGTGTGTGAGGTAGGGGTGTGTGTGTGTATGTGGAGTGTGGGGGGGTGTGTACTTATGTGGTGTGTGGGTGGTGTCTGTGTGTGGCATATGGGTGTGTGTGTGTTTATGCAGTGTGTGAGGTTGTGTGTGGAGTGTGTGGGGTGTGTGTACTTATGTGGTGTGTGGGTGGTGTGTGTGTGGGGCAT
>NW_016107335.1:4401935-4463825 GCF_001604975.1 Cebus imitator | reverse complement strand
GTGGTGTGTGTGTGTGGCATGTGGGGGTGTGTGTGTGTGTGTGTGGAGTGTGTGGGGGTGTGTGTACTTATGTGGCGTGTGAGTGGTGTGTGTGTGTGGCATATGGGGGTGTGTGTGTTTATGTGGTGTGTGAGGTGTGTGTGTGGTGTGTGTTGTTCTGGCTAGTGGGGGAATGAGAGGATTTTACTTACCTGCCGCTTTCCCGCGGGTCTACAGGTTTCAGGATCGATTCTTTTGTGTATAGTTTCTGCAGAGCACGTGAAATATTTATTTGTCTCACGGAGGGCTACAAAAAGAGGCTTTTGAGCACAGCCCCAGGCAGGGAAGTCCTAATGAGTCCATGCGTGCCGGGCTGGCCTGCTGTTGAAGGGCTTGTAATCAGTGGCAGTTTCTGTCTGTGATTTCTGGAACACAGAAAACACCTCACTTAGCACCGCCCCACACCAGGACACCGCTTTGAGTCGCCTTCTGATTGGTCGTCCTGCTTCTCCCACGCCCCGTCCACTGGTCTGCACAGCGTTGCCATGGTGATCTCTGACGGGTAAATCAGGTCACATCTCTGTCTGCTTCTACCACTATATAACAGTGACGGAGGCTCACTCCCTGCAGAGCAGAGGCCATGGGGCCTGACCCCACACTCCACACCCCACTCTGCCCAACCACGAGGACCTTCCTGTGTAACTCAGGCCTGCAGAGCCCCTTCCAAATTCAGGGCCTTTGAACTCATGGTGCCCTCTCCCCCCACAGAACATTCACACCTACAGGAAAACACACGTGTCTTTCGTAGTGGAAAGGGAAGAAATCGCTGAAAATGTAGGTGGCTTTGTTTGTAGGCCTAGTGAAAGAATCCTGGAGTTCCTTCCCATGCATTCTTAAATTGTTCCCCACAAATATTGAGATACGGTCACGGTCACATGTTGAGAGTGACGGTGGAGGAGCCGGCAGGTGTGAGGGAGTGTGGTCTGGAGACAGAATGCATGGCTGGTCTCAGCAGGGCGAGCACAGCCCCGTGGATGGATGTGCAGGAAATAGGGTTCTTGGAGGAGGCTGCTTGCTGTCCCCCGCAAGTATTAAGCGCCCACGGCCTGCACAGAGTCCCTGGTGGGTGTCCCCTGGGGCTAGGAATTTGGCAAGTAAGAGAGATCGGGTATTTTCAGAGGAGTGGTGATTGCCACAGGCCTCAGAAGCACTGGGTCTGGGAAGAGTGAAGCCAAGAAGAGCCAGAGGAAGAAAAGGGTGGAGTTGATGGATTAGCGGTGTTGAGATGGGTCAGCAGTACAAGGTTGGGGGGGGGGCGGTAACTGGTGCAAAGGCTGTGGAAGCACAGAGTGGGGATGTGAGAAGGCAAGGGCAGCTAGGTCCTGGTGATGGTGGGATTCGTAGGAGAAATGGAACGATGAATGAGGGGTCCAGGGCTGACAGTTGGAACAAAGTGTGGTTTGGGGAGGATGACCTGGAAGACATTCGGTGGTGTCTTAGGAGGGGGGCAGAGAGCCTTCGAGACCCCAGGGACTCACAGAGGGAGGAGGAGGGAAGAGTCAGTGAAGGTCATGGGGAAGGACCGCTGTCCATCTTCCACTGTTTAGAACATGAGAGGGTGGGGTTAGAAAGAATCCGTGTGGAAGAGAGGAAGCCGAGACCCCTGAGAGCATGGCCTGTGTGCAGGCAGGAGCTGGAATGGGACAAACTCCAGGAGAGACTGCAGGTGCACGAGCAGCTGCTGATCAAAGGGCAGATGTTTCTGGGGACACCGTGGAAGTTTAGACAGCAAGGGGCAGGTCAAGGACTGGGCCCTCCAACGCCACATGGAGTGTCTGTGAAGAGCGAGGCTGCTCCGCCTCCTGCAGCGATAATGCAGTAATAACAAGTCCTGAAGAGCCAGCTTGCAGAGGGCATCTGACTCTTCTCCCTGACCCAGTGAGATGTGTGTAATTGATAAGAAGTGATGAAATGTAAATGAAGAGGGAGTAGGTTTGCTGAGTGAGATGTGAGACAGAGAACACTCCATCGCTTTCATTACGAAAGGCCATCGTTGTAATGCAGCGAGGTGAGACTGACTCAGGTTCCTCTGGAAGGATGGGTTCTTCGGTTCCAACGCAGCTGGCCATTATCGTGGGGGAGCTCATTAGTGGCAATTATTTTCAGAGACTGGAAACCGATTAGTATGGACTCAGCTACTCAGGCCTTCTGAACAATGATTAGGGCACAGAGACTTTTAGTGTGGCTCATTATCTCGACTTCATGGTTAGAGCATTTTTAAACTGTGAAAAACTGTACAGATTAATCATTGTTGTACGTTAGGGCCAGTTCCATTTGCAATTTAGGGCTCCAACTGCTGTGGAGACAATAATTTCACAAAATGTTAACATAAGACGCCGGCCAGAGCATTACCAGTAATATCACACACATTGCCATTTTAGCACACGGTTCCAATTAGAAAACCATTTCTAGAAACAGGTCAGGACAAGCTTTTGCTTGTCTTCTACACAACTAAAATCATTATTTTTGCGATGGCAAATAGACTTTCCAGAATGTCATTTTCAAAAGTTTATTGTGTTCCGCTTCTCTCCTGGTGTTTTTCACGGTAAGGCAGCTCATCGGTGCCCAGCCTCGTGATGCTCTCCGTGCACAGCATAGTAAGTGCCTGGGAATTTTGTAGCTTTCTCAAACAATGGGTTTTCGTTTTCTAATGCTCTTTTTCCCACCGTATCAGGTTGCTTTAGTCTTGAGAGCTTATGAGAGCAGAAAACCTGATCACTGAGAGAGCCTCGGGTACGGCCCTGGCAGGCTGCGTGCAAGAGTGAACAGGGGCTGTCAGGCTTGGCAGGCTTCGGGGAGGCATCTGCTGTGACACTGCTCTGGGCCAACTCCATAACCACAGTTTTTGATTCTGTAGAAATTAATGAGCGCAAGTGATGAGTTGCTTGAACAATTCCTAAATTGGGTGCCGCCTTGGGTCTCTCAGTGATTTGCCTCTACGGGACGGTGGTGCCAATTTAACAGACGCCAGAGTGTCTGGGTTTGTTTGATTTCCCTTGAGTGTGCGTGCCTGTCTGTGAGGGTAGGTGTGCATATGTGTGCACAAAAGGAGTACGTAGTGAGTACTTTCTCACTAAAAGTGTGGGGAATGAAGTGGGGGAGGAACATGCAGGGTTACTCTTCCAACATCATTGCAATCTGCTGTGTAATTAAGAAATCATAAACTGAAAACATAGTCATTCTTTTAAGTAGAAGGAGCGTAACAATGGCTAGGTATCACTCCATAATCTAGCTCTCCACCTGAGCCACACGTGCAGAGCTTCCAGAGGATCTGAGTTCTTTCTGGCTGCCATGAGAGCTGCCAGAGATAACCAATCATCCAAAGAAGAAAAATCTGCCAGGGACAGTGGCTCATGCCTATAATCCCAGCACTTTGGGAGGCAGAGGTGGGCAGATCACCTGAGGTCAGGAGTTCGAGACCAGCCTGGTCAACATGGTGAAACCCTATCTCTACTAAAAAATACAAAAATTAGCCGGGTGTGGCGGTGAGTGCCTATAACTCTAGCTGTTCAGGAGGCTGGGACAGGAGAATCACTTGAAGTCAGGAGGCGGAGGTTACAGTGAGCTGAGATCGTGCCATTACACTCCAGCTTGGGCAACAAGAGCGAAACTCTGTCTCAAAAAAAAATTTTTTTGTATTTTCTTATTTTGGAATGGAGAAATATGCAGGTATGGAAATTCATGAGCAGATTTGGTCAGTAGCTTTGATTAAATGATTTCTTTGAGAGAAGATAAGAATTAGTGAAGTCAACCAATTTTTAAATTACAAAATATTACAATGATCAGTTTAAACTTTGCCCCCTGCCCCGAATGAATTAATTGTTTTGACAACAGTGGAGCCCACAGGCCATTCTTAGAAGCCAGGTAAAAGCCTGCCGTCGGCAAGCTTGTGCCTTGAGTTGGGGTTAGTGTTGTCCTGAGTCACATGCCAGCCATATCCTCTGCTGACTCCCATGAGGACCCAAAAGTGCAGGAGTGTCAGGGAGGGGCAAGGCCAGATGGGGGCAGGGAGATGGACTGGCAAGTACCCAGCTCCTCACTCTGAGTGGCTTCCCTCTGTCCATTCCCTCTGAACAGTTTCTGAACTGTGGCAACTCTCCCCTCCCCCCACCCCGTAGCGCCCCTTGCATTGATGGGAGGAGAGCCAGGCAGAGAAGTGGTAAAGAGGGCAAGTTGTCCACGTGACCTTAGGGATACTTGGGGCAAAAGTAGGCTAACCGTGCACACCCTGGAACAAAATCTTTAGAAGAGAGAGCACTTTGCCCCGAATAAGCGCCATTATCAGACACTTCGTCTCCCAAATTAGCAGTGTCCTTGTTTCCCTGGCAGGCCAAGTTTCCTGCACATTGGAGGGGGTCGGATTTAGCAGTGGATAACAGTTAGTAAGATTCCAAAATCAAGTGAGTATGTCTGACGATCTGCCTCTCCCTCCCCCTTACACACACACACAGTATTCATTCATTGCTCTTATATTTCCTCCCTACCTCCCTAACTTTGATCATTGACAAATTTTTCTTAAGTCTTAAGAAAAGACTTGAGGCAGTGTACTTGGGCAACACTCCCTTCCCTGTGACCCGTCCGTGTCTCTGTGAACGATGAATGGCACGGTGTTCACTTGTTAGTAATCACAACGGACAAAGACATGGCCTGAGACTGCCCTGTTCCCCACTCTATAATGGCTTCTCAAGGCCTGTCTTCCCCCCAGGGCTGCCATGAGAGCCTGGGGGCTCCGTGGGAATCAGTCTGCCTCTTGAGTCTTCATGTTGTGCATATGATGGCAGGGTTAGAAACCGACATTCCACAGGAGCTGAGGTCCAAGGTCCCAAAAATGTGTGTGAGTTCTAGTTGTCCTAAGAGTGAGAGGACAGGGGTCTTGAGTCAGTGAAGCCGGATGGAGAAGAAAGCCTGAAGGAGAGGAGGATGGGGGGAAGAAGAGAGGAAGGGGGAGAGCCCTCCCGGTGCCATCACTGCAGAAGAACGGAGGCAGCTGCGGGAAACGCCGGCGGGGGACAGAGCAGGGAGCATCGGAGAGGAGCTGAAGGTGCTCAGTTATCAAAAGAAGGCAGAAGAAAGGCAGAGCAGCAAAGAGGAGAGAAAAGTCAACATAAAAATTTAGACATGGGTCCCTTTTGCTGATAGAAGCCTTCCCAGTGCCTATGGGCGGCCACCTTCCCTGTGTGACCTCAGATCCAAATTAGAAACAGCCTCTGTTCTCTCTGCTCCCAAATGTTTCTTCTGCTTGCCCTGCACTCCTTTCTTGGAAGTGTTTTTAAGTATATTGGGGCCCAGGTTGGCCAGGGCAAGGGGTTAGGGAAGCAAAGGAACCAGAACGCTGTGTCCGCTGAATTGCAGAGCAGGAATAAGGGATTCTGCAGAAAAAAGCACGTCAAAGAGCCCAGGATACAAGCGAGGGTAAGGGAGAGAGAGCTAAGAAGGCAGAGGTTAGTTCTGTTCGATCATGCACTTGGGGAAGGCGGAAGGAGAAGGGGCCATGAAGAGAGGGAACTGACTGGCAGAGGACATTCGTGCTGGGAAGAGGAGAGAAGGGACGGGAAGGAGGGGGAAAGCCTGGATGGACCAGGGAACCTGCCTGCCGCGGTCCTGCCCCGCGTCCTTCCACACACCCTGATGCACCTGAGACTGCCCGGGCACATCGGCAGCTTCAGAGCAGGGGAAGGAGGAGAATGTGGGTTTCACAGGAGGAGGCGCGAGGAGGACCCAGGGAACTGGGTGCCTCGTGGATTCTCAACGCTGCCCACACGATCTGACCTGGGGGATGAGAGCTTATTAGCTCCAACTTGAGTTGACAACAAAGAGCTTCCGGGGTCTTTCAGGCCCTGTTGAAACAGGCAGATCTTCTCCGCAGTCATGTGTAATGCAGGGAAGAGAACAGCAGTGTCCCCTGCAGGTGCAGAGACTTCTGGCCTGAGACAGCAGAATAATCGTTCCCGGAGTGGGAGGGTTGGCTTGATACCTGCCATCAGCAGCGTCTCATTTCAGACTCTCTCATGTCCCCAGAATGTCCCTTGGTTACCAAAAAGGCCCTGTTCTTCCACCTGCCTTCTCCTGAAGTTAGAAACGAGGATTTTAGACGATTGTCCCTGCATCCCCATGTGTCACCCAGAGGCAGCTTTAGGCCGCCTGTCTGGGCTGCCCTTCGCATAACTGGGAGTAGACCCCAGGTGCCTACCACAGCCCCCTTTTCCTCAAGGGCAGCTGCCCCCTCTGTGCCCTGCTAACTGTGAACGAATGCATATTTAGGGACATATTGTGCCACTTCCCAAAGGGACCAGCCATCACCTGCACTTCTCCTCGTCCTGGTTGAGTGAGTGCTTGCTTTGGGAATCAAAGGTTTCACTGAGTGCAGGTGGAGTGACACCTGACAAAGCCTGGAAGCAGAAAGGCAGCTAAAGGCGTTTTTGTGGAGATGAGGAGACATGCTGGTTAGCAGCGTGGACGCCCAGAGGATAATTACTGGTTTACAACATTCCTGTGAACAAAGAACACATAGGGACAGAAATAAGCTACTCTCCAAGAATCTTGTGATGGGCTCCATTTATCTGACCCATTGGGTTTCTAGACGAGGACAGGATGCTGCTCTGGTTCCTCTCCCTGGACAGCAGAGCTCGTGAACAGGAAACATCACAGAGCTGAGTGGACGGAGGAGCGGGGACGCCCCTCACCTCGCCAGCTTCCCACACGGTCCTTTCCTCCGGAGACTGGCTTTGGGAGATTGCATGGTTTCTGCAGTGCCAGGGTTGGAGGGCTCTGGTGCCACGTATTTCTCTCTGCAAGGCACCTGCTCTGCAGCCCCTGAGCCCGCTGGCGACTGTACTTGGCCCCCCAACACACAGCAGACCCTTACCCAACTCACCAGCAGTCTTCTTGCCCTGGAATTCCCTGTTGCCTGTTTTAGGCTGCCTGGGCTGTCATAGCAAAATTCCACAGACCGGGCAGCTTAAACAACAGACACGTGTATCTCAGAGTTCTGGAGGCTGGAAGTCCAAGGTCAGGGTGCTGGCAGGTTTGGTTTCTGGTGAGGTCTCACCTCCTGGATAATTTTGGGTGACGCAAACATTCGGTCCAGATGCCAACCTCCTCAGGCCTCCTGTGGCTTGGCCTGTGGCAGAATTTGAGGCCGCTCACCACCCCCCTTCCTCAGTCCTTGGTTCCACAGGCCCTGGCCGCCCTCTGGCTGCCTCCTGGCCAGTTAGGAGCTCCTCTGCTGCTCAGACTTGATTGGATTTCCTGGTCCTACCAATTTCACCTTATCTTCTCATGCACACTTGCCCTGGGCAATTTAACCTACCACAGAAACTACTGCATCGGCCACTGTCACCCAAAGCACAATACACTGAGCGGCCACGGAAGTCTCCCCAGGAAGGCTGGCAACTCAGGAACCAGTGCACGCCCCGATCAATCAGAAAACTTCTCCATCAGGCTTCCGATTGCTTGAAGGTGGCCTGGCACATGGCTGATCCACCATAGATGCTCCGAAATGTCCGACCCATCGCAAGATGGACCGCCCCCCACCCCCACGAGGTTTCCTGGCCACTTCCAGGCTGTGGGTGTTTCTGTGAAGGGAGAGTTCGCCACGTCACTCAGGCCGCCCATCCCAGCAATGAGCAGCCGCAGCTTCCAGGATTTTACCTTCTTCAGTGCACATCTGTGAAGCCGTGCATGTAAGAGGTCTGTCCTGTGGAAATATTTTCCAGAATGTTTCATGCTAAGGAGACCCTTAATGCTGCAAATATTTAAACATGCTTTGCAGCCGATTGCTACAACTACTCAGCTCACAAAGCATGCACAAAGCCTGCCTCTAGTGGAGGGTCCTGTGTTATTCACCCGCCTCTCTTAAACGTCTTCCCAATTTCGATTTAAAAGCGTATCTTTATATAACATGTATAATTGAACTTTAAAAAAAAATGCATAGCCACTTTTTGTTGTGCAATTCTATGAGCGTTAAGGCCTGGAGAGATTGTGTGACTGTCATCATAAATTGGGATACGGAGCAGCCCTATCACCCCCCAAAATTCCTCTCACTCTGCTTCCTTGAGGGCAAGCTGTCCCTCTATCCCAGCCTCTGGCAGCCACAGACCTGTCTTCAGTCTCTGTAGTTTGGCCTTTTCTAGAACGTCATAGAAATGACATCAAGCAGTAGGTAAAGACTAGCTTCAAAGTGGAGAATGTTGGTTATGTCCAAATATGGAGAAAACTTTAGACTTCTATGGCATTTTAATGCCCACACAGTCTTGGTCTTTAGGGTAATTTTGCTCTAAGAACTTTTTTGCTGTTTTGGTGAAATATGCAATATTAGGATAGACTACAGAAGATGTGCTTGCTGAATCCTTACCCTCATTGTTAAAAACCCAGCAGACTTTAATTACTGCGTCTCCTCTGTACAGGATCAAAGTGCCCACCCTCAGAAAGTCTGATGAGACAGAAGAATGACTCACAGGTATCAGGAAACACAGGCTGAGTGAGGGTGTCCTGGCCTCAAGCTCATGGGCACTGCCATTGTCCCTTGGCAGCCTTGGGGCATCCTATGCTATTCCTTGGCCTCTCTTAAGGGTCTTCCCAATTTCAATTTTAAAACATATCTTTACATAACATATAAAATATATGGAACCCCCGCGCAGGTACCGAACTCCACAGATGCTCAAGTGCCCTACGTAAAATAGCATAGTGTTTCTCCACGATCCTACAACACATCCTTCCATGTATTTTAAGTCCTCTAGATTACCTTTAACATCAAACACAGTGTCAGTGCTATATAAAAAGTTTTTATACTGTATCGCTTAGGAAATAATGACAAGAAAAAACCTGTACATGTTCAGTACAGATGCACCCATCCTCTCCTTCCCGAATATTTGTGATCCTCAGTTGGTTGAATTCGTGGATGCAGATCACACACCACTGAGGGCTGACTGTAATTCCGAAGGAGGGGGCTTTGGGGTAGAGCCTACAGGAAGCTGGATGAAGGCACTGGGGACTCCAAGGTGAAAATGACAGTTGTGAGCATGGGAGAAAATAGAGGAAGGCAGGAGAAGGCACTCCGGATGGAAGAACGCCCTGAGTGCAGGCCAGAGGTGGGACGGGCACAGTGAGGGCAGGAGCAGGAGGAGAGGGCCCACCTGGAGCAGACAATGTGTGCAGTGGAGGGTCAAGCAGGCAGCCCAAGGTGGGGCTGAAGTGTTAGGGGTTGACCCTTGGTGCCACCATCTTGGAGGAGCTGAACGGTTCCTGAGTGGAGGGCGATGCAGGTGATACGGTGAGGTGCCTTGTTGAGACCAGGCATGGTGGTTCATGCCTGTAATCCCAGCACTTTGGGAGGCTGAGGCAGGAGGATCATTTGACCTAAAATAATTGTTCTGTTGAACTTCTCGCCTTGAGACAGAGGAGCTTTCCCAGGAGGGCCATGTCCTACCTGCAGCCTCAGCTTCCATCACCTTCCCTTATGCCTGCTAGACACGCGCTTGTCCAGTCTCACGGTTCCAGGGGCCGTGTGTTATGGTTTTGGCCCCACAGACAGAGGGAGACGTTTGCCGGAGGACCTGTGGGCATCTTTGGCTCTCTTGCAAGAGGGACACCGTGTTGGCCCCTCCCTTCCCCACTGTACTTGCCTTCATGGAGCTGTGCTGCGCAGGCTGTCTGGGCAGGACACAGAGCGCAGGCCCTTGATGGCGCCATCCCTGTGTTGCTCTTGATCCCTGTTCTCTAGATTTGCTAAGCCAGAAAAATTAGCCCTGTTTGTCTAAGCGGCTGCCCATCGGGTTTTCCGTTACTTGCCACTAGATGAGTCCCAAGTGGCTTTGCCCGTGCTGTTCCCTCCACCTGGATCTCCTTCTCAGCCTTGCGCCCCTGGTGATCTCTTCCATCCAGAAATTTAACTTCCGTCTGAGTGAGCACTTCCCCAGATACCCTAGGGATCAAACGCAATGGTTGCTTGCAGGGCTATGTCCCTTGTCATGGAGCTGTGAGCCCCTCACAAGTGGGAACTGTTCCTTACTTCTCTTTGCACCTGGAAGGTCATAAATGATCAGCAAATAGTTGTTGCATAAATGAAAGAACAAATGAAATCCACAGAAACAAGCAAGGGAAAAATGGGACATGATTTCATCAATTTTTCCCAGCCTTTATTCTATCGCAAGAGGATGTACAGGATTGTTTAGGATCTTGAGTCTGACACACCGAAAGGTGCTTTTGTTGTATTTATTTTCAAAGCTTCGCCATTAATCCCCGTGGGGTAGGTGAGCACACCTCAGCGCCGTAGTCAGTCCTGCTGTGTTTAGGTGGACTCTGACCAGAGGCTGTAAGCTGTCAGCTCACTCCATCTTGTCTGACCGATGCCTTGGGTGGCTGCTTTGCTCCTAACTTGAGCTGAATTGGATGATCTGCCCAGAGACTTGGAACCTTACCCCTCCCCCACCATTCCCACTGTCCCTGCCTCGATCCGGACTCCTGTCGTCTTGCAGGGACCCATGCTGCAGCTTCCCACCTGCCCTTCCCTCCTGTGCGTCCCACACAGCCTGCAGCTAAGAATGGTTCTGAGCAAGACATGGCTTCATGCGAAATATTGTACCTCTGCTTAAAGACACAATGTGAACACTGCCTGTTGATGTTTGTTTCTCCATCCCCAACTTCCCATGCCCCAAAATAGCATCCTAGGACCATAGAAATGGAATAGACCTTTCCTTTTTTTTTTTTTTTTTTTTGAGATGGAGATGGAGGCTCACTCTGTCACCCAGGCTGGAGTGCAGTGGTGCGATCTTGGCTCACAGCAATCTCAGCCTCCCAGCTTCAAACGATTCTTCTGCCTCAGCCTCCCGAGCAGCTGGAACTACAGGCATGTGCCACCACACCTGGCTAATTTCTGTATTTTTAGTAGAGACGGGGTTTCACCATCTTGGCCAGGCTGGTCTCGAACTCCTGACCTCACGATCTGCCCACCTCGGCCTCCCAAAGTGCTGGGATTACAGGCGTGAGCCACCGTGCCCAGCCTGGAATAGACCTTTCTAAGATGACTCTGCCCATCTCCCACTTTATACATGAGGAAAGTGAAGTCCAGGAAGTTGACGTTGCCTCATTCAAAGTCATGTGACTCATTAGCAGTAAGTCCAGCCTGTAGCCCAGTTTGTCACTAGGGCCGTTTTCTTCATTACCTCACCGTGTCTCTTCCTCTTCACTGCCTGCGTGACTGTGTCTCGGCAGTTGGTGGATACAGCACAACGTTGCCAGCTTGCCATGTATTACAAGGGGTATCTGTTTCATATATTCCATGGGGACACTGGCTGGAGGCTTGCAGCAGAGTCCCAGGAGGCAGGACTGCCAACAGCACTGGGCTTCGCAGCCATGCACCTGTAGCCCTCAGGCAGCACCGTCAATGGTCACGCGAGTGTGGCAGGCATCAGGCATCACATCTGCTCACCCTGGTGGTAATGCACAGCAGTTACAGACACACCGAGCGAGTCTTGCAGTCCCTGATGCCAGCACGGGCTTGCTCCTTCAACACTGGTGGGGACAGGCACACTGTCATCAGGCCCAAGAAATAGTGCCTTCTCCATCCTGTCCCTGGTCACTGGGTGCCCGCAGAGTGTCCCCACTGAGGAGGGAGGGACTGGTTCAAATGGCCTGTACTCAGAGATGTGGCAGTGGACCCCCTTGAATATTTAACTGATAATCATGGGAAGGAGACTGGTTCTCCTGGGTTCCTTCACAATTCTGCTAAGTGACAATGTAGTGTTAGGAGACTGTGTCTTAAGAATGTCATACACACTTGAGGTCTCCAGGAACCTCCAATTAAACTGTTTTCCTGGCTCTTACAGTGACAAGTAACCCTTATCCTGGGCTCCTCATTACTGAGACTTTTCTTGCCTTTTTTGTTAGCTTATGATTTATTCTAGGACTTCATCCAATAGCTTATACTTAACTGTCTACCTCAGTCTCAGGAAGTTTTAAAAATGTTCAGCTAAATAAAAGAGGTAGCTTTTCCCTGGAAACCAAATATCCACGGGCCTCACTGAATTAATAATTTATGTATTTCTTAAAAAATATTTTATTAATTAAGTCAAATTTTCATTGCAATTTTAAAATAATCTTGTGGTCTTCCCCCATGCGTCTGAAGTTAATACTCACCCTTACTGTCCTGGGAATTCTGATGTCCAGTTACCTGCTAGCTTGGTGGATAATCATTTTATTAATGAGCAGGAGGCTTGTTAAAATGTGATGGATTAGGCTTTCTTTCAAGGCAGTTGATCAGTGGAAAAACAGAATCTGTGCCCAGGTAGATTAATTTACCATCTTTCCTTGAGCCGTCAGCTGAGTGTGTGTTCCTGGGTTTGTTGGCTGCATTTGCCTAATTTTTGTCTTGTGATTTTATTGAGTGGTGGGGTTGAGAGGGTGTACTGACAACTTCTGTTCTTGTCTGAAATGTCATTTAGAAACCCTGACCACGCCCTGCATTACTTCTGCTTGTGAGGAATACTGATTGAATGCCATGAGAGCAGGTGCCTGCCAAGGCTGCCCTACTCAACCTTCCTCAGCATGAATGTATGCTTTTCCATGTGCTGATTTTAACATCATATTTCGTTCACAGTAACATGGAATTTGGGGATTGAAGGGATATTGACATGTACCTGGTCACTGTCCATCACTCCATCTCAGGAGCCAGTGTTCATTGCTCTCACGACTTTGTTCTGGTGACACAGAATTCATCTTTGTAGAACACCCTCTCCCCAGGCTGGACAGTTCTGGCTTTTACAAAGTTCTTCATTAGCTGATGTAAGTCTGCTTTTTAAAACTTCCCATCTGCTGAATCTCATTCCACCTTTTACATAGCAGTGCCTGCAGTATGCTCATAGCATGGACCACACACAATGCTGAGAATGCACTTAATGTTTTATTAAGTGCATTCTCAGCATTGAGTGTGGTCCTTGCTATGTTTGCATTCGAAATAGAAGAGCTAAGCTTAACAAATATGCCTTTGTTTACTAATAAGGTAGATGCTATTTTTTTTTTTTTGAAACAAAGTTTCACTCTTGTTGCCCAGGCTGGAGTGCTGTGGTGTGATCTCGGCTCACTACAACCTCCACCTCCTGGGTTCAAGTGATTCTCCTGCCTCAGCCTCCTGAGTAGCTGGGATTACAGGCATGTGCCACCATGCCTGGCTAATTTTGTATTTTTAGTGGAGACAGGGTTTCTCCATGTTAGTCAGGCTGGTCTTGAACTCCCGACTTCAAGTGATCTGCCCACATCAGCCTCCCAAAGTACTGGAAGAGACAGGGTTTCTTTAGGAGAGACAAGATTTCTCCATGTTGGTCAGGTTGCTCTTGAACTCCCAACCTTGGATGATCTGCCCACCTCAGCCTCCCTAAGTGCTGGGATTACAGACGAGAGCCACCGCATCCAGACAATACAATTTTTTACTCAAACCAAAAAAATCCATTCTGCAAGTAAGTGATTATTGACTATCCACTGTATCTCAGGTCATAATGATGGCCTTGACAAGGGACAAGATGACCACAGTCAGTGTCACCCACTAGACGACAGTGATGGGAGTGGTGAACGAAGGAGTGTGGACATGATGTGCTGGGAGGCAGCAGTGAGGGAAGCAAGCTTAGCCTAGAGAGCAGAATCAACCTGTGATGAGTTGTGCCTTCCTTTAAGCATTGTGGCATTTGTTGTTGGCATTGAGGTTATAGATCAGTGGTGCAAAGATGGGACCACAAGGGCCATTGGAGAAGAGGGAACAGAAGTCGATGACTAGAAACTGGAAGGACGGCCACACATTCATTCGCCCTCTGATTCTTTAATTCGCCACAATATATGCCCATAGTGAGTTCTTAAATTGCAGGAGGCTTTTGGTACCGGAAATGAGCTCTTGCTAGAGATAAAAGACGAAGTCAAATCATGGGGATAACCCTAATGATGGCAGCTGATGGTGATGATGAGAGTCGTGATGCTGCTGGGGATCATGAGAAGGATGATGAAGATGAAGAGGAAAACAGCAGTAACAAGGACGATGATGAAAACCTGCTCATTATGGTGCTGATGAGGCCAGAGATCATTACGGTAGGGATAATGATAATGATCCCAGGAGGACTTGCTGTCATTATTTCTCAGTAGTTTCTCTTTGGGAAGAAAGTGAGATATTTAAAAGTCTGAAAGGAGACAGGAACAGGGGGCGTGCAGCTCCTCAGATCTGTGGGTCCTGCCCAGCTGCACGCTGGGAGCGAAAGTATCAAGATTAAGGGCTATGCTGTTTCAGCAGCATTTCCACTGTCTAAATATAAACAGCCTCAGGCCCTGATCCAGCAGAGGAGACCACAGATGCCAAATGCATCGCCAGCTGCAGGCCCTGGCTGGGCTTCTTTAGAGGGAAAGGCCGTCCTGCCATGGACAGGTTCCAAAAGGCATGAGCCTGTGAATAGAATTTGAGATTCAAGGAATGCTGGACCGTGTCTCTGTGCTCAGGGTCACAGAGCGAGTCTGAGGGGAGCAGGATGAGGACACGGGTGCCCTGCCTCCAGCAGCCATGCTCTCTGGTTAGATGGTAGACCAGTGGTGGCTACTGCAGTGGTGCCAGCTGCATAGGAAGAGAGGACTCTGGTGAGGATGGGCAGGTGCCAGGCTCCCCGTGCTCTTGCAGGCACCCAGCTCTAGTGACCCCTCAGTCCCAGCTACCGATGGACTTTGACATCTGATGACAGGATCTGCTGTTACCCACCTGTGGGTTAACGATGCCATCATCGGTGCCCCAGCTAGACAGCAGGTGTGGGCCAGATAAGCCATGACTGGTGCTCCTATTCATTCTGGCTTAAGACTGCTTATTATGACTCAGGGAGAGAGAAATGGAAGAAGGAGGAAAAAAAAGATGCATTTAAAACATATTACCAAACTAACACAGTGATCACATGAAATGTCAGCCCTTTGATTCCCTCCTGATCCTTGCCAGTGCGTGTTCATTTATCCAGCTCTGGCTTACTCAGCCCTGAACATGCACCAGGAACTCTTGCAGGCACAGGGTATCCTGCGGTGGACAGAACCGAGGAGGCTCCTGTGCTCATGGATCTTACGTACTGCTGGAAAGACCGCCCACAAATAAATGTGTTTATCACATGTCAGGCAGGACACCTGCTCTATAGGAAAGTGATGTAAGGAAGAGGACAGGGAGCAAAGGGGAGTGTCTGGGGGAGGACGGCATGGACGGCCTTTCAAGGAGGTCACATGGAAGCAGTGGCCCAGCAGACGCAGGACAAAGTCCTGTGATCGGAGGAGGGGTCTCAGGGCAGAGGGACAGTGAGCAGGCCAGCATGGCCACAGTGCATGGTGTCCAGATGAGCAAACGGAACAATGTTTGAACATGTCATCTGGGAGACTGCACAGAGGGCCAGGCTCACAGCCGCCTTTCCCCAGCCGATCTTAATTCCTCTATTACCAAAGCACCCTCAGTCCAGCCTCACAAACTGAGTAACAGAGGACAGCGAACACAACTGACACCCCCGATTGGCAGGCTGGCTGAAGGGTGTTGAAGGAAAGGCAGAAATACCTGGTGATCCTCGCGGGCGTCACCCGGGCTGCAGGCCAGAGCCGTCGTGGGACAAGCAGGGGGCTGGAACAGAGCTGGGATGGGAAGGAGTGCACATGCCATCAGCTTTCCAGGGCCCATGTTAATTGTGTAATGTCAGCGGGATAGCACCTGACAGGTGTTACAGATACTGCAAATTAATCACATTCTCATACCAATGGCCATATTTACATCAGGCATAAATGTAGTTTACCGCACTCTGTGAGAATCAGGGATTAATAGCTCCGGTCCAGCTAGATTCTTATTTCCTTGGCAGTAGGAAGGCAGAACAGCACACATCTTCACTGATTAATCATGCATTTTGCATTGTTAATAATTCTAAGGCCAGGGAAACTACCTTCCTAGGATCACAGAGCTGACTTTCTTTTCTATGGATCTTTGAAAAACCAAACAGATGGGATTTTACTTGAAGAGTTATATTGTGCTCATATGATGTGCTGTTCAAATTATGAATTGGTCTCACTTAGATGCTGGACTAGTGATTACCAACTCTAGCAAGCTCTTTATTCAGAATCTTAGGGCATGTACGATTAAAAAAAAAAAAAAAAGTCAGCCAGGCACGGTGGCTCACTCCTGTAATCCCAGCGCTTTGGGAGTCCAGGGCAGGTGCATCACGAGATCGGGAGTTCGAGACCAGCCTGGACAACATGGTGAAACCCCATCTTTACTAATAATACAAAAAATTAGCCAGGCATGGTGGCAGGTGCCTGTAATCCCAGCTACTGGAGATGCTGAGACAGGAGAATCGCTTGAACCTGGGAGGCAGAGGTTGCAGTGAGCCAAGACCTCACCGTAACATTCTAGCCTGGGCAACAGAGCAAGACTCTGTTTCAAAAAAAAAGTCATATGTCATCTCTTTTTGAGAGATTGACAGATGTCCACCAATATGTGTCTAAATATGATGATAAAAGATGCATCATGTGCTGAGAAGAGTGGGCTTCAGCCTCAGAGCCCCAGTCTTTCTGCCAGCTCCGGAGCAGGGGGAGCTCCTGGCGGCATCTGAGGAGTCAGTCCCTGGAACCCGGGCCCTTTCCATGTGCATGGCTCTGGTCTAGGCACTGTGGGGAGCTCAAATAGAAGAGGAACAAACTTCCTGCTGCTCAGAGACCCAAGTCCTGCTCACAAATGACTAAGCTAGTGAACTGGATGGCATTTTCACAGCTAGGTCATGTACTACAATTATATATTGTCATCATAAAGCTTTTGAGAGCAATTTAATAGTTAATAACATCCTAATTATATGATATGAATAATCTGTGCTCTGAAAGCAGCCTATATATAGGCAGAAGAACCGTGAGGAGCTCTCAAGGAAAATGTGCCATATATTCAGGCACCTGGGAGCGATTTTAGAAATCCTGACCTTCCAAGGCAATTGATTTTGATTGTTCCTTAAAGGATCACTCTGGGAGTCCGGTTATTCCTAGGGGTTCCCTGGTCTAGATGACCCCCACGGAGGATCTTCTAATCTTGCATTATTAGAAAGGATGGCTAAGTGGATGATGGATGGACATTTTCATGTTGTAAAAACACACCACCAGAAGTCAACCATTCTTGTTTGCCCACATATTAATGCTATTTCCAAAACTGCATGACAGCTTACAGGTGTAGGGGTTTGGCCTCTATTCCTTGCTAGACTCAAGTTCCTTGAAGGTAGGGAATGTCTTATTCATTACTGTAGCCTCAGTTTCTTGCCCCGTGGTGCAAGCTAAATAAACAATGAATGAATGATGAATAAAAGAAAGTTAAAGTTCCCTTAGAGAGCAATACTTGTCCTTTCCACCCCAGGTCATCTGCAGCCAGGTACTGTTTGGGATATTGAATTCCTGCAGCGTTTGTTGCCTCTCTGATTCTTTGCCATCTAATCATATCTACTCTTGCATTTTTATTTAACTTCTTAATATACACACCTGATTCCTGCCTTGAAGCATCCTGAAGTACCCTAAAGGAACACGATGTTCTGTCTTGCTTCCCCTCTGCTCTTGGCACACACCACCCACCACAACATTGAACTGATAGTAAACGATCACGGGTGAGTTTCAGACTCATGCAGTTGGAGGAAATGGCTCTGTGACTTTCAAACAGAATTCTAGATCTGACCTAGACCAGCTCCAGGCCCTGCCTGGATGTCGGCCCTTCCCTGTCTCTAGAGAGGCTGTGTGAACAGAGACTCAGTGCCCTGTGGATTGTTCTGACTCGGCTCCCAGACCCATGCCAGGGGGCAGGGGGTACATATAAGGGCATTTGTATTTGGATGGACTTTGTGGGTTTTGTAAACCCCAATTGTATAATTGATTTTTTTTTTGAGACAGAGTCTCGCTCTGTCGCCAGGTGCCAGGCTGGAGTGCAGTGGCGTGGTCTAGGCTCACTGCAACCTCTGCCTCCGGGGTTCAAGCAATTCTCCTGCCTCAGCTTTCTGAGGAGGTGGGTCTACAGGCGTGTGCCACCACATCCAGCTAATTTTTGTATTTTTAGTAGAGACGGGGTTTCACCGTGTTGGCTGGACAGTCTCGATCTCTTGACCTCGTGATCCACCAGCCTCGGCCTCCTAAAGTGCCGGAATTACAGGTGTGAGCCACTGCGCCTGGCCTGATTTTTTTTTTTTTAATTTTGGTATTGATGTTACAGTTTTCATTCAATGCTGATGGGCTTTAGAATTGCCCTGCCACGTGGAGTGTTACTAAAGCTCATGTGGATGAAGGCTGTTCGCTCCGGTTCTGTGCTCACGGTGGCTGCTTTCCTTTCCTGCCTGCTGGGTGCTCGCCGTCTTCCCCTTCTCCAGGGCCATCTCCTTGCCCTTGTCTCCTACCAGCTTCTTCCTTTCCTGCCCTCAGCCTCCCCTTTCTTCCCTTATGCTTCCTTTCTGGGACTCCCAAACCCAGCTGTGATTCAGAGAGAGGCCTGAACTCAATGCCGGGGAAATGAGTGCCCATGTCCCTGCCTTGCTGCCTTCTCGTCTCACCTTGAGAAGAAGGTTCCTGAGCTCTCTGGGTTTCCGATGTGCCATTTCTCAAGCAAGTGAGTTAGACTGTGGATGAAAGACCTCCCAAATATCCCATTTGCCTCTCTCTGTCTCTCTTTGCCATGCTCAAATCACAGCTAATCATAATCCTAGGATTAGAAACTGGATGAGATTTGCATCAATGTGAGTCATCACACTAGAGCTGTCCACGTTTCCTCTCTCCACCGTGAGCTGAGTGAAAATCTCTGTTAGGAGGCGTTTCACATGCCTTGCTGAGGTTGTGGGAAATAACAATGTCACCCATTTGCCAAGTGGAAGAGCCCCGGCCTTCCGTTCATTCAGTGGAGGGAAAGGCAGGGCAGGCAGAGGCAGGAACGGCCTTTATCTGCAAAGGCGGCTGTGGTGCGCTGCCCTTTCGCAGGCCATGCCTCACAGGCACTGATGTCCATGGGATCTGCGCTTTGGCACGTTTTTCTTTGAGCGTAAAAACCCTTATCTCACGTTTAGAACAGTGTAGTACTTAACTTTTTCCTGGATTAGGTATTCATTTTAGTCATGAAAAGGAAAAGGGCCTTTGACCCAAATTATAAAAAACGATTGAAGTAAAACTGCCCTATTTTTCCCTCGTGCTTTCACTGAAGAGTGCAGTGACTGTCTCCCGCTGTGTGAGTGTGGAGCTGGGGGCTCTGAGGGATGGGGGGGAGGGCGACGCACGTGCCAGGAATTCGCATTCCCGCTGAGCTGAGGCGGGAACACAGGCAGCGCCTAGACATTGCACAGGCGTTGGAAAGACATTCGAGCACAACTCTGAGAAAACATGAAAGGATTTCTGCAAGTCTTATGTCCTCTGTGTACGAAGGTGCTGAGACAATGGAGAGCAGGAGAAAGACGGGGTTTGTGGTGGAAACTTCCAGAAAGAAAGATGACATGGAGCAGGTCCTTGAAGCAGGGGGCCTCAGAGCACCGTGAAGGTTAAGGAGGGAGGACTCGGGTACTGGAGGCGGCAGTGGGATTAGCAGAGGGGAGGAGCATTGAAGACACAGCGTCCACACTGGAGAAACTGCTGCTCCGTAAGAATAACGAGCCCTGAAATGCGCGTCTCAATCTCAGCTTGACGAACGCCTCTGGGAAAATGATAGCACCTGCTCTATTTGAGATAAAATCCATTTCTTCCCACTTCCGAAAGGAATTGTTGTATTGGTCCATTTGTTTTATCTTAGGAAATTTTAAAATATGAGGTAGAAAGAAAAGTATAAATAAAGTATTCTCAAAGTTATTAGCTAATAATTGGCTGATGTCACTCTCAGGTGGTTAAATAATAAATTGTCTCAGTGTCATTACATTCTAGAAGGCCAGAAGAAGCCGCTGAGGACTTCTTAGTATTTTGAGGCAGAGGGAAGAACTACAAAAAGACCTCAGGGCAGGAAAATTGGGCCTGTTCCAGGCACTGAAAGCTGGTGTGATTTGAGCACAGTGAAGGGAGAGAGAGAGGCAGAGAGAGAGAGAGAGGGGAGAAAGAGAGAGAGGGAAGGGGGGGAGAGAGAGAGAGGAGAGAGAGAGAGAGAGGAGAGAGAGGGAAGGGAGAGAGACAGAGAGGAGAGAGAGAGGGGACAGAGAGAGAGGGAAGGGGGGGAGAGGACAGAGAGAGAGGAAAGGGAGAGAGAGAGAGGGAGAGGGAGAGGGCAGGGTGAGAGAGAAAGAGAGAAGCAGTGGGGGCCGGCAGGGGAACAGAAGCACGATGGCGGGTTGGTGTCTCCTGGCTCGATGCCTAATGCGTTAGAATTTGAGTAGCGTATTACTTTGCTGGAGCTGTCTTAACAAAGGAGGACAGATTAGGTGGCTTAAACAATGAAAATGTATCATCGCACAGTTCTGGAGGCCAGAGTCAGAGACGGAGGTGTCTGCAGGGTGGGCTCCTACTGAGGCCGTGAGGGAGTGCAGGTTCCAGGCCTCCTTCCCGCGCCCGGTGGTGTTCCGGACGCATCGGTGCACCTCCAGCTCTCACCCTCACCTGGTGTCCTCCTTGTGTGCATGTCTGTCTCTGCATCCTCATTTTCCCTTTTTGTACTGTCACCAGTCATTTGGATAAGGATCTTTTTAAATGACCTCATCTTAACTTCATCACCTCCGTGAAGTCTCTGCCTCCAAATAAAGTCACTTTCTACGGTCCTGAGAGTCACCACTCCAACATGTCTTTTCCGGGAGACACAATTCAATACCTAGAAAACAAGAAAAAAAGAGAAAACTTGGTAATTGTCTTCTGTACAGACTTCTCTTAAAACAGTGAGATGTTTATTTACCAAAATCAGGACCAAATTACAGGCCAGTATTAATATATGAAACGGCTTGCATTTCACATGTACACTCAAATTTCCAGTCCTGATTTTCATACCAAGAAACGTGGCCGAGTCATCACTTCAGACAGAAAAAGCCATTTTGGAAGGTTAAGAAAAACCATTACTGATTGAAACAGTCTAACATTGAACTAGATGTAAACTATGCCGAGCAAACATTTTTTTCGGGTAATGTTATCTGTTGCAGACAGCTGTTGACCATTGTATAGATCCCAAATGTGGATCCATGTGAGCTCCCAGATCATTGCTCAGTTTCCAGCTGCCATCTTCAGTTCGTTGGTGTCACTGATTCCAACAACAAAACTCTGGTGCACGAAATTAACAACCTTATAAATAGATTACAGCCAGTCTGTCAGACAAAAGGCTGCAGTTCTCCCCGGAAACAATCACACAGAATTCCAGTAAAAGCCTTGCCAAACACTAATTTGTAATTCAAGGAACCTGACAACAGACGAGATGCACTGCTTCCTTTTTCATGTTCTGGAGCTCAGTGCTGCTGCTCTGTGACTGAGAACAGGCTAGTATAGCCCGTACGCATCTTTAAGTGTGTAGGGAGGCTCAGGGAAGTCTTTAGGGTTGTTGTTCTATTTTGTTTGTGTGTCATTGTTAATTTTATGAAGTGTTATTTATAGCATGTTCATCCTTAGGGACTTTACCACGAAACCACCACCTTTAATGCTGATGATTAGCGTTACCATGGACCCTGGATTAAAGGGGCCAAGTGGTATAGATGCCCTGGGCAGAGCTTCCCATTGGCCTTTGGGAGAGACTCAGCTGCAGTGGGTTTGAGCTCTCTGAGTGGCAGAGTGGGATGATAGCTACACCTTCTTCTAAGGGTAATAAATCTGGTGAATGTGCATGTCGTGAGTTTTCTGCCAGCATCTTTATATAGCAATGCATACTTGCAAATAAATCCATCCAAAGTCAACAAAAGAGCATATTGATGCTTTGGTAGAGAACTCAGCTGTCTCCCCTCCCTGTAGCATAAAATCAAGGGAAAATAAAAGCCCCACAGTAGGTACAGATGGCCCCACGTAGGTCTAAGGACTGCAATTCCATTTTAAAGTGATAAAGCACCCTCATGTTGTTTACTTCTTTTATTTCACAAAATAACCGCATAAAGTGGACAGGGTAGAAGATATGATCGTCACTTTTGATATGGAGAAAATGTGGCTCAGGTGACCAGGTGAAAATCTGTGGGTAAGGCAAGAGCTTTCTTTCTCAGCCAGTTCTCTCTATTCGAGTGGATTTCTAAGCTACCCCACCCCTTCCTTTCATTGCAGGCTCACACGCACACAGTAAAGATTCAGTGAGACTGAATCTGGGCTCAGAAATGTTCTCTTCAGTCCCTCGTGTTTTGGCTAACTTTCATCTCTGCTGTGGTACTTCACCCCGCTCTTCTCCAGGAGATTTGCCCTTTTTTTTTTTGGCAAAACTTTCTCATGAATGGCTCCAGTCCCAACTAAAGCTATCCTCCTGCTTCTGGCTTACGCCCATTTCCCAGCTCTGTGGTGAAATGTAAATTTTATGGTGTCATATTCCTTTTATGTAACTTTTTTTTAATTTTTGAGGCAAAGTCTCACTTTGTTGCCCAGGCTGGAGCGCAGTGGTGCAATCTCAGCTCACTGCAACTTCTGCCTCCCAGGTTCAATGATTCTCCTGCCTCAGCCTCCTGAGTAGCTGGGATTACCAGCACCTGCCACCATGCCTGTCTAATTTCTATATTTTTAGTAGAGACGGGGTTTCACCATGTTGGCCAGGCTGGTCTCAAATTCCTGACCTCAGGTGGTTCACCCGCGTTGGCCTCTCAAAGAGCTGGGATTACAGGTGTGAGCCACCATACCCAGCCCTTTTATGTAATTTCTTATTCTGCCCCAAAGACGATTTTATGAAATAATAAGAACTAGCACTTTTGAGTGCTTAGTAGGGCCACACAGCTTGCACTGGCTGCTCTTTTCCGGCCAATGTTACCCCAGAAACCACCACAGCATGCACGTTAGTCCTCTTCATTTAAAATGAATATTTTCATCTTTTCACCACTAAGTGCGTTTCTGTATGCTTTGATATATTTTGAGAAGATTAATGTAGATCTCTTCTATCCCTAGTTTTAATTTTTATATTTTGAATTATAAATATGTATTATATTTTCAAAAATTTTATTTTTCTGTGCCTATAGAGGTGATCATATTGTTTTTCTTTAATCTGCTATAATGATTTATGTAAATAAAATGTCCCATGTTACACCAACCCTGATTCCATTCCTAAAATATACCTTATTTAAATATGATGTATTTTATAACTATACATTGACAGGTATATTTTGAGGCTCTTCATCTCGTTTTGTTTGTGCATTTTCAGTCATTTATGTAAGCAAGAGGCTATCTCTTCCATCTGAGCTTGATACTCTGATTATTCATTAATTCCTTTAAATTACTGTTTTACTTTCTTTAATGTTTATACATTATACATTTTTATACATTATACATTATACATCTATAATATTTATACATTAAAGTTTATACTTCTATTCAGGTATGCTCCTTCCTGAATCAATTCTAATATTTGTTTAGAAAACTAGCAATTACATTTAAGTTTTCAAAATTATTTAATAAAGCTTGTATATTTTCATATGATATTTTCTCACTAGATACACTTTTAATTTTTTTCTACATAGTGTTTGTCCCTTTTCTTTATTGATCTTGATCAATTTTTATATAATTTTGTATATTAGTGCTATTATCAAAGACCTACAATTTGGCTTTCATTTCCTCTTTTCATCTTTGCTTTATCTCATTACTACCTACTCTTATTATATTGATTCCTTTTTTCTGCTATCTTTGCATTAATCTATTTTTAAATTTTTAAGATAGAATATGGCCCATTCATTTTCACTTTTCTCTTCTTTCTAGGAAATAATGGGTATGAATTTTTCTCTATTATTTTAGCTGGATCTGTGAGTCTTGATGTGGGGTGTTCATTACATTCAATGCTAAATATTTCATATTTGCATTGTAATTTTTTACTCACATATTATTTAGTTTCCAAATATATGCTTTATTTACCATTTTCACAAAAAGTTGCTGATTATAATAAAATTGGAATTATCTTAATTTATTACAATACAGTCAAGAGTCTACTCAGTTTGATATAAAATTTCAGTATCTATTTGAGACTTTGTAGGTGTACTACTTGGTTGGTTTTCATAACAAGGATTAATTTATAACCACTGAAGGAGGACCCTTCAACTGGCCACTAGCTTATCAGTTATATTGTTGAAATATTCTCCATCCTTACTACATGTTAGTCTCTATGACCTATCAGTTTCTGAGAGCAATATATTAAACATCTTATAATTCTATACACTTTTGCTTTATGTATTAGAATGCCATGTTGCTAAATGCCTACAAGTTCAGGATTTTTATAGCTTCCTGATCAATTATTTATTTTTATCATTAACTCTCCATATTCCTAGCAATGAAATTTGTGTGTGCTTTTGTTTTCATTTCTATTTTCTCAAAGTTATATTTGTCTGCTGGGAGTATAATTGCACTAGTTTTTGTTTTCCTTTTGTTATCTGCCTGGAATGTCTTTACCTAACCTTTACGCCCTTCTCAGCCCTTATGATTTAATTATGTCCTCTCTGAATTGCATATGTTTTTAAACACCTAACTTAAAGGAACTTAACCTGCCTATAATTACTATGATTACAGCTGAATAACAGGTTTGAACTGTCCAAGTCCACTTGTAGGTGAATATTTTACAATATATTAGAAGAATTTTTGCATTTATGACAATTTGAGAAAACTCACAAATGAACTGAGTAGCCTAGAAATATGAAAACAATTAAGAAAATTTAGGTATGTCATCAATGCATGATGTATAGATACTAGTCTTTTTTGTTATTTTGTTCTATAAAATATATACAAATTGTAAAAAGTTAAAATGTATCAAAACGTATGCACACAAATACTTATAGACAGTACATGGCACCATTCACAGTCCAGAGAAATGAAGACAAATGTGAAGATGCATTCAATCACACCTGCCTAGGATTAACTGTGGTGCATACTGTATGGTTGTAATAATTTTGTAGCCACCTGCCGCTGCTATTGCGGTGAGCTCAAGTGTTGTAGATTGCAAATATCTACTTAAAATGCCATTCGATGCTGATCATCTCTACATGAGCAGTTAATGTCTCCAGTAAATTGTGGATCCCAGGAAAAAGGGATCTTTCACGTATTTTTCCTGAAGTATAGTGCAGTACAGCAGACCTTAAATAAAACCGTGGGACACCTATGAAGTGTCCATGTGATGCTGGGAGTGCTCCCAAGAAGCAGAGGAAAGTCATGACATTACAAGAAAAAGTTGAATTGCTTGATGGGTACTGTAGAGTTAATGGTTACCCACCATGTTAGACAGATGGTTCGTCTTGTAAACAGACAACTGAACTAATTATAGTCCTGTAAATGTATTTTCTTTTCCTTATGATTTTTATAACATTTTCTTTTCTCTAGCTTGCTTTATTGCAAGAATACAGCATATAATACCTAAACATGCTAAATATGTGTTAATTGACTATGTTATTAGTAAAGCTATTAGTCATTAAGTTTTGGAGGAAACAAAAGTTAGACATGGATTTTCAACTTCTTCCCAGGGGGTTGGTCTCCCTAATCTTTGTGTTGTTCAAGGGTCAACTGTCCTGATAAATTTGAACTATTCCTAAAATAATACTTAGTTTTTTCTACATACCATGCTTTTCCTTTGCTTCCCTTTTTCTCTTCATTGCATTTTGTTAGGATTGATTATATGTTCTTTTTTTTTTTTAGTTGAGATGGAGTCTCACTCTGTTGCCCAGGCTGGAGCTCAGCAGTGAGATCTTGGCTCACTGCAACCTCTGCCTCCCAAGTTCAAAGTATTTCCCTGCCTCAGCCTCCTGAGTAACTGGGATTACAGGCACATGCCACCACACCTGGCTAATTTGTGTGTGTGTTTTTAGTAGAGATGAGGTTTCATCATGTTGGCCAAGCTGGTCTCAAACTCCTGACCTCAAGTGATCTGCCCACCTTGGCCTCCCAAAGTGCTGGAATTACAGGCTGAGCCACTGCACCCGGCCTGTCATATGGCCTTTATTGCTGTTTGCCTCTGTAGTCATCCCTACACTCATTTCATGTTACTGCTGTTCCATCATTTTAACCTTCTGTCAATTAGTCATAATAATCATTACTGATTTATACAGCTGACTTTATACATAGTCAATAATTTCTTTGCTAATCACGGACAACTACACCTCCCTTCTGGATTCAGTCTCCTTTAGTTGTCATCTCGGTGAATATTTATGACTAACAAACTTTCAGTTCAGGTAGATAGAATTTTCTAGTTCCAGTCTCATTTCCAAGAAAGTATAATCCATGTGTGGGTACTGGCTTTATTAAGGGCCAACAGTTTTAGATCCTAACCCCAGGAAGGCCCAAGGCACTAACCCTGTTTCTGGGAGGGCATCGCAACCCCACACCCTAGGCCTCTGCTCAGACCTGATGCCCCACTAGCTGCCCAGGCTTCAGCCAAAACTCAATGTTCTCATCATGAATTTATCTTCACTTCTGGCACCTAGATACTTCCCTTATTTCACACTTTATGTATTCTCGAACAGTTTTATTTTATTTTATTTTACTTTATTTTGAGACAGAGTTTCACTCTTGTTACCCAGGCTGGAGTGCAATGGTGCGATCTCGGCTCACCGCAGCCTCCGCCTCCTGGATTCAGGCAATTCTCCTGCCTCAGCCTCCTGAGCAGCTGGGATTACAGGCAAGTGCCACCATGCCCAGCTGATTTTTTGCATTTTTAGTAGAGACGGGGTTTCACCATGTTGACCAGGATGGTCTCGATCTCTTGACCTCGTGATCCACCCGCCTCGAACAGTTTTATTATGTTGTATGTGTGTGCGTTTAATAGGAGGGTATTCTCTGTTGGCTTCTAACAGCATGTTGCAGGAACCCAGCACTGTCTTTATTCTTTGCATTGTCCATGTGAGTGAGTCCTGCTACATGACTATCTTATCTGCTGACATTTTCTTACACATTTTCAGAGTATTTTATAAAGAAATCATCACATCGAAGATGCAAGCTTACAAGCAAGTTCACTAAGGGATTTACTCGTAGACATGTTGGTTTTGATCTAAAGTTAATGCCCTTGTTTGTTTCTGCAACTGTATTCGTTTACTTGTTGGTGCTTGTCATGAAATACACTATCTTACACTCTCAACCATTTCAGTACTTCTTCCAGTGTTTCTATATCACCTTCTCACTCACACATGCACACACATGCCCTTTCACACATGCATGCACACACATACATGAGCACACACAGTTACACACATGTGCACACACAGCATGCAGTGGGACAGTCTGTTCACCATCACTACGGAAGAAGCTTCCTTGTCTGTAGGAAGACATGTGTTTGCATGGCCTCTTTGCTGTTCTTACGACTTGCCCTTGCCTTCCCAGGTTATTTCTACTTTACTTCTGTGGTTGGTTTGGTAGGATTTCCACTTAACGTATTGTGTTATATATGCCTTTTCTGGAATCAATCTTTGCTTCCAATGGATCCACTGGTTCCTTTCGAGAAACTATCACTGCTTTTTATGTTCTCTTTGAAAAACAAAAGTGTCTGCCTTGACCCTTGTCTTCAAAATCCATACAGCCATACAAAACTAAAATCAATCCGTTCATTTCGTTAATAGATGTTTGTTGAGCAGCTTTCGTGTTGTAGGTGGTGTGGTAGATGCTGGTTATGTCCCATGAAACAACATAGGCAGTCTGTGACCTCTGGCAGAGAAAAAAGAAAAGAAAAGAAAATCCCTGGCCTTGCCTTTCCGGGCACATAGTCTAACTGAAGAGACAAGTTGTCTGTTAATTAACTAACAATATTAAGTAGCAAATTCTGAGTGGAAAAATGAGTGGCATTGAGATCACCTGCCTAGTTGTGGGCTGATACAGTTCCAAATGGCTTCACTTGACAGACAGTCTTGAAACTGAGCCTTGAAAAAGGTACAGAAATCTAGGCCAAAAACATAGATGGGGAGGCATTTCAGGTGGGAGAAGGAAATGAAGGAAGACCCTGAGGTGTTACATGGGGTCAGAGAAAGGATGGCTCAAAGCAAGGAGAGAGTAGAGAAGAGTTGGGCTGAACACTGAATTTCTTACCACTTGTACATAGCGGCTTCTCACGATGAGCTTGTCATTTCTTGCAGCACCTGTCCTAGGTAGCTAAAAGTCTCTTTGAGTTCAGCAACGGCATATTGCTTCTACGACCAACATTCCGTCGCGGATAGTGAGGTCTTACATTAGCGTGACATCAAATATTATATTGAACCCTGAGTAAAATCACTTCCAATTTATGTTTTTTATTATTTATATCTGTGTTGTTCTGCGTGTGTGTGCACGTGCACTTGTATTTCTTTCTCATCTGGAAAATTCTATTGTAGTCTCTTTTCCCGTGGTTTGCACTAATTTTCACCCCTATTCACCTATCTGACATATCCTTTCTTAGTTTAATCCAGCATTTTATTTGGTGCTAGACTTTTTCTTATTGGATTGTAATTTCTAACGTCTAACCTCTCACCTTTGTAAGACATTGGTGCTGAACCATCTTTTCTCAATTCTTTCAAACTCGAATTCTAAATGGTATTTTCACTCCAAGCTGGCTGCCTGTTAAATTCATTTACTGTGCTGGAGTGTATCTGGTAACTTGCCTGGGATGAATTTGTGTCCATTACTGCATTATAGATGGTTTCATGCAGCCAGCTATACAAAAGGTCTAATGATAGCTGTGATGGCTAAAACTATTTGTTACCTCATGCCTTTTGACTCATGTGTCTTGCACGTGTTTTTACAATGAACAGTTCTACCCTCCACCATGGTTAGATAAGGTGGAATCTTTTTGATAGAAGACCTCTATTAGTTCAGATAGTTGATGTTGCTTGTTACATACAAACACATCCCTTTCTCTCACTAGCTTGGGAGTTGGATACGGGCAAAGTGTCTTATTCTTTTTATGTCCAGTGCTGAGAGAGGGGCACGTTGCACAAAACGGTGGTCCAGCAAACGTTTGTGGGATGCCAAGAAAGCAACAACGACAAAAGAAACTGGACCTCTTTGGTTATCCAAGAGAGATGCTTTGTCTTTTGGTTCTAGAAATTTTTTCTTGCTTCCTCATCTCTCATAGACATCCTAGAGGAGTGTGTGTGTGTGTGTGTGTGTATGTGTGTGTGTGTGCACACGTGTGTGTGCGCGTGTGTGCATGTGTGTGTGTTGTGTGCGTGTGTATGTGTGTGTGCGTGTGTGTGTGTGTTGTGTGCATGTGTGTGTATGTGTGTGTGCATGTGTGTGTGTGTTTTACTATTAGGCAACCAGCCACTCTTCACCAACAGATGGTATCCTTGTTTCTAACAATGAGACTTCTAATAGCGCTAACACTTTATCTCATGTGTGTTATATTTTTTTAAGATTTAGCTTTGCATTTGGGAATAATTGGAGACTCCCATGCAGTTTTAAGAAATCATAAACAGAAATCCCATGTACCCTTTGCCCAGCTTCCCCTAAAGTTAACAGTTTACAAAACTATAGTACAATATCAAAATCAGGACGTTGACATCCCTGATCTTATTCAGATTTTCCTATTTTGCTTGTGTGTGTGTGTGTGTGTGTGTGTGTGTGTGTGTGTGTGTATTTAGTTCTGTGCAATCTTATTATATGTGTAGGTTTGTTGATAGCACGTGCTATGGTTTGAATGTGTCCCTACAAAAACGTGTTGGAAAGTCAGCCTCCAATGCAGCAGTGCTTGGGGATGGGACCCAGTGCGAGGTGCTTAGGTCATGGATTGATGCTGATTACTAAAACAGCTTGAGGCTGTGAGCTCATGTCTTGCCCTTCTGCCTTCCTCCAGAGACCCTTGACAGATGTGGGTCCCTTCATCTTAGACTTTCCAGCCTCCAGAACTGTGAGCCAATAGATTTCTGTTCATTATAAAGTAGTGAGTCAGAGGTATCCTGTTTCAGCAGCACATAATGGACTAAGACACCACCCCAGTCCAGATGCACAGCAGTTCTGCCATGAGGACCCCTCATGACACAGCCACAGCCGCTCCTTCCCTCCCTTCCTCCCTAACCCTTGACAACCATGAATCTACTGACCATCTCTAATTCTGTCATTTCAAGTATGTTATATAAACAGAATTATAAAATATGTAACCTTTTAAGATTGTTTTTTTCCACTTAGCATAATTCCTGAGATCCACCCAAGCTGGTCATGTATCTGTAGTGTGTTGCTTTTTATTGCTGAGTAATATTGCGTGGTATTGGTGTTAACACTTTAACCATTCACTCATTTATGGACTGCTGGGTTTATTCCAGTTTTGAGCTATAACAAATGAAGCTTCCACAAATTCATGTATAGATTTTTATGTGAATGTGAGTTTCCATTTCTCTGGGATTCTTGTCTGTGAATTCAACTGCTGGGTCGTATGGTGATTGGATGTTTAGTTTATTAAAGAAATAGTCTTTTCCCAGAAAGACTGTGCCTTTTTCCATTCCCACAGCAATATGTGACTCAGTTTCCCTGTGTCCTCATCAACATTTGGTGGTGTCATTATCTTGTATTTTAGCCATTCTGATAGGACCTGTCCTAGTCCATTTGCGCTACTGTAACAAGTTACCGTAGACTGAGTAGCCTAACAGAAATTGGTTTGTTTTGTTTTTCACAGTTCTGGGGGCTGGAAGTTTCAGATCTGGGTGCCAGCATGGTCCAGTTCTGGTGAGGTCCACCTTTCAGGTTGTGGACTTCTGAGTTCTTGTTGTAGTCTCATGTAGTGAAAAGCAGAGAGGAGAAACAAGCTCTCTCTTAACTATAATGAGGGCACTACCCTCATTCATGAGAGCTCTGCCCTCATGACTTCATCTAATCCTCAGTACCTCCTGAAGGCCACAGCTCATATCCATCAAGGGGTAAGGTTTCAACATATGAATTCTGGGCTACACAAACATTCAGTTCATAACAGGTGTGCAGTGACATTTTCCTCTAAATTGTATTTGAATGTTGTTTTATTTATTAAATAGCTATCACCGGGAGTGAAGTGTTGCAGATGCTGTAAACCGTATTTAGCAAATGAAGCAGGCTGGGTGCCGTGGCTCTCGCCTGTAATCCCAGGACTTTGGGAGGCCAAAGCAGGTGGATCACCTGAGGTCAGGAGTTGAGACCAGCCTGGCCAATGTGGAGAAACCCCGTCTCTACTAAAAATACAAAATTAGCCGGGCAGCCTGTAATCCCAGCTATTTGGGAGGCTGAGGCAGGATCATCGCTTGAACCTGGGAGGCAGAGGTTGCAGTGAGCTGAGATCACACCATTGCACTCCAGCCTGGGCAACAAAAGCAAAACTCCATCTCAAAAAAAAAAAAAAAAAAGAGGCCGGGCACGGTGGCTCAAGCCTATAATCCCAGCACTTTGGGAGGCCGAGGTGGGTGGATCACAAGGTCAAGAGATCGAGACCATCCTGGTCAACAAGGTGAAACCCTGTCTCTACTAAAAATACAAAAATTAGCTGGGCACGGTGGCGCGCGCCTGTAGTCCCAGCTACTCAGGAGGCTGAGGCAGAAGAATCGCTTGAACCCAGGAGGCGGAAGTTGCAGTGAGCTGAGATCACACCATTGCACTCCAGCCTGGGCAACAAAAGCAAAACTCCATCTCAAAAAAAAAAAAAAAAAAAGAAGCAAGTGGCTCAAATGATCAGACGCTTGTTAGAGTCACAAAGTAATCAATTGTAGAGCCTTGTCTGGGACCCTGCATTTCTCCCTCATTGTTTTATGTTCTGATTAAATCGAGCCTCTAATTTATAATAAAATCAATTATTCCTAAAATTATGAAGATTGGGCCACTCATTCCCCAGACATCCTACCTTCATTGAAGAATGTCAAACACAAGTCACAGCTGAGGAGCAGGACCTCCGTCAGCATGCGACCACATGGCCAGCCATGGCCTGCACCAAGCCTCCAGGTGGAGAGGATTTGGTGGGAAACATTTCTGCTGCTTTCCGCATGCTGTGCCTTCTCTTAACGTGGCCTCCTGAGAGTCGCTCTCCAGCCTCTGTAGCCTCTGTGCCTCCACGCTCCACCGGACCTTGCCCTTCCACCTGTCCTCCCTTTCCTCTCCCTGCAGCTATTCCTCCCTCCCAATCCAGCACTGCAGTGTGGCTCTCCTTCCTGTACTCTGGTCTCCTGTTCTCCCTTCTCTCATCGGATAAATCAGGCTCAGGCAGGGTCAGCTTGTGTTAGCTTCTTGTAACTGGTAATTCTGTTGGGTTTTCTTGTTTTTTTTGGTTTTGTTTTGTTTTTTGTTTTTTTTAAAAGATGGGGTTTCACCACGTTGGTCAGGCTGGTCTTGAACTCCCGACCTCAGGTGATCCGCCCACCTTGGCCTCCAAAGTGCTTGGATTATAGGCGTGAGCCACTGCACCCAGCCTCTGTTGGGTTTTAATTTTCCCATTTTGGGGGTTGATTTAATTATGGGAGAATAGAGTCTATTTTAATGAAATAATTATGGAATTAGCCAATGTTTTTTGAAAGGAAAGGGGAAGGAAAGATGTCTTCCATTGTGTTTGCATTTTTTCTTCTGTATCAAGCTTTGATGTAGCTTTTTTCCAGGCAGAATTTAGCTGCAAATGAAAAGGTTTCCACTCAAGTCAGATTCCCGTGCCTTGTTGTTGTCAATGGTTTATTGGGTTTTATAGCTCTGTTTTCTTTTCTTGATAAAGCTCTCCTACCTTTGCTTGAAAATCATGTTTTTCTGAACGATTTGGTGGTTTCTTTATTGCTCGTGTTTAAATTAATATAAGCAGCAAAGCAATCAGTAGAAACTTCAAGTTTAAATTCTCCTGAAAGCTAACCTTAAATGTTAATGTATCATTTAATGGAAGCATTCTGAGACATTAGCGTTAACCATTTAGAGCACTTTTATTAGATAAGCAGAGGGGAGACGGGAGAAGGTCTGAACTATTGTAAACCATTTCTGTTAGACGCTTATTGAGAACTTGCCTTTGATGAGAAAATTGCAAAAGAGGCCAAGTATGTCAAATGCTGCCTTCCAATTTCCATTTCAGTGTGCAAACTAATCATTCACTCCCCTCATGGGACTGTTGTGAGCTAGGCTGGGAAAATACCTGTGGAGTCTGTGGGTGAAGGTTTCATTCAGTGGAGCCTGCCTTGGGCACTGTGATCAGCTGGAGGTCCCTATGTGATGGGAGATGGTCAGAACTTAAAGTGTGAGTTTTTTAGGGGCATTTCGATTTTCCTGTCCGGGAGAGTTTTGCAGGGAGGCGTGTTGGGCTGGAAATCAGGAGGCCATGGTTCTTGCCTATCTTTATCATGAATAGATATCTGGAACCAGAACCAGGGCCAAATAGCTTCCTCACCTGCAAAGTGAGAGGCATGGGAGATTGTCCTAACGACCTCTGCTCTATAGTTGCAGTGATTGCATGTATTCTGTGAAAAGCCAATCGTGCAATTACTGACAGTTAAATAACTCTGGAGCCCACCAACTCGTGCTTCATAAACCTGCCCCCTACAAATTATGAAATAGGCTTCTTCGTAGGGTTGTTATTCACCATAGAATTCATTCAAATTTTCTTTTCAAATGACTATTAATCATATATTGAATTTAAAAATATTATAATCAATTTTCCTTCCACAATAGCATTTATAGTTTTAACCATCCATAAGTATACAATTCATTGGCATGAAGCACATCTGCAATGTTGTGTAATCATCACCACTACTACACAAAACTTTTTCATCATCCGCCACAGAAGCTCAGTCCCCATTAAATGCTGACTCCCCTTCCCCACTCTTCCCTGCCCTGGAAGTCTCCCTCTGCCTTCGTTCTCTAGGAGTTTGCCTATTCCAGGTACCTCATACAGTATCTGTCCTTCTGCATCTGGTGTGTTGCTCTTAGCATAATGCTTCCCTCTCCAGTTTTAGGAGAAGCTTCTTCCCAATGAGATTTTTGATGAGAACTGGAGGCAGCCAGCTCAGCTTCCTGCGATGATTTGGGTACAGTCTCACCCAGATGTCTCTAACTGGGCTTTATCAGAGTTAGTCGCCCCACTGAAAAGCCCTCCCACCCATGAGCTTGGGAAGCCCCACGCTTACAGAACAGTCAGCCGTCCCCATCCCCAGGAGTGCCTCTGTCTGGAGGCCTCATGTTTGTATCCAGAGTATCCAGGGTCTCAACGAACCCTGTAGGACACAGACTTGATGTCCCAAACACTAATGGCTCCAAGCTTTAGAAGCATAAGAAGCCCCCAGAGGCTGTGGAAGAAGCTGATTCTCAGCTCCACCCCCTAGAAACTGTAATTCCACAGGTCTTGGATAAGATTCAGGGATCTGCATTCTGAAGACAGATTCCATTGATCCCAATCAATGCCTTTTCAAAAGTGAATACTGTCTGCTGCAAACAGCTCACAATTGTCCATGACATTTTGAGCTTAAAGAAGTTCTAGGCCAGGTGCGGTGGCTCACGCTTGTAATCCCAGCACTTTGGGAGGCCAAGGCAGGTGGATCACGAGGCCAAGAGATTGAGACCATCCTGGCCAACATGGTGAAACCCCGTCTCTACTAAAAATACAAAAAATAGTTGGGCGTGGTGATGGGCGCCTGTAGTCCCAGCTACTCGGGAGGCTGAGGCAGGAGAACTGCTTGAACCTGGGATGTGGAGGTTGCAGTGAGCCGAGATCACGCCACTGCACTCCAGCCTGGCACCTGGTGACAGAATAAGACTCTGTCTCAAAAAAAAAAAAAAAAAAAAAAAGTTCTAAACCCAACCCCCTTTATTTCTGAGTTGAAAGAGGGTAGAATCAAAAACAACACTGAGCGGGGTCTAAAAATGCAAACACAGAGAGTTGCTGGTTTTGGGGGGCTGGGGGAGACCGCAGGGGGAGAGAAAACATTCCTTCTGTGACTCTTGGGCATGAGTGAATCCCCCAGGGGGTCACCAGAGAATCAGTTCCTCTTTGGGAATACAACATGAGATGGTTCTTTCATCTGGAATTAGGTTCAACTAAGTAAATAGAGCAAATACAAATACGAGAAGAAAAGAAGCACAAACAGCGAAACTAGGTCTACCTACCTGAGGAGGAGCAGCGAGCGTTCACCTCCAGGGAGCCACAGTGACAGGAAACAGGCTGGAATGTTAGACTCCACCTTATTTGAAGGAAGCAAATGGCTACATCTTCAAATTTTATCTCTTTAAAAATAGTATTACCAGCCAGGCATGGTGGCTCACGCCTGTAATCCTAGCACTTTGGGAGGCTAATGCAGATGGATCATGAAGTCAGGAGTTCAAGACCAGCCTGACTAACAGGGTGAAACCCCGTCTCTACTAAAAATACAAAAATTAGCCAGGCGTGGTGGTGCACCCCTGCAGTCCCAGCTACTTGGGAGGCTGAGGCAGGAGAATCACTTGAACCTGGGGGGCAGAGGTTGCAATGAGCCAAGATCATGCCACTGCACCCCAGCCTGGGTGACAGAGTGAGATTCTGTCTCAAAAAAGAAAAAAAAATAGTATTACCACCTACTGAAGCCTCAGCAGCAGTGGGCATCCCTCCCCCCAACCAAGCTCGGGACACGGATGAAGCTGGAAACTATCATCCTCGGCAAACTAACACAAGAACAGAAAACCAAACACCACATGTTCTCACTCATAAGTGGGAGTTGAACAATAAGAACACATGGACACAGGGAAGGGAATATCACACGCTGGGGCCTGTTGGGGGTGGCGGCTAGGGGAGGGAGAGCATTAGGAGAAATACCTAATGTAGATGACGGGTTGATGGGTGCAGCAAACTACCATAGCACGTGTATACCTATATAACAAACCTGTACATTCTGCACATGTACCCTAGAACTTAAAAACTTAAAGCATGAAAGAAAAAAAAGAAGGCAGAAGGAGACAAAATATATATATATTATTTTATCCAGATGAAAATCTATAGCCTTTAGCAAAGAAAAACATAGCTGCAAGTTGGAGATCACGAACCGTCTTTTCAAAGAATCTCCACGTGGTAGCTGACATCAGACACCATCAGCAGTCAGCCTTCATCACTCCAACACCAAATATTTGTTTCGTTTCTGCCGCATATTAATGTATCTCTGATAGATGTGTTTGGTTTGGCTTTTAAGAAGGCTCACTGACTGAGCCCATGGCCTAAAGCACATACTTACCAAGCCTTGGAATTCCTACCAAGGGCCTAGCACTTTGTGTCTAGTACAGAGCAAAAATACAAACCCAGCTTTGAGGACAGAAGGGCAGGAAAGGAGGCTGTTTATTATATGAGTCTCTCACTCCACCCCATGGCCCACTCTGGAAGCAGAACTTTCTTTGGGAATACAAAATGCATTGTTGGTCATTGTTATCCTGTGCAGTTGAGGATCCTGGAATTATAGCGTCTGATGTTCTAATTCTACCACCATCTCCATCTTATGAATAGAAATGCAATTGCAAAGGTCATTTTGAGGTAAGCGGTCTCATTGTGGGAATAGATGTATAGATGTGGGATGAATAGATGTGGGAACAGAATGGATCAGATGGTCAGGAATCAAGGGTCATCAGTAAGACTCACTGACCAAAACTGAAACCAGCCACCAGACTCTATTTTCTCTCCGACAATCTGTGGAGCAAAGAACTTCACCTGCCACCACCATCCCTGCCCATTGGCGACTTCTCATGAACATTTGGTTGATGGATGGACGAATGTATGTGTGAACAAATAAATTCATTAATAAATATGTAAGAGTATTGATTACTGGAATATGTATTACTAGAGAAATAGGCAAAGACCTGCTCCATACCCTTCCCCCAAGAAAATAGCAAATCATTCTCAGAAGACTAAAGAGAAATTCTAGAGTCCAGCTCAAGGGAAGACAAGTTAGAAAGAGACAGAAGGTTTAGTGGCACCGGAAAACCCAGCAGGACAAAGATTCTCCAGGTCATCGGCAGGCATCATGCTATTTTTATGAGAAAGGAAACTTGAGCCAGAGTGGCTTGGTTAAAGAAGGGAGAAGGGATCATAAGTGACCAGTGGAGAGCTGGGCCATAGGGGCTGCAGACCCGGGACCCAAACCATGTGCAAAGGCTTCAGTTGCTCCCTTGGTCTCTCTCACAACGCTCTGTTCACGCAGGCTTTCCACTTTGCACGGGTGCTAGTTGCCTTCTCGCTCTTTCCCCCATAGGGCTGTTAAAATCGCTGCTAGAAGGTTCCAGAACTGTATAATCCCAGAATTGGATCCTGTGAAAAAGCACAGCTGCTTTTCTCACAGATGAAAGAGGCCCTACGCTGCGTTTCTTTGCCCCTAATAGGTTTCCAGGGTCGTGTCCTTTACCAGCCCCTGAGGAAGCTCAGCAGGGATGCTTTGGGATGAGATTAGGCTCACTGAGTGGCTGAACGGAGCTGTGTGGACTGAGGTCTCAGGAGTCCCAACCTCTAACTGCAGTGCGCTGGATTTCAGACCCTTCCTGTGCACACACAGTGTTACCTGCCCAGACATGCTGCCCCTTTGTCTTGTCAAACCACTTATTTCCTTTACGAGATCAAAATCAGGGTGCAGGAAGGGGCCCTACACATTGTCTAGCTTGACTCTCATCATATTGGTATATGCCCCTGCATTTTCCTGATATGAAAGCAGAAACCCAAAGAGTTTTTGTTATCCTCAGAGCCATGTACACCATCGCTAGAAGGCAGGGCCACAGCCAAGCTTCCACCCTCCTGATGGGGACCGTTTCCATATGCTGCTCTTACATGTATTGAAAACTCAACACACGCCTGTGCCCACTAAATCCTTGTAGGCTTTATCTCATTTTAACGTTGCTTACTCATGTCATCTCAGCACTGTTGTCATCTACACGTCACAGAGGAGGGAGCTGAGATGCAGAGTACGTTTGTGCCTTGCCCAGGGTTGCACACTGATAAAGTGTGGCTGTGTCCCCACCCAAATCCCATCTTAAATTGTAGCGCCCACAACCCCTGCATGTTGTGGGCGGGACCTGGCAGGAGGTAACTGAATCACAGGGGCAGGTTTTTCCCGTGCCGTTCTCTTGCTAGTAAATAAGTCTCACGAGATCGGACGGTTTTATAAAGGCAGTTCCCCTGCATACACCCTCTTGCCTGTTGTCATATAAGACATAACTCTGCTCCTCATTTACCTTCCCCCAGGATGCTGAGGCCTCCCCAGCCATGTGGAACTGTGAGGCCATTAAACTACCTTTCTTTATGAATTACCCAGTCTCAGGCATGTCTTTATCAGCAGCATAAGAACAGACTAATACGCATACACCATTGATTGGCATAGCATGTGCCCTCCGTGTTCCATGACTCCAAAGTGAACCATCTACCATCTGTTATTTACCTACCAGTATCTTCAAATCAACTTAAGCCTAGTAATGTTACTAATTACTGCTACTGAATGCAGTCATGTTAATGGTGTCTAGGTTGGATGAGCTACTTTAATCTTTTTAATTACACAGGAAAAGCAATGGGAAACTATGCTAATGAAAAGAATGTTTGCTCACATACCACTGAAGATGACTTCACCTACCACCATGATACGTGAACACACATGTGAAACTCTGACCTGTATTGCACAGCCAGGGACACTAGTGTATTCAGGCTGATGAGGGATCAGTAAGTTTATAGCATAACAATGCAGGTAAAAATTCATGAAAGAGCCCTGGTCACCTTCAGGGATGGAAATGACAGCAGAAAGTCCACAGCAACCAAGGTTAAGTACTGTTTTGTGTGCACTTATATGAAGAAACATAGATGTGTAGATGTATAACCACATTATACATTATATTTACAAGTGTGGAGTGTATACGCCACTGCACGTGAGAATCACTATACAGAATCTAGTAAATCAGATGTACTAGATGTTTACTAGATGATGGTGGGGCCTGAACATCAGTACTTTTTAAAAAGTCCCAGGTGATTTCTAAGTGGAGCCAGGTTTGCAAACCAGGTGCCTAGGAGAGAGGCTTTCAACTCCTGGTGTGCTCACAGAGGGGCACTTGAAGTATCTGCACAGCTTTGTCAAAATGCAGATTCAAAGCCCCCAAGACGCTGATGCAGTTGATCTGGGGTGGCCCAGGAATCTGCGTGTTTCACAAGCACGTCGAATGATTCTGATGCAAGTGAAGTGTCTGAGGCCCATGCCTTGAGAGCTTTGCACAGATGCCGGCTCCTGTAGAGGGTTTGCATTGCCATCTGGCGAGGCCCGAAGACCCACACTGGCTACTCACATCCCTATTTTTAACTCCTGGAGAATGTAAAAAGAATTTAGCACCCAGTATAAATATGGAAAGATTCTTTCTTAAATGTTCCTTAGAGGACCCTGAGCATATGGTGGGTGTATAGTCTGTATCGACTGATCACTTTTTAATGTCAGTTTCATTGTAATCATGCGGCTTCGGAATGCCATGCATTAAAATGTTAGCTCCTTTTCTTCCCAGCCCGGGTTTAAAATTCATCTCAGAGGCAAAACATACTGTCATTTCTCAAATGTTTTTGGAACTGTCAGAACCAGAAGATATATTTAGAGGCCTTTAGTGCAGAACACAACATTTCACTACACACAGAATTTCCAATTAGTATGGGAGGCTCAGAAATGATCTTAACGATGCAAGTGTGCCGTGTTTTTTTTCTTCTGCATTGCATGAATAATTTCAAGGGTGTGTTCACTCTGAATGAGTTTTTTTTTTCTTCCTTTTGCACTGCCTGTGGAATCCTCTCTGTAGCACAGGTGATGTTAAGAGCTATAATGCTGTCTCCTGTCAGCAGTTAGCACATGCTTTTCCATTAGATATACTTATTTCCATACCTGCATTTACAGTTTTGTTTTTACATACAGGATTGAAACAAATACCAGATAGTACGTTTCCATATTATTTTGGTGGACTCCTTCATATCCCCAGCAGCAGACAACTTACATTAAACCTGAAGCTTCCACCCCATGCAATCAGAGGCCTATCAAAATAGCCTCAAACTTCAAATAAATGCCATTTTAGGATCACGTATGCTTTCCTTTAGAATGCCATACACTTTGACATCTTCTAAGACTGTGAGAGCTGTGTGGACATTTATAGATGAAAAGAAAACCCATTATGGAACGCAGAGCTGAAACCCTACCTCAACACCACCCCATGTTTTCAAGGCTGCCTTTTTTCCAATGCTAGTCAACTCTGAACCTGAGTTTTAAAAATTATTTTCTTCTCTGTTTCCTCCCTATCTGGGAAGTTGTTTATTTGATGGTTTTAGCTTCTTCTAGCAACTATGGCATGATTTGGAAGGCTGCTGAGAATGAGTCTGTGTTTATATTGTGTATTAAAAACCTCCACAGTCTTATGAGTTGACATAACCCTATGTGTAATTAATTGACCGAGAGTCCTTTTCAACATTGGTTTTAATATTTATTTATTTTTGAGATGGAGTCTTGCTCTGTCACCCAGGCTGGAGTGCAGTGGTGCAATCTTAGCTCACTGCAGCCTCTGCCTCCTGGGTTCAAGCAATTCTCCTGCCTCAGCCTTCCAAGTAGCTGGGATTACAGGCACCTGCCACCACACCTGGCTAATTTTTATAATTTTAGTAGAGATGGGGTTTTGCCATGTTGGCCAGGCTGGTGTTGCACCCCTGGCCTCAGGTGATCTGCCCACCTCAGCCTCCCAAAGTGCTAGGATTACAGGTGTGAGCCACAGCGCCAGGCCTCTAATTTTTAAGGTTTCCATTCTTGGCCTTAATTGTATCTCTTCCAACGTGATGTAAAGGTCTTCCCATGCCCTCGTCTTGGTTTCTCTTCCCCTCTCATCCCTACTGTTTGTCTGTTTCCATGACCTCCCTGCCCACCTCAAGTCAGGTGGCACTTAAACCTGCTGGCAAATAGTGCCACATGGCACCGGCGTGTGAGTCCACACAACGTCTGGGAAAAGAGGCTTGTGGTACCATGTGATATAAGGTGCTCACTGTGCAAACATGATGTACTCAACAATTTTGGGAGCTTTGCAATTCCTTCTTAAAGATGCGCTCAATGTATTTCCCCCCAGTGATTGCTTATTTTGTCTGGTTTTACCCTCATTTATCGGTTCCTTACTGAACTTCTTCTTTTCCTAAACTGGAGAAGTAATTTATTACTCTGCAGGCAGGAGGAGCTGTCACCAAGAGACGGTAATGAGGGAGACCACATATCCCGGTTGTTCTGGTGACGCCCGTTTTCCACCATAGCTATTAATAGCAGCACTTCCTCTTTGCCACTCTGGATGGCAAATGATAGAGTGACAACGGCATTGCATTTGGTACTTGCATTTCAAGAAAACGTCACAGAGCCTGGTTTTGACAGAATCACGTATGCCAGATGTAGTTATGCTGGAAATAGATGGGGGCCCAGTTGACCCTGCTTGCTCCTGTTTACCTGTAGCTTCTGCTTTTCTGCTTCAGCCTGGAATTGTCACAGAAGATCCTAGGCCTCCTAGTCTGTACAGGATCTAGTTGGGCAAGACCCACTAGCTTTTTAGAATTACTCCAGAAGTCCTAGCTTGCTGATCAGAAGGCTTGATTCCTCCAAAAGGAGGTAGCCGTGGGGCAGACAACAAGCTGGATTCAGAGCAAGAAAGACTATGTCCACCAAACAGCCCCGTCTCTTCCTGCCGTAACTGTAGACGTCCCAGTACCTGCTGATTGTAGAAGGCTCTGAGGGTCTGTCTTGTTACTGCAAACTAAAGGAAAGGCCTCTCTAAGATATAAGCAAAGGGAAAGCAGGTACTGAAGAAGCTGAACACGTGGAGGAAGCGTGAGCCATCGCAGAGAGGGAGAGGAGAGGAAAGAGCACAGACCTAAACTCCTGCGGAAGCTGCTGAGATACACGTGGACAGCACAGCAGCATGAACGGTACTAACACCATCAAAATGCCCATTAAACGAATAGCCATTCATTCATGGGGAAGCAGTACTGCAGGGACTATGAGCTCTTACAGTTTACAGCACAATGCATGTATATTGCAGTCCCAGCCAGGGCAGCCTGCCATGGGAATCTCTCTCAGCAGGTTTTTGCTTGGTAGCTTCCAGAACCTTCTCTGGTCACTTTTACCCGATCAAATTGTCTCTCTTATCCGAGAAGGGATTCGTCACAAGGGACTTGGTGGATTAAGCTAAAGCAATCTTAAGTGCAGAATGCCAGGTTTCTGATACAGATGATCAATTTCAGTTGCCACAGAAAACTCCGTCGGGGGTGACGGAGAGAACACACTTTGTGGACCAGTCTGGATTTGTCTCCTAGTCTTGAATCCAGGTGGCACTAAGCCTCATCAGTGCGGACCACTCTGCTCTCCCTTGGCCTTTTCTTGATGAGATAAGCTCTTCATGTTCAGGAGCCTTGTAACAATTTGCAGAAAGTCTCCAGCCTTGGCTCATGTGTTGGGTACAGGTTTACTGATAATCGTGAGGTGTTTGGTCTTGCCAGTGCATTGCACTAAATGCCTGATGCTGAAAATATGCCTAGGGGGCATTTCTCTTTATATCTGTGGAACTTTGTCCATTGCTGTGCTGGAAACAAACTCTTCCCTGGGCAGTCGGTGGTGCGCTCTTAATTGTGGCCTGTGTGGTGGCACAGGGAGGAGCGGTGCCTTTTTCTGTGTCAGTAACCCCCGATCTCACCCGGGTGAGCTGAAAGACCTTGAATATTTCAGATAATAAAAATGTGTGTGTCACTTTGGATCTGCCCAAAAAATGGGAGAAGAGTTTATACACACACACGCACGCACAGAGTCATTCAGGAAAAACAACCACAGAAAACAATTTAGCACATTTTCGTTTCTCTGAAAATACAAGTCGGGATTTTCATCTACCAATATTAGCATTTATCAAGTTATAACTATGTATAGAATTGAATTGATGTAAATACACAGAGCATAAACTTGCCCCAAAGTATTTATATTTTAAACATTTATTTACAAATAACATGGGAGAAAAAGGTTTATTTTAAAACTATGTAGAGGGCTGGGCGTGGTGGCTCAGGCCTATAATCCCAGCACTTTGGGAGGTCAAGGCAGGCAGATCACTTGAGGTGAGGAGTTCGAGACCAGCCTGGCCAACATGGTAAAACCCTGTCTCTACTAAAAATACAAAAATTAGGCCAGGCACGGTGGCTTACACCTGTAATCTCAGCACTTTGGGAGGGTGAGTAGGGTGGATCACAAGGTCAGGAGTTCAAGACCAGCCTGGCCAACATGGTGAAGCCCCATCTCTACTAAAAATACAAAAATTAGCCAGACGTGGTAGCAAGCACCTGTAATCTCAGCTACTCAGGAGGCTGAGGCAGAGAATTGCTTGAACCCAGCAGGTAGACGCTGCAGTGAGCTGAGATCATGCCATTGCACTCCAGAGCAAGACTCTCAAAAAAAAAAATTAGTTAGGCATGATTGTGGGTGCCTATAACTGTAATCCCAGCTACTCAGGAGGCTGAGGCAGAGAATTGCCTGAACCCAGGAAACGGAGGTTGCAATGAGCCGAGATCGCACCACTGCCCTCCAGAGTGAGCGACAGGAGCAAAACTCCATCTCAAAACAAAACAAACAAACAAACCAAACTGTACAGAAAAGAAAGCACTTAGGAGCACAGTGTGAGGGTGAGATGCCAGAGCTCAGCATCTGCTCCTGAAGCTGTCACCAGGCATTTGTTCAGGGCATGTGGGCACTAACAGAAGGGCTCTGTGGTGGTGTCAGGTACCTTGCTGCTCTGCACACAAACAATAGGAATGCACAGAGCCCTTGTTAGAAACACGCATTTCTAAGCTGTAAGCTTGGATCCTAGGGAACAGTGTCTCCCAAGAAGAAACTTGTTAATCTGTGCTGTCAGACACCCTTGGGATTCTTACCAGCGGTGATGGGTGAGAATCACCAGCTATGCTAACAGAAGCAGGCACACAGCAGCCCATCTTCCTCCCATCCATGAGCATGCTTCAGGGCTGTGTACGACCAACAGTTCACATTGTAGAGATGGCTCGCACCTTGATGCACACAAACATGTGGACACCACCATAAACTGTGAAGTCACGTGGACACCAGCGGGATTTATGTTGTGTTGATTAATGGTCAGTGGATAAATATGCAGCAACAGCAAGGGCAGGTCAACAGCTTAAAGGTTAGGAGAAAACAATGAGTCGGAAACTAGCAGGTAGTCATCAGTGCCTCCGTGAATAATCTAATTATCACGATCAGGGCCAGGGAGGCAGGGAGAAGGCAGGCACCTGCAGAGCAGAAAGTGTATGAGCAGTGCATCCCGGGAGGGGGCCGCCACGTCGGAGCCAGTGAGCTTAGAGAAAGGCATGGCAGCGGGCAGATGCCCCGATGCTCAGATGAGTAACAGCAACAGGAGATCGCCCAGAATCAGAGGCTCAGAGAAAAGAGGGCCGTGGAGAGACACAAGTACCAAGGACACAGAGAACGCACAGGAAGGAGATGACCTTCCACCTGAGAGCACTCTCCATGAATGGGCCCTGGTAGGTCGGCCATGGAAAAGGAGAGGGAGGATGATTCCTTGGTGATCCACTGGATGATCAGAAAACACAGGAGGTGCACAGCATGAAGCAGGCGGCAAAGGGATCCCAGGTTTTATTTCTAAAGGTTTTAGGGGGTCGAATGCTGGCTTCATGCTCTTACCCGTGATTTTCAAAGGAAGATGTTTGTTAATTGCCTATTTATTGCCGCTGAATGTTGTTTGTTAATTGCCTATTTATTGCCACTGAAAGGGATGCAGTTAGACCCCACTCTGGTGCAGACAGTGTAAGAACACTCTGATTGACAAGGCCCTCTGGCTCAAATAAGGAAAAATGGCAGGGAGGATGACACAGAAGGCCTCTGGTGTGAATCCAGGAGACCCCGGGACGAGGCATGTCAGACCCCTCATGACAGCCCCTCCATCCCACAAGCTTGTTCTTCTGGAGAGAGCTAAGAATGTGTGAAAAATCACACCTACTCCCTTTTGTATTTACTTCATCAAGTACAGGAAAGTAACATGTTTTGCTATTACTTAGACCAGTGACTGTGAAATATTTGTGTTTCTCATGTTCAGGACCTGATGCTTTGAAAACCACGGACTGGGTAGCCTGGTGGGTGTGTGGTGTGAGCATAACTCCCTTGTGATAAGTGAGGTGGCTTAGACAATGTTGTTTTCCATCCACTGAATTCTGACCATGACTGACATATTTTCACATGGGCCCCACTGTACCTTCAGGAGTTGAGGGAACTGTGCTCCATCAGTAAGAATGGCACATCAGGCTGCTAGCCATATGGCAGGGGTTCTCAAGCATCACAGTGTGTGGGACTTGCTGGGAAGCCTTGTGGAAATGCAGATTGCTGGGCTTCACTCCTGGATCCTTGGATTCTGTAGGATGATTCATATGTCCAGCAAGTTCCCAGGAAATGCTGATTCTTAAAGGGATTGCGCTTGGTATATTGGGTTTCCAGGGGTGTCATAGCAAAGTACCAAAAGCAGAGTGGCTCAGAACGACAGAACCTTCTTATCTCTGAATTCTGGAAGCTGAACGTCCAAAAAGGAGTTGTGGGCAGGGCCGTGGCTCAGGGAGGCTCCCTGCTGGCCTCTTCTTAGCCGCTGGTGTTCCTGGCAGTGCTTAGCTTCGCTTGGCTCGTAGATGCATCGCCAGGCTCTGTCTTCACTTGGCACCTCCCTGTGTCTCTTCACATTGTATTAGTCCATTTTCACGCTGCTGATAAAGACATACCTGAGACTGGGTAACGTATAAAGAAAAAGAGGTTTTAACAAACTCACAGTTCCACGTGGCTGGGGAGGCTTCACGATCATGGTGGAAGGTGAAAGACATGTCTTATATGCTGGCAGACAAGAGAGAAATGACAGCCAAGTGAAAGGGACAACACCTTATAAAATAATCAGATCTCGTGAGACTTATTCACAACCACGAGAACAGTATGGGGGAGACCACCCTCATGACTCAGTTGTTTCCCAGCGCGTCCCTCCCACAGCACACGGGAATTATGGGAGCTACAATTCCAGGTGAGATTTGGGTGGGGACACAGTCCAACCATATCAGCATAGTCTTCACTTTCTCCAGCTGTCCCCTTTTTATATCAGTCGTACTGGATTAGCTGCCACTCTAATGACCTCATTTTAGCTCGATTACCTCTGCTGGGACCCAGTTTTCAAATAAGGTCACATTCTAAGCTACTTGGGGTTAGGACCTCAACATATGAATTTTGAGGGGCACCGCTCAAGCCAGAACACTCGAAGAACCCCTGCAAAACAGCAATAGCTCAAATTCTTCTTTTTTTTTTTATGACACATTGTAGCATAAAAGTACATTTCACAAACCTGGCCTAGTATATAAACACACACATAGAACTGAAACAAAATCTTACAGAAAGCTCTTATCATATGTTGTATACTCTGATATTTTTAATCCTATTCTATTTCCCTTTTTTAAAAAAATGACCCACCATTGGTTCCATGACCTAAAGGCTTACAAATACCTTTCACCAATGCAGTGCACACAGTAGATACCCACTGATTATTTATCAACTGTATACATCAATGTTACTGACTGGCCTGCATTACGAGGAAGTGTTGTAAATATAGACCTCATTGTTTTAGAGAAAAGTTAGTGTTGCTGTGTATTTTTAATGAGATCTTTGTGAAGCCAGTGCCTTTGATCATGCTGTTCATCCTGCTGCAAATCCATTGCTGCCTTCGAATGTGGCCGTGGGAGTGGCCAACCCCTTGCCTCTAGGAGCCTTTTTCTTCTCAGCTGTTCAGAGGCTCCCCTAAGGCTGTGTGTACAGCTCTGCCAGGCCTCCTGCAGCCTTTGTCACTGCTCTTGGTGGTCCCCACGCAACTCCTTAGCCTACCTGAGCACAGTGTACCTCAAAGTGTCCAGCATGAGCCCTCAACTCAGCTCAGCTGCTGAGGAGGAGCTCTGGGCCGGTCCTTCACTGCCTCCCTCCAGGCTGGAGAAGTCCTGGCAGGGACCTTGTTCTGAGCACCAAAAGCTTGTCACCTAAGGAGACTGGCCTCCTCTTCATGTGTATTTATTGTGAAACTAATATTGGGACCTCCTCCACATCCTATCAGAAGAGGAAGGAACAAAGTGAGTGCAGCAGAGACCCAGGAAGGGGGCTTTTGAGAAGCTAAACTCATCAGATTTTAAATACGTATCGACACTCAACTCATTCTTGGCCAGTATGTTCAGTAAGACATGTGCATATGTAGCTGTGGTAATGAATGTAATAAGTAAGAACAGTACAAAGTATTGCTGTAGAGGCAGAGAGGTGCCAGAAAGAATTTCTGCTATCAGGAAATGCTTTACAGAGGAGGAGCATTTGAGCTAGATGTTAAAGGATCGTATGACTTAAACAGACATGTAAGGAAATGGAAAGACAAGAGCTTGACCTAAAGAAGGCAGAGGGGAAATTAAGAGAACTGGCGAATGGCACAGTTTCTAGGGGAAACAGAGGGAGCTGGGCGGTGGCTGCCAGGGTGTGAAAGTAGGCTGACATTCAGGAGGGTCTGAATGTCACAGGAGAGTTTGCTCAGGACGTGAGAGGCAAAGGGCACTTGCTGAAGTTGACGCGGAGCTGGAAGGCAGTGAGATGTAAGAATCCATCGGGGAAACGGGCAGCACATTAGAAGTCTCCTGGGAAACGGGGGCCTGTGGCGAGTTCTTTTCAGAGGGGATCAAAGGGAGGGAAAGAGAAAGATGCAGTTCCAGAGGGACCCACCTGGTGCATGATCGGCCCTGGGACAGAAGAAAAACAATCCAAAATGTGCCCTTCCAGGAGGGATGCTTGGCAGACTTCCGCTCTCTGCAGAAACAGGAAGGACAGAGCAAAGACTGGGGGGACAGACCCCCTCAGCTGTAGACATGTGCACATGGGGCACAATGTCCACATCCAAGTGGACCTGGTAAGCAGGCGATGAAAAGTTAAGGGTGGAAACTGCAGGCTTGACAGTCAGCATAGTGAAGCTGACCTCCCAGAAATAAACTAAGCGGCTATGTGGCACCGTGCAAATACACACACACACAGACACAAATATTTTGTTTAAGGTAGAAGGAGAAAGAGGAGGAGAGGGAAGAAGTGCAAAGAAAGATGCTGACTTGACTGGACTTTTCACTGCTAACCTTTGGTGAAGGACAGGTTTAGACACAGGCTGGATACAAGCAGGCATAGAGATGCTTTCTCGTGTGCCTTCTTATAAAGGAAGCGTAGGTAGATGTTTGTCTTTGTATGGTTGTAATTAAGTGCCAAATGATGTCCTCCATTCCCTTACTGACGTAGAAGAACCAGCTGTGCAGCACCATCTCTTTGTCTGTTTTTGGAAGTGAGCCCAAAGCACCTGACCTTCAGCTCTATGAGAAACCAGGGTGGTAACCAGTGAAATACAGTAGAGAAGGCTGCAAAGAAGCCCCAGGCTGCTGTGGGCAGGCTCTGTGCAAGGCGTGCAGCACAGACAGCCCCACCCTGTGTTTCTGGGGCAAGTCCCCCCTCCCCCAGGGAGGACTGATTCATTCAGGGGTTTTCCATCATCTTTCAACTTCAGCATCAGGACTTACAGTTCACTGGACCATCAGCCACAGGACTGGGCCCAGACAGCAGGCAAGAAGTCAGAAGTTTTGGTCCGATGCTCGGTCTTTGATGAGTGCCCAGGGAGAGGCACAAGTGCCACAGGAGTCAGACGCCACACAGGGATGTGACTTCTGCAGAATCTTGGGAAGGAGGCAGTGTGGATTTTGCAGGGGGGAGGGACTTAAATAACTTTTGTCACAGTCAGTTGTGACATGCGAAGGCCTGAGCTCATTTATTCATGGCTCAGGCAGCTATAGCCAGCACCAAGAAGCAGTTAGACTTAGGCACCCACAGAGAGCACAGCGGGGAAGGCGGAGGCCGGCCCCTACCTGCCTGGGAGCTGAGAGAGGAATGTCGAGGTTTCTGAGCAGGAAGGAATGTGAGTGGTCGCTGGTTCCATCTCACCAATTCCTGCATTCTCCTGAATGCACCAAAAAATGGCTTCCGTCCTTCTAGTAACAGCGGCTTTTAGTGTTGGAGTAGCGCACACTACCGAAAGGCAGTTTCGTTGGTCTGAAATCTATTTACTTCTAATGTGTACTGTCAGCCTTATTCTTCCCATGGGGGCAAAAGAGAACAGGCCTACTGACGCTTACTCGTGAAGTTCTCTGAAACCCTAAAGGCATCGATCCCCCTCCCCTGGGTCTTCTCTTGTCTGGGCAGAATACTTCCCCTTGCTCCGGGTGTCTCTCAGGTGGCTTTGTTACTAGACTCAGCCAACCTGGTCCTCTCTGGAGTATTTTGGCTTATTGGTCTCACCACTAGAAAAAGTGACACCCTCAACTGGACCTATTGCTTCAAATGTTGAGGGAAAATGTTTTAGACATGATAGGACAACATTTTTTCCCAGAAAGTCCTTATGAACTGAGTAGCTCTTGTCTCCGCCCACATTGTTAGAGATGAGCGTGTTTATTTTAATTATCCAAAGAAGGATCCAGGTGGAAAATGGGGAAAGTTTGCTTCTGCCTCCCCTACTCTGAATGCCCGCCTGATAATTAGCCCTTCCACAGAGCAGGTCTCCGGGGGCTTCTTGGAATCACAGCAGCTGCTACGTCCTGCAGGGACATGAGAGTGGATGGAATTAATCACTAAAACCAGCCAAGACCAAGATTAAGGAAGATACCATGTAATGCAGCAATTCACAAAGTATTTCTGAAAAATGACGCATGTGTTTCCTGATCTCTTCTCGCTCCAGGTCAGCTGAAAGGTGTGGTGGGGAACGGGGGCTGTAATTCAGAGTTAACTGCTTGATTGATCTTCTCTGACTCCTCAAAGGTTGTCAGGGTCCAAAAGGAATAGTACTGGACATTCCCCTCATGAAGTGTCTGTCACAGCCCACAGAACCTCGGCTTGGATTTTGAAAGCAGATTGCTTTCTGTATCCTACGGGACTGTCTGTTAATTTCCAGATACGGGTATGACTGTGCCATCTAGCACCTAATGCAACTTCTTTTTTATCTGTTAATGGAACACTTCAAAATTGTGAGAAAATAAACCCTTTGAGTAAACACTTCATTTTCTCATTTTCTTTCATTTTAAAGCCAAGAAATAGATGATTTTCCAGCTTCTTTTTGGTGCTTTTATTTTTTTGCTTCAGGTTTTAATTTTTTTCCCTGACCACCCCTGACGTCTCATGCAGATAACTTTCCTTTTTTTTTTCTTTTTTTTACCGCCCAGTCTCTAAATCTCACTTTCTTTTCTCTGTCTCATCTGTCTTTTCCCTGTGTTCAGTTTTCCAGTATTTTCAGCCTTGCTTCTTATTACATTACTATATTGTGTATTTTTTTAACCATGTGTGCCAGCCATGGGGTTTTTGATTCTAGCTTAAGAAAATCTTACTCTGGGCTCATCTACACCTCCTGTTGTTTTTCAGTTCCTCTTTGAGTGAAATTATAGGATTAAATAAGGAAAGGATTGCTGAGATCCCCGAAGCAATGTGCTTGGCAATGCATGCACCCATTTCAGACAACCCCAGTGGTGCTTTGAGCCCCTGCTTCTGCCATCCGTGCTGGGGAACTCAGCACATCAGGAGACCATCCTCAAAAGTCCTCTAAGTGGACCTCACAAATGCTGCCCAGATGTGCAGTCCAAAATCCTGGGTAACAATCTCAGTCATCGTCTCACCCCCACGCCATCTCTCAAAAGAGGGCAGGTGCAACTCTGCCATTCTTAATGAAATTCCTGTTTGCCAAGAGTCCCAAAGAGTAGAAAAGTGAGTTTCATGGACTCTACACAGTGCTGGTAACTAGATCATGCAATTCTCAGAATTTAAATAAGAGTGTTTTTTATTCCTTTCTTGTGATTTGAATTTCCGTAGCAACTACTCACAACCCTTACCCTTGCATTGCACAGAAGGAAACTGAGGTTCGGAGAACTTAAACAACTTACGCAAGTTCACTCAGCAAGTGAATAGCAGGCTCGGGGGAAATCTGCGCCTCACTCTAAGGTTGCATGATAGCAGCAGCTACAAAGTAGTGGCTGTGTCCTGCTCCAGAGCTGGTCCGAGCCACCCGCTTCTGCTGGCCTCAGCCTGCTGCAACGTTAGGAAGGGAACACTTGAGGAGGTGTGGAGGAGGGAGGGGAGCACAGGCAGGCCAAACTGGGCAACCGTGGCTACTCCAGCATCCCAAACCAGGGCCGTGCCGGAGGGTAGAAAATGTGGTGTGAATTTAAGGGGCATTCTCAAGTTACAAAGTCAAGTGAAACTTGGCAATCGTTTTTACATAGACAGGAAAGTAAGCAACGGGAATCGCTGACACTCATTCCAATATTTTTCTGTGGAAAGACCAGGTGCATGGAAGGAGATAGAGAATTCTTTAGTAGAAAAGGAATGTATTTCTCTAATGACCAGTGATGATGAGATTTTTTTCATGTTTGTTGGCTGCATAAATGTCTGTGTAGCCATAAAAAGGAATGAGTTCATGTCCTTTGCAGGGACGTGGATGAAGCTAGAAGCCATCATTCTCAGCAAACTAACACAGGAACAGAAAACCCAACACCACATGTTCTTACTCATACGTGGGAGTTGAACAATGAGAACACATGGACACAGGGAGGGGACATCACACACCGGAGCCTGTTGGGGGATGGGAAGGTAAGGGGCAAGAGAGCATTAGGACAAATCTCTAATGCATGTGGAGCTTAAAACCTAGATGATGGGCTGATAGGTGCAGCAAAGCACATGGTGTAGGCTTCCCTATGTAACAAACCTGCACGTTCTGCACATGTACCCCAGTACTTAAAGTAAAATTTAAAAATAAAATAATAAAAAAATTCACCTAAAAAAAGAATGTATTTTGTTTTCTAAATATTGAATTTGGGGTTAAAGTTTGGCATAAAAACATCCACGTAGAAAGGCCCAGCCCAACTTAAATATAAGTTTAGATCTCAGAAGATACATGAAGTGTAAAGACGTAAATTCAGTAGGAAGCTGCATAAGAAAGCGGAAATGATGGGGACCTGCCCAAGGCTTAGACCAGTGAGGAAGGACCCCCCCACGATGGCAGGTTGTTGCCTGCCTTCCATTCAGGTCTGCAGCAGCAGGAGAGAAAGGTGAGGAGCCTGGATGGAGGAGCAGGAGGTCTGGAATTGGGAAAGAAGAACAACTCCTGTTGACGTCATCATGTGTGGCAGGCTGGAAATCGGAATGATGCCATGTGTTTGGCAGATAAAGATTCGCTGGGAGAACTCGGTTTGAGAATGTTGGGAGTATATTGCAGTGGGTTGAAAATGAATAAAAAGTGAGCCAGTGAAGCAGCATAGACTTTGTTTATGAAGGGCCATGATAGTTAAAAAAAGGAGGCCAGGTGTGGTGGCTGACACCTGTAATCCAAGCACTTTGTGAGGCTGAGGCAGGTGGATAACCTGAGATCAAGAGTTCGAGACTAGCCTGGCGAACATGGCAAACCCTGTCTCTATTAAAAATACAAAAAATAATTAGGCGGGCATGATGGTGTACACCTGTACTTCCAGCTACTCTGGAGGTTGAGGCAGGAGAATCACTTGAGCATGGGAGGCAGCAGTTGCAGTGAGCCAAATCGCGGCACTGCACTTCAGCCTAGGCGACAGAGTGAGACTCCATCTCAAGAAAAGAAAAAGGAAGGAACAGTTCTTGGGGAATATGGCCAGGGATTTTTTTTTCAGTGAGGGATATTTGAGTTATATTCTACAGACTTAGAAGAAGTAATGGGGGGAATGAGTGGTTACAAATGTAAGGCACAGTGGAGGAGTTGTTGAAGTTCAGCAAGAAGAGGAGGGTCTGAGCTTAGCCCCGGAAAGGAAGGTGGCAGTGGTGAAAGAAGAGCTTCAGCCCGATCCAATTTCAAGGACTTTAACTGAGCAGTGACTAACACATCAAAAGCAATGGCAACGAAAGTCAACATAGACAAATGGGATCCAATTAAACTAAAGAGCTTCTGCACAGCAAAAGAAACTATCATTAAAGTGAACCAGCAACCAATAGAATGGGAAAAAGATTTTTGCAATCTACCCATCTGACAAAGGGCTAATATTCAGAATCTAGAAAGAACTTAAACAAATTTAAAAGAAAAAAACAACCCCATCAAAAAGTGTGCAAAGGTTATGAACTGACACTTCTCAAAAGAAGACATTTAAGCAGCCAATGAACGTGTGAAAAAAAGCTCGTCATCACTGGTCATTAGAGAAATGCAAATCAAAACCACAGTGAGATACCATCTCATGCCGGTTAAAAAGGTGATCATTAAAAAATCTGGAGACAACAGATGCTGGAGAGGACATGGAGAAACAGGAACACTTTTACAGTGTTAGCGGGAGCGTAAATTAGTTCAACCATTGTAAAAGAAGGTATGGCAATTCCTCAAAAACCTAAAGCTAGAAATTCCATTTGACCCAGCAATCCCATTACTGGGTATATACCCAAAGGATTATAAATCATTCTATTATAAAGACACATGAACACATATGTGTATTGTGGCACTGTTCACAACAGCAAAGACTTGGAACCACCCAAATGCCCATCAGTGATAAACTGGATAAAGAAAATGTGGCACATATACACCGTGAAATACTATGCAGCCATAAAAAAGAGTGAGTTCATATCCTTTGCAGGACATGGATGAAGCTGGAAACCATCATTCTCAGCAAACTAACACAAGAACAGAAAACGAAACACTGCCTGTTCTCACGCATAAGTGGGAGTTGAACAATGAGAACACATGGACACAGGGAAGGGAACATCACACACTGGGCCTGTCAGTCGGTAGGGGGCTAGGGGAGGGAAAGCATTAGGAGAAATATCTAATGTAGATGATGGGGTGATGGGTGCAGCAAACCTCTGCAGGATGTGTATACCTATGTAACAAGCCTGCACGCTCTGCACATGTACCCAGAACTTAAAGTAAAATTTAAAAAAAGGAAAGACCTTAGACAAAATTCAGCGTGCACAATGGTACAAGATAGAAAAGACCCTAGACATTGAAAGTATTGGTCCATGGGAGGGGAGGAGGGGAGAGGCGAGAAATTTCCTGAGTAGAGGGAAATTCTAGAGACATAAGAAGCAGACCAAATATGAACTCACCCTGTGACAAACTCTCAACTACTTTTTAAAAAATTATTGAATACCAGTGTCAAATATTTGTGTGTGATATATTAAAAAAAAATAATTTGCTGAAACTTTTTCCATCTGTGGATAGTGTTTTGGGAAATAAGTTTTCATATATTCATTTTCCAGGAGAAATATTAATGTAATGGCGTAGGATAAGACTAAAGTAACTCATATTCATGAACTTCTAAAAAATGGCACTCTTAGAAAAATACCTGAAAGCAGCCTTTCCAATTTCCAATCTTTGTGTTCTTATGATCAGAAATATTTAGTCTATTTTATTTTTTATTTTACTTATTATTTTTGTTTTAGACAAAGTCTCGCTCCGTCGCCCGGGGTGGAGTCTAATGACACGATCTCAGCTCACTGCAACCTCCACCTCCCGGGTTCAAGCGATTCTCTTGCCTCAGCCTCCCGAGTAGCTGGGATTACAGATACTTGCCATCCTGCCCGGCTGATTTTTGTAGAAATGGAGTTTCACCGTGTTGGCCAGGCTGGTCTTAAACTCCTGACCTCAGGTGATCTACTGGCCTCAGCCTCCCAAAGTGCTGGGATTACAGGCGTGAGTCACTGCGCCTGGCCTAGAGCCTATTGTTTTAAAGAAAGAAACGTAAATACAAAATTGACCGCAGAAAAAGAAAAAGATTTTATCTCTCTCTAAGGAACAAATTCTTTCAGTGTGATGCAGCTTTCTTTTTTAGATAAGACATCGTGCAAGTGAAAACGCTTCAATTCGTACCACTGAAACGGTTGTTTCCTTTGTGCTTGGGGTTCTTTCGGCTTGGTGTTGAGGAAGATTTTGTGGAAGACAATGATATTTTATTGCTTTATCTTGGAGCAAGGAGAAAATTGTTTCTCTTCTTCCCACTTCCCCGTTTTTTCAGAGTGGCGCTGGGCTCACACTTGCGCTTCCTTGCTGAAGGCGTCTATTTGCATCAGCAGTGTGTTCTGGAATGCCACTTTCACATCCCTGCGCTTGGCAGACCCGGCTTCTCAGGTTTTCTCCTCTCTGCTTCTCAACTTTATTCATTTTTGTTTCAGCCTTTCTTACGGGTGGTTCAGTTTGGCAGATGCAGCTTCTCAGGTTTTCTCTTTCTCTGCTTTTTGACTTTATTCATTTTTGTATCAGCCTTTACTGACGATTCTGTTTTCCAAATACTCCGTTCTAGTCCCCGTGCATACATGTGTGGTTTGGTTTGTTTTGGTCTGGGGGTGTCTTGCCTAACAGTACAAACAAACAATTCAAAGCAATACTTTTTTCCTCCTCCCCCTCCCCCTCCTCCTCTTCCCCCTCCTCCTCCTCTTCCCCCTCCTCCTCCTCCTCCTCCTTCTCCTCCTTCATTCTTCCTCCTTCCTCTTTTTTCTCCTTTCTTCTTTCTTCTTGCCATGGCCTTGATAGGGTTATTTTAATTGATCTCCCCTTTCTTATGGGCGCTGCTTAAAAAACACCTGCAGAGCTGAATTTCAGGGATGTGTAGTGGTCTATTTAAAGGTGAATGTAAAGATACAGTTTGTTTTGGGGATGGCATAACCAGGGAATGCATTTAAATCACTGCTTCTAGATAGGTTAAAGCAATGGGCCTTCAACCAAGAAAGATGGCAGGTGTTCTTACTTTGCATTTTTATTATATTTGTTGCTATCCTGGAATTTTCAGCTGACAACTGACTTCTGACTTGAGAGTTCAGAGATACAAGCTGGGTTCGGGCAATTTCCAAGGGAATGTTCAGAGACAGACCTCAGGTCAAATGCCACTTGGCTTTAACTTTAATTCCTTAAGATTTTATTTTCCTACCTGTAAAAATGGGATAGTAATATCTACTTCATAAAGACTAAATGAGTTCTTGCATGGTAAGGAGCAGGCCAAGTACCTACTATGTGGTACGTGCTTCATAAATGAGATCCACGCCGACCACCCACTTCAGCTCACCACCGTCACCATCTCTGGGACTTCGGACTCTTGGCTGCAGTAATATCAAAGGCTTCCTCTGAGTGATTTGGTCTGTGAGTGGTCCTCTCCCAGCCCCTCAGCACCTCTGTCCTGATACTATTCCAACAAGGAATTTATCTGTTTGCTTTAGAAGTTGCTGGAAGTTTACAAAGAAGAAGCCCAGTAGCTCAGAAGAAATAGATTTTAAAAATATCTGTTTTATCTGGTTTTAAAGCAGCTATATGACTTACCTATTGCTAGATAAGAAATTACCAGAAACTCAGTGGCTTAAGGAAGCCAACATTTATCATCTCACAGTCACTGTGGGTCAGGGACTTGGGACCGTCTCAGCTGCGTGGCTGTGGCTCAGGATCCCTCGTGAGGCCACCATCAAGGCATTAGCCAGGGCTACCGTCATCCAAAGGCTTGACTGGAGATGGGGAACCCATTTCCACATCCGCTCACATGGCTGCTGGCAAGAGGCAGTGTAACAGGATGAGCCTCAGACTCTCCACAGGGCTGCTTGAGTATCCTCACAACATGGCAGCCAGCTTCCTCAGAGCAAGTGATATGAAGGACAGCAAGAAGGAAGCCACAGTACCTCTTCTAACCTGGCTGTAGAAGTATAACACCATTACTGCTGCCACATTCTGTTCATGAGGGTCACTGAGTCAGCCAACACTACAGAGCACAGAATCGGGCTTCATCTCTTCCCTCCTCTCTCCTTGTCTCCTGTTCCCCCTTTCTCTTTCCTCCATCATCCTCTACTCTTGCTGTGCCTTGGTTTCTTATCTGACCAAAGGTCGCTTCTTCCCCCTAGGGATGCTATGAAAACAAAGTGAGATTAATCAAATGAAAAGGCGGTTTTGAAAGGAGAGTTCAGAAACTATACAGCATACTGTATACCATAACCATGGAAACCTGAGATCCACTCTGACTAGCTTCCTGCCCTTGCATCTGAGGAAGCCGTTGCAGCTCATGCAGGCGTGGCTTACTCACAGTGCAATGCGGGGTCCTTTAATGGGTGCTCTCTGAACAGTGACCTGCTCAGGACCAGGAGCCAGTACCAGGCCCTTCCTTCCTTCCCCTGGCCAGGCAACACCACTCACTCTGGCAGAAATAGCCAAAGGAGTTAAGTTCTTGTGTTCCTTATTAGATTGCTGTGGCAGCTCCATAGAGCTCTCCAGCACAGGCCTGTCTCTTACTGGCTGCTGCTTTATGACTAAAGCCTCACTTGCCCGTCTGCCCCCCTCAAAGCAGGCTGTCCTGGGCCCCATATTTCTGGTTCAGGAGTCTCAAGGTCTCTGAAATCAGCAGATTGTTGGGATTTAAGTGCTGTTGTTTATTTTTATATCTGGGTCCTCTTTCTCCAAAGAACTCCAAGACCATTGTGATTTTCTAGAAGTTAATTCAGTGGTCTAGGCTAGCTGGGGACAGTGGTATTAGCAAATCCGACCTGCTTTCTTTGCAGACTCTTTTCCGTCATTGGTCCCTCAAATGCATTGCCCTGCTCAATGTACTCTACCTTGGATATGAATGCCTTTGCCTCGACATCCCTCACCTATTGTCTTTAGAAAGGTGGTTTTAAATGTTGGTCACTGAACATTTAGCCACATGGGGCACCAGCTCTCAGAGGTTTCACAGGTAAAGGAAAGGCTTGGGAGGGAATGAAATACAGTTCCATGCAACAGAGTAACCCACATGTTCTGTGTATTCAACACGGTCTCTACCCAGGAGGCTGGCGATGAAGGATGCTAAGCTTTCCTGAACTATCATCTTCTCCCTTCCTTTTGGTGTAACCCTCGAATTCTGTTCATGGCGCCTGTGGATTGCGGAGTCATTTCCTGCTCAGGAGGTTAAGAAAGGCATCTGGGCTTTGAGGGTTACAGGAGTTGGAAGCACCGTTTTCTGGTTTTCTGCTATGTCCATTTTAAAACTGTGATACTTCCAACTGCCCTTTTTCAGTCGGCTCTTGTTGACTACTCTTTTTGAAACTCAAAGATGCATATCCGATTGTACAGAAGGTCAAAAGTGGGCCCGATTAAGACTGCCTTGGCTTCAATATTGCAACTCACTGAAGACACACAGCAGAAGTTCTGGTGGACCCCCTGCCATCACTCAGAGGGAACTCCAGCCGTACGCGGGTCTCACTGACCCGTTGGGTCTAGCTGGCTGTGCCTGACAGTCTCCAATGACCAAGGTGTCCTCATTAGTTCTGTACTATATTTAGTTAAGCCTGAAATCTGTGCCTCTAATTTAATCACATACCAGGTAGCCATGGAGATGACATCAAGCCTCTGGCTGCCCTATAAACCACTGCAAATGCTGAAAATAAAATAAACAGGATATGCAAATTGACTTCTTAAGTAAATAAAAGACTTTGCCTCCAGGTGTTGGGATTAGCTGCTTTTGGTCCACTGATGTTTGTTAGGATTCATGGTGATTTGAAAAATATCACAGTCACCGCCTCTGTCTCAATGCCTGCTTTTTTTCCTTTTTGTCTGTTGCAGATATATCAACACTCCTATACTGGATATTATGTCCTGAGCAAAATTCCTCATGGGTAAGAGTGTTCTTTCCTTTCTTTTAATTAGAAATCTACAGGGCAAAGTGAAGGGTAGAACATGGACCAGCTGCTTAACCCTTAGGGCGGGAAATGGCATGTGAGTTTCTCACACTGCAGGAGCTCTGGGACTCTCCCTAGGTAATGACCCTAAGGATGTCAGAGGGTCACCTGAGTCCACTCACTTGCCATTTCTGAAGTCTGCTCTGTTCCTGTGCTGGGTCCTGCAGTTGACCCCGGAGGTTCTGCAGAGCAGGAAATTCCCCTCTGCTTCGTAATCACCTGCAGCCTCATCTCAGGCACAGTGGGGTGACCCTTGGCTTCCCACGAGGGTTCCTGGCTATACCCACGCTAGAACGGCAGGAGCACCTCTCAGCCCACCACATGCCATCGAAACAAATCCCGAACATATTTGTGGGATTAAGGTAAACTATTCTGGTCACAAATTCAGCAGTGCGTTGGGAACGGGGTGGGCTGAGCAAGTCCATCTCAGCAGGTGTTGCTAGAGCTGCTCTGCCCATCACTCTGATGGGGTTTCAGGGGCACATATGATCTTGTTTTATTGTCTTTTCTGAGCTTGGTTGTGCTCCTAGGAGCCGGGTTTCCGTGCCTGCTTTGACTGGGCCACCCCGCTTCAGGCTGTTTCATGACCTCAGATTGCACTGCCAAATTCATCCGGTCCCTCAAAAATGTATTGTCCGTAGCAGGAGCGAGTTTCATTTTCAGTGCTGGGCAGACGTCCCCCACACAACACTCAGGTGCATGATCAGCTTCACCTTTGGAACCCAGGACCGGAAAGACACTGGGTGGAGTTTGGTGAAGCCATGTGTTGAGTCAGACACAGATAAAAAGCAGTTGCAGAACTGGGAAAGCCTGTCGGGCAGGACCTGTGTTGTTTTCATCTTTATTCTTTCTTTGTCTCCTCTTCCCTCCTCCTCCCCTCCCCTGTTCTCATTCCCTTCTCCTGACCTTCCTGTTCCCCACCTCACGTTCCTCTTTCATGTCTTCTGTGGTTTCTGTCGTGGTACTTTGCAAAGGTGAGGTGCTCAGGAAAGGTTTGTAAAGAACTGAATTGTGCTTCAGGCGGTGTTGTGCAGGATCCTGTGAATATCTAGGCTGAGGCATCCTCATTTCCCAAGCAAACTTAAACAGCAGGAGTCGCTCAAAAGCATTGTTCCATAGGCGAGCATTAATCGCAGCGTGAGTGCTTATAACTGCTGCTGTCTGTTTTCTACACAGCTTAGAATACAGGCATGTCCTTGGAAAACAAACATGGATAAAAAAAATTTCATGCGGGCTTTAGACAAAGGGAAGACAGATGTTGATCTTCAGCAAAATGTGACTGATCGTTTCTGTTGGATTGTTAGAAAAATGAAGCCCAAAGAAAGCAAGGATGGCCTGAGCTGCAAAAATAAAGTATCCACGCACGTTTTCCATTAAAAATGTGTTAAAATAGAAACCCACATGTTCTTCAGTAGAGAGGAATTATCCTATCCTACGTCTTCAGAGGTCATGGCAGGCGGACTATCATTATGCCTTGAGATTGATCTGCCCCTCTGGGAACAATAGAATTCGTTGTAGATGATAGATATTTCGTTTCATCTTATATTAATTTGTAAAACTCAAAGCTCTAAAAGTGCTTATGCCTAACATATTGTGTTAATATTTTACTGCATCAGTCAGAAACGGGGAGAAAGAGATTCTAGGAACTTGGCACAGGAGTTGGCCGAACAAGCTGACAGAGCTCAGGCCAGCGCAGTCTGTGTGGGAGGCTTGGCTTCTGCACTTAGATACCCTGAGCCTGGCGATGATCCCCCCATAAAGGACCCTGACATGGAGGGAGCTGCTTCTCGTGTCTTTAATGAAATGAGAGCAAGAATAATTGCCATCATTTATTGATTGGCTTTCATACACCCTTCTCCCTGTTCAACAACCTGCAATGAAAGTCTTCTTATTTCCATTTTAAGTGAGCGCTCGGAGACGTTGTCACCTGCCCCTCCCTCCTAGCTGGTATTTGCTTACGCTGCCCCTGGAGTCCCGCATTAGTCAGGCTGATTTGAAATCCCACGCGATTAAGAAAATTCATGACTTGTGCCTGTAATCCCAGCATTTTGGGAGGCTGAGGTGGGTAGATCACTTGATGTCAGGAGTTTGAGACCATCTTGGGCAACATGGTGAAACCCCATCTCTAGTAAAAATACAAAACTTAGCTGGGCAGGGTGGTGGGCGTCTGTAGTCCCAGCTACTCAGGAGGGTGAGGCAGGAGAATCACTTGAACCCAGGAGGCTGAGGTTGCGGTGTTGCGGTGAGCAGAGATCGCACCACTGTACTCCAGCCTGGGTGGCAGAGCGAGATTCTCTGAAACAGCAACAGCAAAAACCTTGGGATTAATTCGAATTCCACAATGCAGAGAACAAACATAGCTATAAAGATGAGATTCCTAATGCTATGCTAGTTTTTCCTCTCAGGGTTCTTAGAGGGTTGGAAGATGTAGCAAGTACCTTTACTGGAAAACAGCCTCTAAGGGTGACGAAGTCAGTGTCCCACTCTGTCACCAGGTCAGCGGACACAGCACCCCAGAAGCAGCGTTGCTCAACCCCCCTCAATTCTTCTTCTTTGTCATAAAACTATTCATGAGAAATTAGCCAATTAATTCGTTGCAAATATTGTCAGAGTCAGATTTGTCTTCATGAGACGGTGGATCCCTGAGCGGGATCATAGGCCTGGAGCTTCGTGACCCCTGGTGGCCTCTGTCATCGGTGCGTGTGCTCCACCAGGTGGCGGGAGAAGGACACAGCCCTGAGCTCTGAGTCTCAGGATCTACGTGGGTTTTGGATGGCGAGGAAAGCACAATTGTTGTTTAAAAATAAAAATCTCCCTACTGAAATATTTAAATGTACATTGTTCATATACAAGAAAACTAAGAGGTTTTCTTAATTTTGAAAACACAGATCTGTACCTTTTTCACTAATTCTCATCTTTCCTTTCCTCACTCCTCCTTCTAAATTAAAGCCAGATGCCGTGCAGTCTTCAGGATGTTCATATTTGTCATTCATAGCTGATTTTTTTTTCCTTAGCTTTAGGCTTTCCAAGCAACCGCAGAAAAGGGTCTAATTAAGGGTCCCATGCCCTCTAATTTCTGACGTCCTTTTTTTTTTTTTTTTTTTTTTTTTTTTTTTTTTTTTTTTTTTTTTTTTTTTTTTTT
>NW_016107335.1:4393444-4401810 GCF_001604975.1 Cebus imitator | reverse complement strand
TTAGTAGAGACGGGGTTTCACCATGTTGACCAGGATGGTCTCGATCTCTTGACCTCGTGATCCACCCGCCTCGGCCTCCCAAAGTGCTGGGATTACAGGCTTGAGCCACCGCGCCCGGCTTTTGGGACCACCCCGTTCCCATCCCCCTCTCACCCCTCTGTCCTTGCTGTTAGCTGCCTTGTTTTGGCTGCTTTGACCTCTATAGCTGGGGCCAGGGAGCATTCATTCTGCATGGAAGGCAGGAGATGCTGTGACTCCCAAGATAGCTGAATTTTTATATATTCAAAAGTCTATTACTTAACGGTAGGTTTGTTTGACTTTGACATTCCAAGCTTCCAAAAATTGTATTCTTAAATTGTATCCTTAAAGGATATAGGCCTTTTTCACAAATCTGTATTTTAGTAGAACTAAAGCTAGTTATTTTTAACATAAAGTGTTTTACTAAAAGTTTTTGTATCAGAATTTTAATAAAATAAAGCCATCTTCCATGGCGGAGTCAGGGGTCTGTTAGTGTTTCTGTACGTATTTCTGTAGACTTGGCTACTGTAAGGCATTGTACCGGTATGACTTTTTTACTAGAATTAGTTTTGCCTTTACATTTTTTAGGGTCTAAAGCCAAAGGCATAATCATCTATATTTACATCTGTTATCTATTATCTGTTTATCTATCTTTTTATACACACATATATAATATACACTTTTAATAATGATAGTAATATATTTCTAAAATGTGGTCTCATATCCGTTGGGATTGTTCTGAATGACATATGGACTTTCTTCTGTAACAGAAATCAATTTGAAGAAGAACCGGTCATATCACTTTATGACATAGTGTTGGCATTTTGGGGTCTGGCAGAGCCAGAGCCATAATAGAATAGAAGCTGCTGGGTGTTCAAAGGCATTTTTTTTTACATGCCTGGCCATCTTCTGTGGATATTGTTGCTCTAACTTTGCTTACCTACTCATAATTTTCAGGCACCAAACAAAATTGTACAAAAATTGTATTCCTTGAGAACTGTAGTTGACTTTTTAAAGCCACATTCTGTATCGGTGGAAATAATAAACTAAGACATGGCTTCCTTTTACCTGGACTTGCTCTGTAAGTTTCTAGACTGACATGCAGAGGAGCATTCTGCATATTTATAAAGTAGATATCTAGGCCGAGAACATCCAGTGCCCAGTGCCAGGCTAACAGCAGCATTCTGGGCAGTGGCTTAGGCCCTGCAGCCACTTAGACCTGAACTCGAACCCATCCTGCTGCTGCTTTCTGGCTGTGCGACCTTGGAAGATTTATTCTACTTCCAAAGGTCTTAGACTCCATATTTTTAAAAAGATTATAATATTAGTGCCCACCTCATAGGCTTCCTGTAAGAATTAGATGGAATGGCTGGGTGCAGTGGCTTACGCCTGTAATCCCAGCACTTTGGGAAGCCAAGGTGGGTGGATCACTAGAAGTCAGGAGTTCGAGACCAGCCTGGCCAACATGGTGAAACCCTGTCTTCACTAAAAATACAAAAATTAGCCGGGCACGGTGGTGCATGCCTGTAATCCCAGCTACTCAGGAGGCTGACACTCAAGAATCGCTTGAACCTGGGAGGCAGAGGATGCAGTGGGCTGAGATCGTGCCACTGCACTCCAACCTGGGTCGCAGAACGAGACTCCATCTCAAAAAAGAATTAAGTGGAATGATATATGCAAAACACCCAGCAGAGAATTTTACATCTAGTGCATGATTAGTTAATAATGTAGCATATACCGAAAATATATTTGTAGTCTTGTAATTAAATATTATCAGACTTATCTAAAAAATCTCCTCTGTTACAAATAGAGGAATAATATAACTCTACAATCATAAAATTCTCTTCAGTCATTTTTCTAAGCTGAGGCTTGTTTCATGACACTCAGGCAATTATAATGCCTATGTAATTTGAATTTCCCTCTTAAAAGAGGTCTCAACTGTCTACAAGACTTGGTGTCCACTGCTTCTCCCTCCCCTTCTGCCCCTTCCTGTCCTCCTTCCATCCCTCCCTCCTGCTCAAATCCAGACTTCTAGTAACCATTACCAAAATGCATGGACTTGAGAGTCAGAGAGATCTGAGCATAAATCCCCAGTCGTCCTTTCTACCTAGTCATGGAAAAGTTACTTTGCTCCTCCGGGTGCACTTACTCCATCTGTACATTAATTGCCTAATGCATGGGGGTTATGGCGGAAGTTTATGTGAAACACTGTATGATGAGGTGGTGGCTGTAAGGGCCTGCTTTGGTTCATAGAAAATACTGAGGGCTCTATTCATGGCGGGACACCAAGACCTTCCATAATACGGCCAAATCTAATTAGTCACCCTTCCTCAAATTTCCCTCCATTTGGGACAGAAAATGCATCTCATGCGCAGTGTTAACTCTGATCCATTGACAATGATTTCCTGGAGCTCTAAATTTAAAAATAGACTAAAACCATGCCCAGGCTCTTTAGGAAAGGATGCCATGATCGGTGAGTTTTGCCTGCAAGGAATAAGAGACGATAGACACCTCTGGAGTTTATATTCTCCAATCCGTCCTTCGAAGAATGAACCACATCAAGCAATGTGTCCAGTCATTGCTCCCAAACACAGAATGCATTTCTGCATGTCTACACCGCTAGTCACATCATTTTCCTCCCGCCACACATGCTCCCTCCCACACACATGTACTACAGAAATGTCCTGCTCCTTGTGCTTCTTGTACTCAAATCCTTCTGATCCTTCAAGCCACAGTGTTAAAACCTCCTCCTCAGCTGGGCGCGGTGGCTCACGCCTGTCATCCCAGCTCTTTGGGAGGTGGAGGCTGGAGGATCACCCGAGGTCAGGAGTTCAAGACCAGGCTGATCAACATGGAGAAACCCTGTCTCTACTAACAATACAAAATTAGCCGGGCATGGTGGTATATGCCTGTAAACCCAGCTACTCGGGAGGCTGAGGCAGGAGAATCACTTGAACCCAGGAGACACAGGTTGTGGTGAGCCGAGATCATGCCATTGCATTCCAGCCTGGGCAACAAGAGCAAAACTCTGTCTCAAAAAATAAAAAATAAATAAATAAAAGCTCCTCCTCTAAAAAAAAAAAAAAAACCTGAATTCCCAGAGTAAATACTGCTTCTCATTTCAAGCTAGAATTTAAGCTTGTGTTAAATTACTATTCACATTGTTGTGGACAGAATTTTTCTAAAGGGGATGTTTAGGAATGCTTCCAATATGCATGGATTACTTGACTTCTTTCTCTCCATCATTCTAAGATGTCAGGTGGAATGGCTGGGTGGGAGGGGTGTGGGCTGGGCCTGTAATACCAGTGGCTGTTGCACAGGGTGACGCTGTGACTTTGAATGGCAAAAGCAGCTGCACCAACAGGCCTTCTGCTCTTTCCCGGGTGCAGGTCCCAGATAAGCTGGGGTAGTCGGCGCCAGAATGCCATCGGCCGTCCGCAAACGGAGCACTTGCAGCCACTCTTCAGCAGGATCATTTACTGTCTGCAGGGACTTTCTTAGCAGTCTAAAGGATTTTCAAACAAACAAGCCTCTTTGAAAATGAGGTGAAAAGGCACATGAATCATCATTTGGTCAAGGTTCCTTGTTCATTTTAAACTCTACACCCATGTCCCTGGTTCCTGACACAGGAGGACCCCATAAATGTTGGTTGATCATTGGAAGAAACAAATTAAGAAACTGAGCCATGCTGAGCGAGGATGTGTGTGCTGGGGCCCCACCCCAAACGGGTTAGACTGGAGCCTCTGAGGAGGGAACCTCAGGATGGCCTTGAAGTCTACTTGGGTGATTTTGGTGTCCAGCTGGGGCCATCTGGCCTGCTTGCCCCTTAACTTACTGCCCTTGGCAAGGGACACTCAGGATTGTCATGGGAGCTGAGAAATGACACTTCAGTCTCCGAATATGCTAGTAAAGTTTCCCCTCAAGCATTAATTTCCTTGTCCTCTCAACAAACTTAGAGAAATAAAGGTAGATCTCAGATTAACCCTGTTCTTGGGGATTTACTTAACACTTTCAGTAATGGGATTATAGTATCGAAGTCTGCATGGAGGAGATGAGGCAGAGCTGGCCCTTCCAGGGTCTACCCACAGCAAGGGACACCGGACATCGGTGGTTATTGTTTCTGGCCAACCTCCTGTTTCCCCTGGGCTCCCTCTGGTAAGATCCGGTCTTCACCTTAACTGCAGATGCTTGTGCTGAGGGGACTCTGTGCTTTACACAGACACACCACATGTTACAAGTCACTGCCTAAAACGGAAGTGTTTTGTTTATTTATTTATTTGAATTTTTGCTGTTGATCACTTTCTTGTGCTGATGAATCAGCACACGTGTTGAACCGGCCATGAATTTGCCTGGGAGAGAGCTGTTGACCTCCCAGAGGGTGTCACTCTTCTTGTTCACGGATGTTAAAGAGAAAGGCCTGTGAGTGTCACCCTGCGCGGCTGCGCCTGGTTCACGTGTGTGCCGTGCTGTGGGTTCCTTCTTCCCACAAAATCAGTGAGCCCCTCGCAAGTGCCAGGCCTGATGCTAAGCATGTGGATGGAGAGGGCAAAGGCCTCGCCTGTCCCTTGCTGTCTGGTTTATTTTGTTTTGTTTCTACGTCACCTCCTCTCTTTCCTGTGCTCCCGCAGAGGGGGACACAAATCCCCGTGTCTGCTCTGGGGACATTGGCCTAAACCAAACATCTAGGGCAGCTTCAGCCAGGAAAGGGCGTCACTCAAGAACAGGGGGCAGGTCAGTCTGTCTGGACGGTGGTGGAAGAGCACATGCCAACTTTTGTGGTACAATTTGCTTCTAATAAAAATCATGCTGTTTAAAGGCATCATTTAGTACATTTTGACAAGTAGGTGCAATGACATGAGCACCCCCACAAGCAAGATTCAGGCCATTCCCATGTGCCCAGAGCATCTTCTGGGCCCTTCCACCCCAGCCACCACAGCCATGCCATCTGTCCCACACTCTTGCCTTTTCTGGAATGTCACGTAGAGGGGGCCGTGCAGTGTGACCTGCAGCTGGCTTCCTTGGCATAATCGCTTTTCAGATTCGCCCCTGGTGTGGCAGGTATCTGCATTCATTTGTTTGTCATTGCTGAGGAGCGATCCATTATGTGAATATGCCATAATTTGTTTCTTCATTCAACATTTCATGGATATTTGAGTGTTTCCAGTTTGGGGCTAGTATGAATAAAAGTGTTGTGGGCATTTGCACACAAATTTTCATCCGACGTGCTTTCCTTTCTCTTCGGCGAATGCCTAGAAGTAGAATCGCTGGGTCATAAGTAAATGCACCTTTCAATAGATTAGAAGCTGCCCAACTGTCTTCAGAAGTGCTGCACCATCTAGAGCCCTGCCTTTTTCTTGACTCACTACTCCAGGACTGACTTTTTGGACCCCTTGCCCTCCGCACGGCCACTGTGCATGGTGAGTGGCATCCACCATGTCCTGGACATGACTGTACCTGCTGTGGGGAGAAGGCTCTGTGCTCACTGCACGCAGATCTGTACCCTCAATGCCAGGCTGTGTCTGCCTTTCTCTACCCAGCACCTGGGATCTCGGGGGGGACTGTCCGGCCTGCAGGTGCAGCAGCCTGACTGTACCATCTCTCATCCCTACAAATAATCTCTCTGTGGCACTTTGTAAATGACACATCAGCAGGGGAGACAAATAGGAAACAAGAGGCCGGAGGCGGGGCAGGCACTCCCTGATGGGGCTGATTCCACGTGGCCCTGAGCACTCAGCTCGGGAGCGCGTGAGGAGGCCCAGTTCCTGCTTACTTCATGACATCCTCACTTCTTGGCCAGATTTTAGAGAGAGGGAGCTGTTTTTCAATAACTACCCCTCTTGGTAGTCCTCCTAAGGAAGAACAAAGGAAACAAAGAGATTCAAAACTGTGGGCCTGACACAGGGATTCATGCCTTTAATCCCAGCATTTTGGGAGGCCAAGGTGGAAGGATCTGTTGAGCCCAGGAGTTTGAGACCAGCCTAGGCAACATAGCAAGACCCCATCTCTACCAAAATACAACTGAAAAAATTAGTTGTATATGGTGGCACGTGCCTGTGATCCCACAACTTGGGATGCTGAAGTGGGAGAATCGCATGAGCCCAGGAGTTGAAAGTTGCAGTGAGCTCTGATTGCACCATTGCACTCCAGCCTGGGCAACAGAGCAAGCCCTTCTCTCAAAAAAGAAAAGACAAAAAAAGAGGAGAGGGGAGGGGAGGGGAGGGAAGGGGAGGGGACAGGAGGGGAGGGGAGGGGAGGAGGGAAAAGAAAGAAAAAGAAAAACCAAAACCACAAAAAAGTGTGCATGTCCCAGCAGGCTGGTTCTGGGCTGGGCCTGTCTGTTGCTTAAAAGATGAGCACAGAGCTACCTGCACTTGGACATCCTGGTGGCATGGCCTACCTTCTGACATTGGGGTTGGGTCCTGTGAAAGAAGATAAACCGTGATGTTTCCTTCCTGAGGAGACCTAGTTCCAAAGTGAGGGCGAGCAACCCCCACAGCACAGCACTCAGAAGAGACACATTTGTTTATTGAGCTGAGCTGCCTGGCTTCCCTGGACCCTCAGCCCAGTCACAGCACAGCATTACCAAGGTGTCGGACGCCCAAAGGCAGCACTGACATGCAGCCTGCCGCTGAGGCCACAGCGCTCGGGTTAAAAAGAAACCACACAAAACTCTGCTTGTCCAGACTAGAAATTAATTTAACCCTGGCCTGTAGCAGCTGTTCCTACATTTCACTGGATGGATGAAGGCAGTCCTACCTGGTAGGGGAGGTTGGAAGGATGGGAACTGTCCACAATTAACCTTTTTATTAGCATAGAAAGTTTAAACAATCAAGGTCCCAATTTCTAACGTGAAGGTCAATTTCTTGCATCTCTGTGTACATCCTAACTGATTCAACACGCCATTGCCCGAAGATAAATTTCTATTGGTTTTTTGAAATGCTAAGAGGAGCTCTCAGGCAGTGTTAATGTATGCACTTACAACTTCATAGGTACCAGTACTGCACTAGGCACCAGTACTGCACTAGGTACTAGCACTGCACTAGGTACTAGCACTGCAGTAGGTACTAGCACTGCAGTAGGTACTGTGGATTTGATGAGTCAGAGGAAGGAAACCATTCTAATTGTCAAGGAATTTCCTGTATAGTTACGGAAACCACATTCATTAGAGAATGAATAAATTACCATTGCGCTCCTATGGGACTATAGAAGACCTGTACCATGTGATGTCCTGCGGTTACATAAGTACAGTTTTAAATCCACTCTTTCTGCAGCCTCTGAGAGACCTGCTCCCCATTTTCCTAGCTGCAGTTCACTGTCCAGTTCCTCTGTACCCTACCTGGATGAGACCGCTCCTTCCATGGGCTAAACTAAACCCCAAGCAGTGCTGGCTGTTAACGATACGAGCAGCACCCCAGACCTAGGGCCTACTGAGTCAGGGGAAGAACCCTTTGCAGTGCCACAGGGTCCTAACTGTGTCAGGTGTTGCCCAAATTAGCACGGCCGAGGATCAGCTGCTGGTTCTAAAATAGTCTAGAAAAACTGAGCCCTGTCTCCAAATTGCTTCGGCAACATTACTCATTCTCGGCCTGACTAGTTTCCACCGTCCCAATTTACAGATAGGCAGCCTAAAGGAAAAGGATGAGATGGCTAAACTGAAAGTCACAAAGGAACCCCCAGGCCAACACCCCAGCCCTCCCCGGGCCTTCCTGCAGCTGCCGTCTACACCCCACAGTCCCAGGATGCTGGGCCATTTTCTCCAAGAATTGGAAACCTTTTCCCAGGGCACCCTCACACAAAGTCGCACTCTGAATAACAAGATGGTTCTAGGCCTTTTTCTAATCATAAGCCCCCAAATTAGATACGATCAACATGAGAGGTCTCAGGTATGCCTTAGGAATCTAAAGGACTGGCAGAAAAGGTTGGAATGAATCTGTAATGGGTGGAAGAGGAGATGGCACGATCAGGATGCCGCCCTGAGATTTAGTAGTGGAATCTTACCATGAAAAAGGGCGCTTGTCTGCAGGACCCCAACACATCAGCTGGTAACTGTGCCCAGCACCACCAGGACACTGGGGCGAGCCAGAGCCACCGGAACGTGTCCACAACTGCACCCTGCTCTGCTCATTAGCCATAGCATCTAAATCACCTTTGCTCCAAAGGCATTTTTTCCTGTATACTGTTCAATCTTATTGTGCTTTCTAATTTATTACTTTTTTCTCTTACCTGAGCTGTTGGAGATTTAGTGTTGACTGGCTTCTCTATGTTTTTCTTTGGCCTAATTCATTATCACTGAGTTTGTGCTTTTTTTTTTTTTTTTTTTTTTTTTTTTTTTTTTTTTTTTTTTTTTT
>NW_016107335.1:4359572-4393429 GCF_001604975.1 Cebus imitator | reverse complement strand
GATTGCTTTAAAATAATTCCATGGAAAACCTAGTGTCCTCAGATAACAGACACAGCTCTCTGGGAGAAGGGAGCATTCACCAGGGACCACGGTGACAGAGCCCACGAGTGCGCCTCCCTGCGTGTGTGCCAAACATACTGGAACATGCATGTGTATGCTGTCAGGTCCTTAGGCTGCATGAAGCTGCCGCATGTGCCCCGTGTCCCTGCTGCGTCCCCACTGCTTGTGCTGAGTGCTGGGAGAGCCCGCAGTGTCAGAGCAGCTCATCCAGACCCAGATGCTGCATGGTTACCTAGGCTGCTTCTGTCTTCTGCCGATTTTCCGCACCACTTCTGTTTACTGAAACTACACCTTAAGTGTTTGAGCAATTTGTTCTTGAGGCCAGTAAGAGCAAACTCCCTGATCAGAGCTGATACCAGCGAACTGGTTAAGAAAGAAAAAAAAGTGTGGGAAAGAGGCTGAGAGGACAAACGCTCTGAGTGGGAAGAGAGGAGGGAACGCCTGTCTAAACTGGCTTCGTTCACATCCATTCATTCTTTAAAGGGCTTGTCTTTGTCCTTCATAAACTCCAGTGTTCCCCTGTCTCCCAGGCTGGGGGCTCACTGCTCTTGCCACAGGCCAGAGGGAAATAGCAGATCTCCTCTTGGCATGAATTTGAGGGCAGTCTTCTAACTTTTTTTCTTCTGTAGTGGGATTTTACTGAAGGTCAGGAGGAAGAAACCGCTGAGGTGACCAAAAACTTGTTTTTAATGCATATGATGTAAGGTGAAAACTTTAAGAAGGTAAACAGAGCTGGACATGGTGGCACATGCCTGTAGTCCCAGCAGTTTGGGAGGCCAAGGTCAGAGGATGACTTGACCAGGAGGTTGAGGCTGCAGAGCTATGACTGTGCCAGTGTACTCCAGCGACAGAGTGAGAGCTTGGCTCTAAAATTTGATTGATTGATTGATAGGTAAATGATAGATAGATGATAGATAAAAGATGATCGATAATAGACAGATGATAGGTAGATGAATAGATGACAGATGATAGATCAATCTGTGAATGATAGAGAGATAATAGGTAAATAGGTAGATAAATGATATAGATAGATAATAGATCAATCAATCTATGAATGGATAGATGATAGATAACAGATAGACTGATTGGTTGAGAGATGATTGATAGGTAGAAAACAAACCTGGTTTTTAATTTATTCACAGAGTGGCACAAGCATCATTCTCATTGGCTCTGGGGAAGCATTTATGCCCATGAGGATTCCTGCCCTCAAAAATTTAACTGTGTAATTTAGATATACACAAAAAAATGGTGATACAAATATTTAAGTGCTGCATGAGCTTACGGTATTCCTGACTCTCACCATTCAGTAACTGGAGATTACACTAGACCCACTTATTAATCCACCCATCCATTAATGCATTATTTAATTATTCTTTATTGAGCATCGACCATGTGTCAGTTTCCCTTTTAGAACTGGGAGTGTATTGTACATTTTTATATTACCCACCATGCTAAGCACATAGGAAGACTCAGAAAACATATATTATTAGACACTGAGAATGCTGTTTTTTGGTGCCTTTGGTCAGCAAATTATAGGAGCCAGAAATGCAACTTTTAGCTTCACCCCCTCCCCGCCCCCAAATGCTGTTAACATTGGGAAGCTTTTCAATCCCTCAAAATCACTCAGGAAGATAAATGAGTAAACTTTGCTGTAGTGATTTACTCTTCAGAATTCAACATGACTTATGCCCTGTTTTGTTTATTGCTCAAATAAGCAAATCAGAATGGATTGTGTGATTATTCTGAAATATAGTTAAGTCCAGGTCACTTTATTCTTCCTTCACCATTTTTTTAAACTGATCCATCTCTACCAGGAGATGATTCATCACAGAGCCTGCCGGGGACTCTTTAAAATAAGTGAACAAATAAGAAGAAAGAAAGAAAAGTGAAGGAGGGCCACTAGCAGCCCCAAAATAAATTGCTGTGTACCTTCACATGTCCCTCCCTCTCGCTGTCTTCCTCTCACACACACACACCTCTGAGAATTTCAGAAGACTCCAGGACATGCTGGAAAGTCATTTGATGAGGGGAATTTGCGCTTAAGCCGAGAGTGCTGCTGTGGCCTCCATGTGCGAGGTGGGGCGGAGGACCTCTCCTGCGGGAAGCCCGCTCCACGCAGAAGCCCCTGGGGTAGACGGGCAGCAGGCCAGGGTCCGTTTCCCTGGGTTTGCCTCTGCTTTGCTCTCCAAGGGTCTCCACTTTGTCCCTTCAGGCAGTTGGAGCTGTTTCTGCCTTTGACTAAATCTTCACCTGGCCCTCAGCAAGTCGCTTTGGGCCTTGGTAGAACTGAGGAATGAAGGGACATTGGCTTCCTGGGGCTGTAGTGAGACTTCGCCACCAACTGCGAGGCGTTAAACGACAGGAATTGTCCCTCCCAGTTCTGGGGGCCTGAGATGTTGGAACTGTGGTTGCAATGACAGCGACAGAGGAGGGTGTGGAGGAGAGGAGCAGGGCTGGGGTCACGCCAGGACACTGGCTTTTAAAGGGTGGGCAGAGCAGATCCCACAGGAGACAAGGCCCAGAGCGGAGGCAGGAGGAGAGCTGGGAGAAGGGGCGCTCCTGAAAACCCACCAGAGAAGCTGCAGCCGCACCCACCGTGCGAGTGGAGAGACCACCCAGGTCCGGGACGGGAGGCCACGGGCTTTACCGCCTCGATGGACACGGAGGGTCTCAAGAGAAGCAATTTCAGCTTCAAAATGGTTGGAAGCCATATTGCGGTGGGTTAGGAATGGGGAGGAGGTCAGAAAGTGGTCCTCGGTTTGTTCCAGTCACTGGGTTGGACCAAGACCTGAAGGGGTTGGACTGGTGATGGGTTAGGGGCTGCGTGGGAGGAGGTCCTGTTTGTCTGCATTTTCTTGGGGAGAACAGCCTTAGGGAAAGGCGGACAAGGAAAGAGACCTCTGGCACAAATTCCCAGAGGCTGAAGCGGCATAAAAGTCTCTCCTCCATGGGAAAAGTTAGAGAAGCCAAAAGCGTACATTCCTCAGCGAAAAACTCCAAACTGAAAGGCTTCGCTTTGTATGATTCCGACTGTGTGACATTCAGGAAAAGGCAGACTTCTGGGGACCTTAAGCAGATCTGTGCTTGCCAGCGTTTGGTGGGGTGGGAAGGATGCATCGGCAGAGCACACAGAAGTATAGGGACCCAAAATATGCCTGTGTGATCCTGTGATGGCAGGTCAAAGGCAGATGGATTCGTCCCAGCCCATAGAAATCACAGGCAAAGAATGAACCCTAACGTCAACTGTGGGACTTAGTTAACAATAATGTTTCAAAGTTGGTTTATCAGTTGTACCAAATGCGCCACACTAATGCAAGATGTTTGTAATTTGGGAAACTGAGGGCAGGGGAAGAAGAAGGATATGAGAACTCTGTAGTTCCGTTCAGATTTTTTTCTAAACATGAAACTGCTCTTAAAAAAATAAGCTTCTTAATTAAAAAGTAGTAATAAATAATAAAATTTTACCATGAAGGTAAATGGAAAGGAAAGGATTTGATTGTTCTAGACTGGAACAAAAAAGGAGGTACGGGAGGAAGCACTGGTGGAGACTGGGAAGGGAATGTCTGGTCCTTGGGGACGCAGAGGAGGGAGGAGCAACAGGTATCTCTGTGTGTCCCGGAGGAAGCAGGGACCCTGGGGCAAGCTGGAGCCTCCCAGAGGCAAAGGCTGAGAGTGAGGCTGATGGAGGGGGAGCCCTGTAGGCAAAAGGGAGAGGGAGGGGGCGTGGGAGGGAGAGCCTTCAGCGCACCTTCTGTCTGCACCACACCTCTTCGTTCCTTTAGAGAGGAGGACAGTAGGTCAAGACGGATGTGAGGAAAGCAGGAACAACTGGAATCAGCATTGAGGACAGACGTGTCTCGCACCTCTGGGTGATTGATGATGGGAATGGTTAGAGGCCAGCTGAGGTAGAGACATTGCATTTGGCTTCATGAGGTTCTCTGGTCATTCTCAAAGGCCAAGGTGTTGATGTGGAGGAGGTAGATTCAGCATAAAAGCAGGTTGGGCATTTGCTAGGCTGGGCAGAGAGGGAGTTGTGTGACAGAAGCCATTCAGTAGGGGCTCGGAGCCGAGAATGAATGACCGCCGAGTGGCTCATCAAAAAGGGAATCCCCACAATGGAGAAGAAGCTGCAAAAATCGCTCTCAAATCCTCTTTTAACTTGAAAGGAAAAGAATCTGATACTCTGCAAGAAATCACATTCCAATGCAAAAATACAGGTTTCTTTCACAGAAGCAGATGTGGAGAATGTGATTGAGGATTGAGAACCTAAACCCAGTCTCCCACCTGACACAGGGATTGAGCTCATTTGTTTTTCCTGCAGAGTTCCATAGAGTGAACTTGTGCTTATATCTCACCTATTCCTCGGCCTTTGAAAGAAATTACATATAGATAGTGATTGTAATAACATTTTATCAATATTCAACCATTAATCCTTTCTAGGTAAGTGAAGGGTTAAGGGCACACACATATACATCTGCACATTGTGTGTATTATATTGCGTGGTCAAATTATTTACCAGTTTATATAAACCCACATTTATGGAATATCTGCTAGGAAACTCTATGCTACCTGTTTTCACATATAATAGATTATTGCCCCTATGAGGCAAGCGTGATTATTCTCATTTTGTACACAGGAAACAAACTTGGGTCCAGTTACTCTGTTGCCCCAAGCCATTTGCTTCCAGTGACAGAGTTCAGAATTAAATGTACAGCTTCTTGGAGTTCCCTCCACCACTTCACAGCTTCCTCCCCATAAGGGACATCCTGGTGTTTTTGAAGACAGGTTGCCACAACTCACTTCTGGCATCTTGGAGCCATTTGTTTAACTTATACAGACTGATAAGGATTCAGAGTTTGAGAGATTCACTGACTAGAAAAAAGAAAATAATTGCCTCTATGGAGTATGCTAGAGTTCATAAATTTATAGCTGTTGTGTCTCTTGATTTTCATGACCATTCTATAGAAGGAGGGTAGCTATTATCCCCATAGAAGAAAATAAGACCCAAAGAGTTGCGGAAGGCCGTGTGATTCATACGTCATAAGGTTGGAACTCGGATGCAACCTTTTGATTCCTAGTGTGGCTGTGGAAACCCCTGTAACTTGGCGGTGGTAAGGAAAGTGAAATGCATCTTAGCTTTAGGGAAGAAGTAAAGGACTCCTTGTACACAGGTGAGCACAGGTAATAAAATCGGAATTAAAATCGGAACTCCAGTTAGCATTTATAGGAATTTACACTTGTCAGATCAAAGAAAAGTTTATCCCCTGCTGTTTCTAAATATCTTAGATACCTATTGGAAATCAAAATGTAACAAACTGAATTTCAATGTTAAGTAAGGCAGTGGAGTTTAAATATTTCTTTTTGACCTCCTACTCTGTCCTCTGTGCTTAGAAAATTCCAAATAAACACAGGTGAAGTGAATTTGTTAGATACTATATACTTAGGATCTTTTTTTGCAAAAGATCCTTTTGCAAATTTAGACACCAAATTTGCAAAATGATCTTTGCCAAGAGCCACCACTGGAGCCCACCTTTATTTACTAATTATTTGTTTGTTCGTAGGCACATACTGAGGACCTGTGCTGTGCTGGATATGGAAGTCATTTCTTTTTCAGTTTTTAAAATCAAGATCACAGTATATTGGGAGGGAAATTATCTGACTTTTCATTCCTATTTAGGATAATTTTTATAGCCAATGAGATACAAGCTATGAAATTCTTTTTAAAAACTTTTTAGTTTGAATAATTGATATAGAAAAGTTGGGGGAAAAAAGTACAAAAAAACTCTTGCATTTCTCATGCCACCTCTCCTAGTGATAGCATATTTTATAACTTTAGTATGATGATCAAGAATAGGAAATTAACATGGGTGCCATATTTTTAACTTATCTGCAGGCCTTATTTGAATTCTTTTATACCAGTGTCCTTTCTGTGTCCCAGGACCCCACACTGCCTTCAGGTGTTCTTTTTCCTTAGCCCCCTCCAGTCTGTAACACTTCCTCAGTTTCTCCTTGTCTTTTATGACCTTGTACTTTTGAAGAAGACTGGTCAGTTACATTGTAGTGCCCCTCAGTTTGAGTTTTTCCAGTGTTTTCTCATGACTGGAGTAAGGTTCTGCATTTTTGGCTTAAAAAAAATCACATAAATGATTATTTGTCCTTTCCAGTGTGTTATATCCAAAGGGCACTGGTGATGCTGGCCTCAATCACTTGCTTAAGTGGCTAACTACCAGGTTTCCACTGTAAAGTTGATTATTTGATTTATTTAATTATTTTTATTAGTAAAGACTTACTGGGTATTTATTTTATTCTATGGGTTAATCCAATCCTATAATTTTGTTGTTGTTGTTGATCAAATTGTTCTAGTGTGAGTCATTAGGAACTCCTTTAAGTTAGCTTGCATGTTCTCTCAACAAATCCCCATCTTTTTTTGAGTATTTCATTACTTTCTGATTCCGTAAAATATTCCTGACTCATTCTGTATTTTTCCTGCCCCAGCCCAGATACGATTGCCCCCCTAGAAGCCCCATTTTCTGTAATTGGGTGATGGTATTTAGACATCAAGATCTAGATGCTAACTGTGCTCATTGCTACTGGGGTGTCATTGTTTCTAGGCCTTCTCAGTGGACAGACCCAGGACATATGTGTATGTATGCTAACCCATGAACACACACACTTCTATATTTTGGATCTATCTGTGTATGTATAGATTAAGAACCCTGAGTTTATACAGATACCTCTGGTTTCAAACTTCACCATTTATTCTAGTGTTCCCCTTTTCCTTACAACATTTTTCTCCAATAGAGAAAAACCTGGCTCTTATTATCTCTATTTGCATATTTGTCCAATTCTAGTATGCACGCAGTTTCAGAATTGATCATTCAAACCCCTGGGAGAAGCACATTTACTCACTGAACTATAGCATTTATTTATAGTTTTTTTAATTTTTATCTTTAGCAGATCCAGTCAAAATACTGTTTCCCAAAGCTACTTACGGTTAGTTATTTCCCCCTCCACCCCTCTTCCATGTGTTTCACCTATAATGGGGTTTGGTTCTTTTGTTAGTGTTCTTATTCCATTCTGGGTTCCCATGCATCCTGGCTGCTTTTTATTGTTTCTTTTATTTTGGGAGTATGTGAAATCCTACTGTGGTCTAAGAGTTGAGGCGATACAGAAGGTGTACTCAGAAAAGTGCCCCTTCTTCCTCCTCTCAGCACTCCCATCTTTCCCCCACCTTTGCACCCACACCCTATAGGTAACTGATCTGGATCCTGGTTTCAGTTTCCTATATTTCTTTTTTCACAAAAGACTTGATTTCCATATATTCTCATATTCCTTTCTTCTATGATATATAACTATATCATACTATATACATACATATATATACACATACTATAATACATACTTTTGGGCTTTGTTAACTCTGACATGAAAATCACTCCATATCTGTTTATAGAGTTCTTCATTCTTTTTTACACCTGCACCATACTTCATTGTATGGGTGGGTCATAGTTTTTGGGGTTTTTATAAATTGACAAATGATAATTGTATATATTTGAGGGGTACAAAGTGATATTTTGTTATATGTATACATTGTGAGATGATTAAATCAAGCTAATCAACATCTCCGTCACCTCATATACTTATCTTTTTTCATTGTGGTATAACAGCTAACATCTATTCTCTCAGCAGTTTTGAAACATGCATTACATTCTTGTTAACTGTAATCACCATACTCTGCAACAGATCTCAAAAATTTATTCCTCCTGTCTCACTGAAACTGTGTATCTTTTTTCAACATCCCCCAACCCCTCCGACTCCCAGCCTCCAGTAACCACTGCTAAGCTACTCTCTGTTCAGTACTCTTCAGACTTAAGAAAGAAGGATGTACCAATCATTTACTCAACCACGTATTGTTTCCAATATTTGCAACTACAAATAAAGCTGCAATAACTATAAACGCACACATGTATTCATGTATTGTAGGAGGCGAATCCTCTAGGAGACGTTCTAGAAGTGGAATTGTTGGGCTAAAAGTTAAGTGTGTATTTTATTAGGTATTGTCAAATGTCCCTCTGAAATGATTGCACCAGTTTGCTTCCCCACATGAAGGTGCCCGTTTCTCTACAGCCTCCCCAGCACCATGTGTCATACTTTTTTCTGCTTTTTCCAAGTCTCATAGGTCAGAAATGATATCTCAGTTAGTTTTAATTCCTGCTTCTTTAATTTCATGTGTATTTGAGTACTTTGTCATATGTTTGAGGATCATTTTTATGTCTTTTTTAAACTGTCCATGTTTTTTTTATAACCTCAATTTTCAAAGTTTTTTGTATGTCAGGGATATTAGCCATTTGTCCATGGCATGTGTTGGAAATATTTTTCTCCTGGTTTGTAAGATGTCTTTTGTTTATGACACATCTGTCATGCAAAAGTTTTGTATTTTTATATAGTCTAACTTACTAATCTTACTTTCTGGCTTCTGAAATTTGAGTTATCAAAGTTTTTCTCTACACCAGGGTTCAAGAGGAATTAACTCACATTTTTTAGAATACTTTGAAACATTAAAACTACAAATGTTGGCCGGGCGCAGTGACACACGCCTATAATTCCAACACTTTGGGGGGCTGAGGCGAGGGGATTGCCAGAGGTCAGGAGTTCAAGACCAGCCTAGCTAACATGATGAAACCCTGTCTCTACTAAAAGTATAAAAATTAGTCAGGCATGGTGGCAGGTACCTGTAGTCCCACCTACTCAAGAGGCTGAGGCAGGAGAATCACTTGAACCCGGGAGGCGGAGGTTACAGTGAGCCGAGATCATGCCAATGCACTCTAGCCTGGGTGATACAGCAAGACTCGATCTCAAAAATAAAAAAAAATAAAAAAAATCAAACAAATGGAAAAAGCCACACAAATGTTAAAAACTCATCTAGTAACAGAACCTGCAATATTAGGACTCACTTGTGTCTTCTGATCACCGGGATCTGCCTTCCTAGCTGGTTTCTAAGCAGCAATGTCTTCTCTGAATTGACATCGTTGCTACCCTCAGGCTTCCTGGGCTTCTCCAAATCCAGACACTTCATCTAAAGCTACCTGGGGGCTTCTGGACTCTGGCACCTCCCCACCTGTCTTTACTCTAAATGTGTTCCTTGTTTTTCCTGGTAGTTTTATTCAGCACCTGCTTTTGTGTTTTCTACTGATCCCAACCCACCACGTCCTTAGACCCTTCAACTTCCTTCCCTTCCTGCCTCATCTCCTTTGTTCATGCAACCTCTGAAATGCAGCGTCCCCCCTTTCCAAAGGCCATTCAGCCATTTCTTTCTACAGAGGAGTGGGTACATTTATGTTATGTCTTCAGAATAAGAAATATTATAGCTAAGTGTTAGGGCGCTCACCTGACAGAGCCCAGCAGACTCAGCAGAACGCGGATATCATTCTTCATGTGGAGGGGTGTCATCCAAAAGAAACACAAAAATGAATCTTTTCTATCTGTCAAAGACAGCAATAACTCCAACATATATTGAAATATTTAATACTTATAAAAGTGTAAGCTCTTTTCATCTTTCCCACTATGACGTTTATTCATTATGACCTTTAAGTACTTAGACAAGTTTTTGTCGTGGTAGTATTGGTATTTAATCAATACATTAAGGATAAACAATGTAAGTGAGGTTGGAAAGGAAAAAACTCTTTCAATTTATCTCCTTCCTCCCTCTGTCTCTCTCTCTACTGGTATCTACCAACACAAACCAACACAAAACCTGATGCCACTGGTTTTGTAAGGTTATGGTGACCTGCCTTATACCTAGAAAAAGTTAACTTCTAGGAGAACCACAGATGGAGATACAAATTGTGGGGATAGATCACTGCCTGACTCTGTATTTTAATTTTTAACTTTGACTGTTCTGGAGATTTAAAAAGTTGGACCAGAGACCTCACCACATGTTCTCTCTTAATGAGTATTTACTATTTGGGTTAAGCAGTGATGGACCTATTTCAGCTTCATATAAATTATATACTTCTGAAGAAATCAAATAAAGACTAAATGAGATACACTACTTAGTAACACATGAGACAAGCTCTTGAAATGGACACGATGGAAGGAGAAAGGAGTGAGGTTATAGGGAGGGGATAAAATTGCAGAGTTAAATTCTTGGTTCCCAACATTTTGCTTTGTTTTTGTTTCTTTCTTTGTTCAATTTTCAGAGATCCTCAAAGTCTGGACCCACCAGAAGTCACCAATGCAAAGCTTCAGTATGCAGGATGGGGCCCTAAAGGCCAGCAGCTGGTAAGCCAATCACGTTTGGTGACCATATTTGGGTTTGGAGGAAGTTTGTATTTTTAGGCTGAATGGAGCTTACTGTGTACTTGGCCTGTATATGGTGTTGTGTGTGTGTGTAAATTAAATTCTGGACAAGTACACCAGGGCATCTGAATATGTAAAACGGCCATTTCTTTTTATATAGCAAATTCCCCTAAAATTGGAACAGCATACACTTGGTTCCTGCATCTGACATGGTTAGAGTGGCGCCTAATTGTAGCTGTGTCTATGGAATCTAGATGAATCATGAGCTCTAAGAGATCAACTTCATTAAAAGGACTGCAAATGAGCATGATCCGAATGGAGGTATAATTGAAAGATGCTCTGGGAACTCAGACTTCTTTCTGTGGAGGTTTTTGTTTGTTTGTGTTTGTTGATCTATCTTTCCATTTTGAGATGGAGTTTCACTGTTGTTGCCCAGGCTTGAGTGCAATGGCACGATCTCAGCTCACTGCAACCTCCGCCTTCCATGTTCAAGGGATTCTTCTGCCTCAGCCTCTTCAGTAGCTAGGATTATGGGCACGCCACCACACCCAGCTAATTTTTTGTGTTTTCAGTGGTAATGGGGTTTCACCGTGTTGGCCAGGCTGGTCTCAAACTCCTGACCTCAGGTGATCCACCCCCTCGGCCTCCCAAAGTGCTGGGATTTCAGGTATGAGCCACCACACCTGGCCTCTGTAGAGGGTTTTTAAAGCAAGTAGATTTGCTAGCCCTTGTGGAACCAGGCCAGTCTTGTCAATATGCAAAATCCCCGGTGGGCATGGTAGCCCTCTCAGTTTCCATCAGCTGTCTTCACGGATTCCTTCTCAAATTGGCAAAACTGGGGGATTTCTGTGAATGGGAAGGATGGTGCAGGGGAAAAAGGCCCTGAACACTGCTTCTAAGATGAGGGCTCCCATCCTGGTTCCCACTGTGGAGCTGGCTTTGGGTGGCGCCTCCAGCTGTCAGGCTGCAGGTAGCAGCCCAGCCATGTACTGGAGGATTTGGATAATACAATCCCTCAAGTTTGTTCCAACTCTAGCCTTGCATTTGGCTAAACCTGATGCTCTTTGTCAGTTCTATCTAGCATTTTTTAAGAGATTGTGTTGCCACATGCAGAAAGTCCTTGGGTTTGAAGGTCAGATGACATGGTTGCCGTTTTCAAGTTACCTTTTTCTTCTGCCTCTAACTTCAAACTGATTACCTAAGCCTGTATTTTTAAAGCTCTCTTTTCCTCAAATAGCACAAAAAATGATCATATCTAAAAGCCCACATGGAATTATATTGGATAGGCTGTCATCTGTCTTATAAATGAAAAGTCTTATTTCTCCCCACAGTACAATCATGTTGTCTTTATGTATTAATTCCACTGCCTTGAATTGGTTTGAAGAAACCAGAGTATAGAGGCTGTGAAACTATTAATGTTTTAGCCATCATTAACATGTCTCTAATGCTAAAACTGATTACAGAGATTTTGAAAAGCATGTGTAGCTGATCAGAATTACAGGGTGATGGGGAGAAGTGAGGAAGTTGAGAGCTGACTTTGACGGAGGAACACCAATCCGTCAGTTCAGTCACAACAAAGAGATAAAATTTGTCTTTTCTCCAAGGCATTAATTCTTATACAAGGAAAAATGCAACTTGATAGGAGATTGTAGAAGACCTAATAGGTTTTCAGGACTGAAACTGCAACTGAATCTTTAACAATTGGCCTTAAAACCCTCTGAAAGTTTGTGATTGAAGAGGTTTCCAATTTCTTTCAAGTCATCTGTGAAAGTGGCCATCACACCTCCATGGAGAGCTCTCCCTGCTTTCTGCGGATGCAGTGCAGCCCGGTACCCACCGCTTTGCACCTGGCCTCATCACCCCACTGTACAGAAAGGGTGGGAATGTGGAACCTTACTGAGTGATCATTGTCAAGTCTTTCTATAGTCATCAGGAAAAAAACATCATAACGTGACCACTCACCAAGGTCTCTTTCCACCATACCTGTTGCCTCGTTTCTTATCACCCAGTGGTTATAACTCAGTATGTGGACTGCTGCCTTATCGTCTGCACATGCAAATAAGCTGGGTCTGTAGTAGTAGGGTTAGCATTTGTCATCTGCCTCTGAGAACAGCTTGCAACATAAAGGAAGTTTAACCTACAACTGTAAAAGGAGTTGCCGTGCATGCATGTGTGTGTGTGTGTGTGTGTGTGTGTGTCTGCATGCACATACTTTAGGATTAAGTCTAGAGTTGTCCTCTTGAACAACTGACTTTCACTCATGTCATGCTCCCTTGGAGATGAGGAGAGGATAAGTGATTAGAGAAGTTATCATGTTTAACCTCTTAAAAAAATAAGTAGCAACAAAACAAAGTAAATGACAACTTCTCAAAGAAGGCTTCCTGACACTTCCCCCAACACACACACACACACACACACACACACACACACACAGCCACCCTGGGGCTCCAGGTCTCACTGTGCAATCTCCCAGTACACACGATCTCTTGTTACCTGTAGACATGTCTCTCTCCTTGGTTAGGTGGTGATTTTGTTTGGCTCTCTGTCCCCCCCCAAATCTCACCTTGAATTATAATAATCCCCATGTGTCAAGGGTGGGACCAGGTGGAGATAACTGAATCATGGGGGCAGTTTACCCCATACTGTTCTAGTGATCATAAGTTCTTAAAGACCTGATGGTTTCATAAGGGGTTTCTCCCTTCAATGGACACTTATTCTGTCTCCTGCTGCCCCGTGAAGAGATGCTTTCTGCCATGATTGTAAGTCTCCTGAGGCCTCTCCAACAATGCGGAACCATGAGTCAATTAAACCTCTTTCTTGTATACATTACTGAGCCTCGAGTATTTCTTCATAGCAGCATGAGAACAGACTAACACAGGTAGCCTGAGTCCCCACAGTGGGCCTGTTTCATCTTTGTATCCTAACACACCCAGCACAATGCCTGGTGCCCAGTACACGTTTGTTGAGGCAAAAGATGAAAGCATAAACATATTGATTAATTCATTAGTTAATGTATTTTTGTGGTTTCAAACCACTTCAGCAAGAAGAATTAGATGATGGCAAATAGCCAGCATCTATGAATATGTTCTAGGGCAGTACTAGAGGTGATGGGAATTTGACTTCCTTTCTGTTTCAGAGAAATTAATGTTCAGGTGAGTAATAATTGTTCATCTTTGATTTTAGTGCCAAAGGTGCTAATATGCTTCTGGGACTTTTGAGTTTTTAAATCTGTTTGACCTTTCAGAGTTTTATGATACACGTGTATACTGAGTGTAAGAGGCAGTATTGCTCATTGTTGAGTGAGTGTCCTCTGTGCTGGGGCAGGGGCCACTTCTTCTGCAGAAGGCCAGCTAGCATGTTTCAGTCCTTGCAGACAGACGGTTTCTAGCACAATGGCTCATCTCCTCTACCGCGGCATAGACAAGATGGGCATGGCTGTGTTCCAGTCAATCTATCCTTTCCAGCACAGGTGGTTTGGCCCGTGGGTTATAGTTGGCTGGCACCTGTTTTAGGAGATCATATGCTTTTTTGGTTGTCCCCACGGGGACAGCCTGACCCCAGAGCCACCACCTCATGACAGGTACTCACCACACCTGCTCCATGTGCATAGAAAATTCACAACTCAAGAGCAGGCCTCGTAAGCTCTAACCTATTAGTGATGACAAGCAACACACCCCTCATTGCCATTTTATTTTAAAAAGTAAATATTGCTCCCTAAAGTCAACCTACTCTAATTATAATGAGTCAGATTAAAGTGAGTAATTCTCCTTGGGGAGCAGAGAACACAGCTGCAGTTGAAGTTTGCAAAGAGCTTTGGCAATGCGTACCCTCCTTTGCTGAGTAATTTCAGTGCTGCCTGTGGGTCCGGAGCCCCCACATCACAGGAGATGACCCAGGGCACCAGGGGCGTGTGAAGGCATCTTCTCCCAGTGCCTCGATGTGGTCACCAACGAGTGGCTCTTACCTTTTAGCGTAGGTTTCGTGAGAACCACAGAGCATTTCGCCTGTAGTAATGACTGCGGGGTAGTGGCCCATGTGTTGTTAATGGAGTGGGCTGGGGGAGACCCCCAGGCTGCCGGAAGCCACTTGCCACTTCTGTGATGGTGCTGGTCTGGGGCTGTAGTTTATGACAAATAACCAGATTGCTTCCAAATGTTTGCTGAGGGCCCAGGATGTGATCTAGAAAACAGAGTTGGCCAGATTAAATAGGATTAAATGAGAAATCCTACGTAGAATGCTAACACAGTGTCCCTCCTTTGCTTCCTGTTCTTCTGAACTGGAGTGGTCGGTAAACATAAACGTTCAAAACACATGGTGTTTCATCGCGTTTCTCTGCACCGCATCTTTTTTAATTTTGTCCTCTTTGGATGAATCTGCCTGAACTGAGATTTCCTCCATGTTTCTTTCTTTCTTTTTTTTTTTTTTAAACTGGAGTCTCCCTCTGTCACCCAGGCTGGAGTGCAGTGGTGCGATCTCTGCGCATTCCAACCTCCACCTCCCAGGTTCCTGCCTCAGCCTCCCCAGTAGCTGGAACTACAGGTGTGTGCTATTTTTTTTTTTTTTTTTGAGATGGAGTCTCGCCAGGCTGAAGGGCAGTGGAGTGATCTTGGCTTACAGCAACCTCCAACTCCCTGGTCCTGAGTAGCTGGGATTGCAGGCATACCCCACCACACCAAGCTAAATTTTGTATTTTTAGTAGAGATTTTTGTATTTCACCATGTTGGCCAGGATGGTCTCGATCTCCTCACCTCATGAGCCACCCGCCTTGACCTCCCAAAGTTCTGGGATTATAGGCGGGGGTCACCATGCCCAGACAATTTTTGTATTTTTAGTAGAGATGAGGTTTCACCATGTTGGCCAGGCTGGTCCTGAACTCCTGACCTCAAGTGATCCACCCGCCCTGGCGTCCCAAAGTGCTGGGATTACAGGCGTGAGCCACCTCCCCTGGCCCTCCATGTTTCTTTTCTTTGATCTTTTCATGAAGTCCTCCCCCTGACCAACCATGTGTTTGTCTGTTTATGGGAGGTTGTCTCTGCTGACCTAGAATATGATTAAGTTGTCTGGCGTAGGAAAGTCCATTTATTTCCTGATATGGATTTCTGCTAGAGACATTTCCTAGAAGCACACAGGCTTTGAGGGCAGCTGTGTGGCCTTCCTTGTTCTTAGCACATGCACTTGCAGTTGAAGCTGCCTCAGGGTGAATTTGCAGGTGGATCTGCAAGGGCAGGGGCTCATGTGAATTTGGTGCATAGTAATGTTTTCCTCTGGAAATGAGTGCCATGGAAATATTCAGAAGGAAGACCGTACAGCATTAGACAACATTAAGAATTCAAAGCCGGAGCCTTTGCTGGTACACTTCAAAGATCAGAGACAAAGTGAATGGGTCTCTCTTTGGTTGGCTTGCTACCATGATAGTGATAAATGAAGAGCTTTGAACAGGAAATTTAATAAGCCCATTGGGAAGTCTTCAATGCAGAGACAGTGTCAAAATATGACAGATGAAGAGCAGTGGAGTAGTTAGCCGGGAAACCTGCTGGGACTGGGGCAAGAGCTGTCCTCAGGAGACAGCGTTCCCCAGGGGAGCAGGTGCAATTACAACCCCCATGGAGGGAAATTAAGCCTCTCCCAGCCATGCTTCTGGGCTTGGAAGGGGAGGCCGACTTTCCTGTCATCTCCAGAGCATGAGAGGCTGGGGGGTGGTGACAATCAGTGAGCAACTGTCCTGTGTCTCCCTGGAGACAGGAGAATAACATGTTTACCAAAATGGGAGATTTGAGCCAGACTTTAGGAAGAATTGCCTTGATCATATGGCATCTCAGATCCTACAGTAGCTTTCCATAGAAGGTCACAGAATCGTATCAGGAATCCACATTTAAATTGTGCTGTTTTTTAACGGTTAGGATGGCAGCTCCCTTGACAAGGTCTTAGAAGCAGGTAGACTGGAGTCCCAAAGATGCTTCCAGCCCTAGAGCTCTCTGGAAAGTCACATGTGGCCAGCGATTGCTGTGGTCGCGGGCCCGCTCAGCGCATGGACCCTGCAGGCCGGTCCTGCCCTGGGCACAGTTTCCCGTCATTCTCTCATGCGCTCATTTGTTCACTGGTTCAATCTCCTCTTGCTGAACACTTCCTGCATTCTGGGTGCTGCCAGATCCTGGGAGCAGAAGCAGTACATGGGCTCTTTCCTCTTGGCTTCTGCTTCTGATGCCAGTCCACCTACTGGTGTGCCCACTCGCTCTCCCCAGCCATGAATGCTGCCCATTGCCCTGCCCTGGCAGTCACTCTCATAACTGTCCCCATCTGTTCACGCTGCCCAAGCTTTCCTGCCCTGTCCACAGCAGGGGCTGTCACACTATGTGTTTGATATTCTTCTCATTTTTTCACCAAGATCCTTAGATCTTCAAGTCTTGACAAAATGATGCCCCTGAGAACAAGGCCATCTGGACAGGCCTCACTGCCTAAGGGGTCATTTCCTGCTTGCTCGATACAGGGCCCGTGAAGCCAATCCAGCTCTGAGCAAAACATTTCCCCAGGGTATGGGCCGCCGCCGTAGGCATGCTGTGATCCCCTGCACAGGTGTTCCCGGACTGGCTCACACAGACACTGTACCCACATCCGGCGCCGGCCCCATCTTAGTGACTGCTGCACCCTCTCAAGCCTGTGGCAGTTGTGACTCTCTAAGCCACAGCAGTGGACGGAGCCTACTCCAAGCAGACTATCCCAAGGTTAGCTGTTTTTCTTCCTAATATGTCAACAGTGAGAGAGTGAGGGCCTTCCTTTACCTATCCGTGAGCATCCGACAGGGATCCAGCAGGTACTGCTTCCCCCCAGAGCCGTGTCTTGACACTTTTTTCTATGAGTCAGTGAAAGATTCAGGAAAATTGGAGTTGAAGGTATTTTTGCACTCGCACTGAGTCACCTCATGGCATTGGGGTTTCTGCCTTCAAGAATAAGAATTTTTTAAACTAAGCCATTAAAGTTGTAAAAATCCATGCCTCAGAAATGTCAATAATTCAACCTAAGATATGGAGGAAGAGCTTGCTCTTGAAACTCCAAAACGCTCTGTGAGAGGGGCTAAAGGGCAGCTTGATAGCAGGTTGGGGGGATCGAGGGCCTTTGCCTCACGCATCGCTCGGGTGTGGGCGTCTGTGGGCGGTGGGTGCGTGGGGAGAACCATCAGTTTTCAGTGTGACACAGAGGCCACGTACGTGGCAGCGTGAGGGCCGGCTGGGTGCGGCCACAAGCCAGCTGGGGGTGGGAACCCAGCAAGACCTGGGCTGTGGATGCCCCCACTGAGAAACTTCATTGTAGGGTCCCAGCCCACCTCCTCAGCCTCAGAATCAGAAGGTCCTAGTTTTAGGCCTGAGAAGGAAAAGAACATTTTATTTTGTTGTTTTGTTCTTCAAGGTCATTAGTAACAAAAGCTTTGGACTCAAAAGGGGCCAGATTGAGATCTTGGTTCCAGCACTTACTAGTTGCGTGATCTTGACTGAGACTTAATCCCTAATCCTTTGGCTTCCCTCTTAGTCTGTTAACTGAAGTCATAGTGCCTGCCTTATAGGTCTTGTGGTGCAGACTAAGATAATCTACTCCAAGTACAGGCTGTAGAGCCTTGTATAAATAACATTCTCGATACATGTCTTTAACTGTTGCGGTTGTTATGGTTTGGCTTGATCGAGCTGTAGAGAAAGAGAAGGAAAATAAGAATTCATCAGACAGAAGTCTGGTGTGTGTCAGGAGAGTTCAGCTACCCGTGATAAAGCAGAGAAACGCAGGACAGAGACAGAAGCTGGGGCAGATAGCCGGAGGGCTCCGTGACCGGCCAGACACACTGTCCATCACCATCCAGGGTACCTGTGTGGACTCACACCTTGCTCTTCTCCCACTCTTAGAGAGGGAGGGGGAATGTGCAGAAAGCAGCATCAATTTCTATCCCCTGAAGTCTTTAGCTCTTTGTAAGTTTTCAAGCATCTGTGGCTTTAGAAAAGGCCATTGTCAGGTGACAGCAATTCTCCGACTCTAATGCAAGCTAGAAATTACCCCTTGAAAGAAGATAGCGTGTTTTTTATAAGAAGCTGGGTGTCCTGCTTTCTGTATCCAGTCCAAGGAGCCCTCATCTGGTCCGCAGTTCCCCACCACCACCTGGGTGGCCACCAGGCAGCTGAGCAGAAATGGGTCCCACGGCCTCCTTCGAGCCACAGCCTGGATCAGGGTTAGTGCTGCCCACCCAGTCCCACAGCCGTAGCAAAGGAGGCAGGGCGCACTTTTGCTGAAGTTGATAAATCCAATGAAGGGAGGAAGATTGATCTTTCCAGCAAGAGGAGAGTCTTTAATGAAATGTCCCATATGTGGAGAAGACCAGACCAAAGTGGCATCCCATTAATAACTTATAAAAGCCTCTAATCAGTCTGGGTTAATTTGGTATTCATTGTAAAAACATTCATCATGGGCACTGAGGTCCATGACAGTGGCCAAGAAATTAATATTGCACAGATGGAAATCGCCTTCTGTATCCTCAGATAATGGATGGAGACAGTTTGGTGAGTGATTTGTTAGCTCTACCAAAGGTACCCTTCATATCTAACGCACTATGTTATCACTTCCTGGCTCTGTAGGGCTAAATCGCTTTAATATTCACTTGCGCTCAAGTCAATAAGCTGAGCTTTTGGAAATTAATGTGAAGGGATGGGGTCATGTAACAGAGATACCGGGTCGTCACGGTTAAAGAACGAGGAGGATCAGGAAATAATTGTGGGGCCCTTTCCTGCTGCCAGGAAGCTCTTCTCCTGGAATACAGGGATTCCAGAACACGAAAGGAAATTCATAATCATAGGATCACGGGGGAAGTGAGAGAAGGAAAATGTATGTAGTACATCAGGAGGAGGTGGAGATTTGTTTTAACTCTGTGTAAATGGGGGAGGCATAAGAGAACATTTATTTATAAAACAATATGAAAATATGCAGGAAGAGTCATGAAGACTTTCCTATACAAGATCACAAAAATCCCTTTAAAAAGAAGCCAAAAGCTGTATCAGTGAATGCATTCACAACACTGTTATCCATAATAAGAATTTCTAAAATCTGGAAATGTCTTGAGTGTTGACGGGCAGTTTGCTACATGATGGAGTATCAATAGGGAGAGATATTCTGTAACCGTTTATGATAAGGAAGACTGATAGGCCTACAGAGCATATGTCACCTGTTTAACAGCAACAGGACTAAAAATAAGCCGTTTGGTATGTTTGCATATGGAAAGGATTCGAACGTAATATATTAGTCAACGTAATGATTTTGGACTGGCCAGACTATGAGCTTTTTTTCCTGCTTCTAAAAATTTCTTGGTTACAGCAATATTACATATGTTTTAAAAATTAAAAAGAGAAGAACATGTATTGCTAAACATGAGATTTAGGAAATCTACTCAATAAACATGTGCTCAAGTAGTGTAAAAGGTAAAAGAGACGCGCTTTTTGCAGAGAATGCAAACATGAATCAGCTGACCCGCCACCCTCCAGGGATCACAGTGCCTTTAACTCCACTGTTCTGAAAGCTCGTGGCAAACCCTTGAGAGATATTTTCTGGGACTCTCTCTTTTTTTGAGGGATAGAAAGTAGAATAATGAAATTCAAGGTCACAGATTATGAGTGTTTAATATCTAAAATAAAATTACTTTTAGTTGACAAGCCACAGTTCTACACAAGGGAACTATAGTCAATAATAACATGTTGTATATTTCAAAATAAGAGACTACATTTCAAAAAATGATAAATGAGCTTCAAGACTATTAAGCCAAAGCAAAATTGAGGAACAGGCAGATGTAGGGTTAAAACAGGGCCTGAGCTACTTGCCCACATTGCTCAGTGAAGATAAACCCTATTTCCTTCCTCATCACAGCTCCCTTAATTCAATTGTGACTGAAGCAGCGCATCATTTCTTAGGAAGAATCAAATTCAGAAGGGTGCCCCCGCATCAGCCTCGGCAATATCAGGTTACAGAATTTCAAGATCATGTATCAAATCGAATTTAAAGCAGGACCAGAATTCTACATTAAGGAAGAGTGCATTTAATGATAGATTCTTGAGAGAACATAACAAGGCAGTTATAAATTAACATAGCCTTTTTAGACCTGTGGATGACGGAGCATGGAGCCGCACCACCCTTGTGCCATGGCAGACCCTGTTTCTCCCCCCACGGAGGGAGCAGCTGCTGAACATTTGGGGGCTTTTCCGGTTGCCTCGGGTGGGGCGGGGGAGGGCTGCACTCCACGCTTCCAAGAATTCTCCCTCGTGCACCTAATTGGCTTTTGCAGTTTACTTTGTGGAATCCTCCCATTTGGGTGGAGGGAACACCCCTTCATAATAATTCCTAAAATGTTTCACAATTGGAAAATATCAGAGTAATGGTTCCGTCTCCTGGTCTTTGTAGAATCACCACGACCTTTTCTTCCTCTCGGCTGCTGAAGTGCTGTCAGTCCCACTAATTGTAGCAGTTGAGCTCATGCCTCTTTGTTTTATTATTCAACTATTTTACTTTTGAATAACTTTATTTCCCAGACCAAATGTAAGCCGTTCAAGGACAAAGAATGTTTTTCATTACACTTTGATCCTCCACGGCCCATTGCTCAGCATTGAGCAGAGTAGAGGTTCTCAACAAATGCTGGTTAAATGAATCCCATCCAGAAGGGAAAGTAAAATTAAATGTCAGGTTTAGAGACACTAGGTCCAAAATTCATGGAAATTGGAAACCTTGATGTTGTAACCTAAAAATTTTAAGATTTAACAACTTGTCTGATGGCAAATTAATTCAGCAGTTCAGATTCAGTTCAGATTGTGAGCAATACCAAGGAAGGAAATCCAGATTTTTGAGTCAGATATTTTGTCTTAAAATGTTGGTTATGCTGTGAAAGATCTTAAAGGGAAGACAGAGTGCTCCTGGTGAAAACCTGTCAGGATCGGGCTGAACTGAGCAAGGCGAAAGGACCCGAACTCCTTGGCTTTCCGAGGACATTTCAGAGGTTGAAAGCACCTCGCTTCTTGTCCCACCAGGACACCAAGGTGATGGTCTCCTTCTCAGTGTCATAAGGAACATGAGGCCTCATGCACGTGTGCCCCTCACTCGCTCCCCCTCCAGTTTGGAATTGGGGTCGGCACTTATTCTAATGCCCTGTGAGGGTCTCAGAGGTTATTGTCTGGGTTGTTAAACATGGAGACAGAGAGGGCACAGAACAGAAGATAAGCTGCTCACTTAAAACAGGAGGTTTCAAGCCGGGCACGGTGGCTCACGCCTGTAATCCCAACACTTTGGGAGCCGAAGCAGGCAGATCATGTGGCTAGAAGATTAAGACTATCATGGCCAACATGGTGAAGCCCTGTCTCCACTAAAAATATAGAAAAATTAGCCAGGCGTGGTGGGGTGTGCCTGTAGTCCCAGCTACTCAGGAGCCTGAGGCAGGGAAATCACTTGAACCCAGGAGGCAGAGCTTACAGTGAGCTGAGATGATGCGACTGCACTCCAGCCTGGCAACAGAGTCTCCGTCTCAAAAAGAAAAAAAAATCTACAAGAGGCTTCTAAGAACTTTTGGAGGAATTTTAGCAGCGTCCAAATCAGTTATTTGTGAATGATTCTTTTGGACTTTTCTGCAAAGCAGACTTCCCAGGACTGCTCCTTTGTAGCATTTTGTTAGCTGTGATTGATTATTGTGAGTTAATTATCAATACTGGATACTAACGTACTTCTGCCCTTTGACATGGGTATTTGCACAGCCCATGAGGTTTTATTTCACCTCTCTGATGCATGGGGAACAGAGTGCCTTACTCATGCCAGAACAGTGCTAGACGTGAGCACAGATAATCAATGAGCCCATTTCAATGACAGACCCACTTTTGGTTTTTTTAGACTGTGTGTTTTGCCTTTGTGTGTGTGTGTGTGTGTGTGTGTGTGTGTGTGTGTGTGTGTGAATGTAATGGCTCAAATCTAGTTCAGTTATTTCCATTCTAAAAAACAGTTAGCAAATTAGCGAATTGATTTTTCTGTTTGTTCTTCAGTTTGAAAACCTCACCATTTATCTGAATGGTTTTAGTTTTTACTGTGATGGATTTTATGGCCAGGAACAATTGGAAATATGTTTCAATTTCCTCCATTAGTCCAGATTTAATGAACGTGAACTGTGTATACTGGTGAGCTGAGTGTGCCCTCTGTGCCAATATCCTAGATCGCGGTAGAGCCTGCGCCTGCCCCGTGTGCATGAGGCTGGCTGTGCTCCCCAGACTTGGTTTGTTCTTAAATCTGAACTCACTGCTGTTTCCGCCGAAGCTCTGCACTTTGAGTGGCACCCCTGTCTCTTCAGTGCCAGATCAGCCACCTGATGTTCTTGACTCCTCTTCTTCCCCCACCAGCTTGATCCACTATACGTTTTATGAATTCTGCTTTCTTGGTATCATGAAAACACACCTTCTTCTCTCCATTCCCACCACCGCCTCATGTGTAGGGCCCTGTAACAGCTGCCTGCTTCGTTTTCCTACCCCAAAACCACCCCTACTCTAGAATGTTCTCCATCTGTCACAGAGTGATCTAAAATGCAAATACAATCATGTCCATTTTCCCTTGTAAAATCCTTCCACTGTTTTCCATTAGCTTTAGGATACAGCCCAAATCCCTTAACGTGCTTTGTGAAGCGCACCTGAGGTGCCGTCACCCTCCTGACCTCTCCTGCCACCCAGCACTCCCAGGCTGGAGACCAGCCGTAATAAGCTACATCCAGTTCTGCAAACGTCCCAGACCACCTCTCCCTGCAACACCTTTGAACTTGCTGTTCCCAAAGTCCAGAACACACTCTTTTTTTTTTTTTTTTTTTAAAGACATTGTCTAGCTCTGTCACCAGGCTGGAATGCAGTGGTGTGAGTGTGAGCTTGACTCACTGCAGCCTCAGCCTCCTGGGCTCAAGCGATCCTCCCACCTCAGCCTCCTCAGTAGCGGAGACCACAGGCACGTGCCACAATGCCTGTTTAGTTTTTGTAATTTTTGTAGAGATGGTGGTCTCACTGTGTCACCCGGGTTGGTCTGGAACTCCCGTGCTAAGCGGTCCTTCTGCCTCAACGTCCCAAAGTGCTAGGATTACAGGCATGAGCCACTGTGCCCAGCCCAGGACACACTCTTAATCCCCAGCCCCTCACCCGTAACTCCAACCCCTGAGGATTGGGCTTAAGATGCCTCTGCTCTGTCCCCTCCCACCCACCACTGCCTTGTCACCACACTTGTCACCCTGTGCTGTTGCGACCCCTTTCCTTGTTATTCTCCCCCAACCAACTGCATACTCCTTAGGAACAACTACCTGTCATACCCACAGCTGTGTCCTCGGCCTCTTTATGTAGACGGTTAGTAAGCATTGAATACGTGTTAGTAAGCATTGAATACATGTTAGTAAGCATTGAATACGTGTTCAAAGGCTGAATGAGTGACTCAGTCAATTAAGGCATATTATTTACCCAAGATGAAAATCAATTCCTTTTTTCAATTTAAGCATAAACCCAATTTATAAAATGTTTTTCTGTATTTTCACCTGTTGGAGAAGTTGGCTGACCCTTCATCTTAGGCCACACCTTGGGGCATCCTCCTTTAAGGATTTTAGCCTTTTCAGCCACCACATGGGTCCCGATTACCATGACACTGTGTTCAAACCCAGGCTCACCAATTTCCAGTTATCCTCCAGATAAAAAGTTATAATTGCACATACATGTATCTGTTTAATTAACCTAGTTTTCTCCATAGCCATACAAAGTCATGTATTTTAGATTAGCTGAGAGATGTGTCTGTTTCATGGAACTCTAGTCATTAGAAGATCCTCAGATATCACTGCTGTCTACTTCCTCTAAATCTAACCATAACGGGACAAGGTGCAGGACGGGCCTGCTTAGGGAATGCTGCCTTTTAAATTTCCTGTTACTGCATGACAAGATTAGTTGACTCCGATATCTCCCTACAAAAGACTCTGAATAATAAAGGAATAAATTAATCAGTCAGTGGAAAAGCAAATGATCTATGCTAGGCTGATGAAGCATAATAGAACATCTCATTGTTACACAGAGTCAGCCGTCTCCCACGGCCCTGCTGAATCCTATCTGAACAGTGAATCTGTGTTGTAACAGAGCCAGCCTGGTGAGCAGCTGCTCAGCCAGCCCTTCCCTCCTATCTCATAAAGAAAAGTGCCAGTGTATTCGTCATTTCTCAGTGAGGTGGTACAGTCTGTAAATCCTTTATTCCAATAACCCTAAAATTTTACTGGTCAAGGTTTCGATAGCCTGGTACACATTTAGGGATACAAAAGGTTTTTGGTGGCAGATGATTGTTTAGAATAATGTTTCTTAACTGAGCTACAATTCAACTTGTATAACTACCAGTGTCATGGCTGCACGCCCAGAGGCTCCAGTTAGTTTGGACCAGGGTTGGGCCTGGGCATCAGGGTATGTGAAAGCTCCCCAGGGACTTCTGATGTACAACCACGTCTGAGCATCCTGGGTTTTGACGCTTACAGGAAGGGTCGGGACTGGATGACCTCTTTAATAAACTTTGAAGTTTCAAGGTCACCATTCCAACTTTATAACAAGATATAGAATCTGTTAGACTATATTTTTAATCACCAGGCCTCACAAGGGAGGTGCTGTGTGTAAAATTGCTGATCACTAAGACATTCCCAGGGCAATTGTTTCTTCAAAAAGGCAGCTGTACTTCCTGAGATCTAGATGCATGGCTTGGAGGTTACCAGCTGCCCTGCAGCTTACTTTGACCCTGGCCAATTCAACTCAAAGTTAAGATCAGGATGTTATAAAATTATTTTGTTGAGCTGGGCGTGGTGGCTCACATCTGTAATCCCAGTGCTTTGGAAGGCCAAGTCAGATGGATCACCTGAGGTCGGGAGTTCGAGACCAGCCTGACCAACATGGAGAAACCCTATCTCTACTAAAATACAAAAATTAGCCTGGCACGGTGAGGGGCAACTCTAATCCCAACTACTCGGGAGGCTGAGGTAGGGTAATAGCTTGCACCCAGGAGGCGGAGGTTGCAGTGATCCAAGATCGTGCCATTGCACTCCAGCTTAGGCAACAAGAGTCAAACTGTCTCAAAAAAGAAAAAAAAAATATTTTGTTTTCTTTTTATTTGAATCCTGGATGAGAAGTCCTTGTCCAAATCATTAGGTGTTTTATGCAATATTAATAATGTTTAGTGCAATTCCCCCCGCCCCATCAAACCTATAAGCAATAAACTATTCTAAAAGGCAGGCTGCCGTGATGGAAGCGCTGGGTTTCAACAGCAACGTGGCTGTGCAGGTTGGGACGTCTAACTAATGATAACAACGGCCTTTCGGGCTCACAGCGTTCCCGTCACCATGCAGGCCCTCAGCGTGTGTTGTCTCTTTTGCTCGCAATATCTCCATTCAGCAGTGAGAAAACAGAAGTTCAGAAAATGGAAGTAGTTTGCCCAGGTCACGTATCGGCGATGGTATCAGAACTGAAACCAAAGAAGCCGTGCCCAGCTTCTTCCTTTGGACTGAACTCTAAGTCTGGGCTCTGGGTACAGAATGACTTCTCTCAAGACCGAATGAACTCGTGTCTATGAGAAGCCTTTGAAAACCTCTTCAACGAACTGCAAATACAGTGTTATTACCGTGAATGGTGATATTTGTATTCAAGACCATCTATAAGGATTTTTTTTTTTGGCACTGTACAGAAGCTGAATGTCTCTGATACAGCATCTGTTGTAATTAATCCAACACCCTTATCTCTCTCCCTGCTGAGCATCCTAAAAGGGAATGAAACATTGACCTAACTGATATTTCCCTCTAAAATCTTTGCAGGCTCCATAAATGAGCTGTCAGAGCCCCGGGGCAGACACTGAGCCCCAACTGGAATAAAATGTTCCTCCTGGAGGGGTAGGGTGTCAGTGGTCCGGCACAGCGTTCCTCACATCCCAGGGGCCGGCAGAGCCCTTTCAGAGGAGGATCAAACAAATGGAGCTTGTGTGTCTCCTTTTCCAGGGGGTGACCTAAGCATTTGATGTTAGTTTTGTATGCTTAATCATTTTTTTTAAATTTCAGATGCATTTTAAATGTCAGTGAAATATTTTATAAATAAAGAGTAATAAAATGAGGACTCACATGCCCTCCATTCAGCATGAAACACAGAGTACTCCCTAGCATGCCCAGAACTGGGACTCCAGGTCTACCAGATTCCCGGTCCCTCCTCCACCAGACCAACCACTCCTCTGAATTTTCTTTAAGTTTCCCTGCCATTTTATCACATGTTTCTGGATCCCTAAACAATATACCATTTACATTTATATTCTGAACTTCATAGAACTGTTACCAGACAGTGTCTATACTCGTTACTTGTGACATCAATACGAGTACAGATACTGTCATGTCACTATACTGTAACACGAGTATAGACACTTGATGTAACGTGAGTGTAGATACCGTCTGGTGACAGTTATAGAAAAGTTATATAAAGACTCCTGTATTATCTTGTATCAACATTGTGATATTTGTGGATGTGGAAACATTAGCTGTAATTGAATCTTTTTCAGTTTTCTATCATAGTCCATTATACAAACATACCACAGTGCCTTTACCCGGCCTCTTGTCTGTGAGATATGTAGTTTTACGTCTTTTTAATGTATTGACAGTGTTGCCATGTACATTTTGCCTGTGTTTCCCGGTGCACATGTGCCAAAGTTTCTATAGGTTTTACTTAGCGCATATTTCATTACTGATGGGGCTGAACATCTTTGCATGGGTGCATTTTCTATTCATGTCACATCTCTGTAAAACACCTGTTCGTGTCTTTTAACGTGTTTTTCTTTTGGGTTGTTTGCCCCTTTCTTATTGATGTGTCTCATTTCTTTATACATCTAAGATTCTAATTATTTGTCAATTACATTGTTTCCAAAATCTCTCACTTTAGAGCTTGTCTTTTCACTCTTTTTGATATCCTTTGGCAGGAAAATACATTGATTCAATGAAATGTATTCGTTTATGGTTTGCATTTTTGTGTCTTCCTAAAGAAGTCTTCCCTTCCCCGAGGACATAGTCTCCTATATTATCTCGTAACATTTTCGTACTTTCGTCTCTCACAGTTATGTCTTTAGTCCAGCTGAACGAGATTTTTGGACAGGGTGTGAAGCATACTTACAATTATCTTTCCACAGGAAGAGTCAGTTTTCCCAACAATTTCTTGAGAAAGCCTTCCTTTCCTTACCGATCTTTGGAGCCTCTGTTGTTTACCAAACTTCTGTGTACGGGTGGATTCGCTTTCAGACTCCGTCCTGTGTTCCGCTCATCTTTTGTTCACTGCCGTAACAACACCACACATTCTTACTTGCTGCGGCTTCATACACAGATGTGACGTTTGCCACAGCCAGTCCCCTGGGCATGCTGCACTGAAGAGTGTCTTGGCTGTCCTTGGCCTTTCCATGTATGTATATGTATGTCACTCATGTACACACACAATTTAAAGTAAGTTTGTTCAGTTCTTCTAAAAACACTTTTGGGAGATTCGTTTGAATTCCATCAAGTTTATACACCAAGGGAGGAAGAATTTATAAACGTTAGCTGTTGAGCTTTTCAATACATGGGATAGTTCCCAGTTTGTTTGCTTAAATAAAATACTTTCTTTGTAAATATTTATAATTTTATTCACAAACTACTTGCAAATCTGGTTTACATTTATTCTTTTGTTTGTATGTTCTTTGGATATTTTTGGTGTATGTGTTTCATTTTGTAAATGTAATTTTTAAAATTTATGTTTGCTAGCATGTTAGAGTTCTCTTAGAGGGACAGAACTAATAGGATATAAATATATATTAACTTACATTATCACAAGGTCCCACAACAGGCTGCAAACTAAGGAGCAAGGAGAGCCAGCCCGAGTCTCAAAACTGAAGAACTTGGAGTCTGATGTTTGAGGGCAGGAAGCGTCCAGCATGAAGGAAGATGTGGGCTGGGAGGCTGGGCCCGCTTCTCCTTTTCAGGTTTTACTGCCTGCTTTATATTCTCCCGAAGCTGATTAGATTGGTGCCCACCAGATTAAGGGTGGATCTGCCTTCCCCAGCCCAGTGACTCCAAAGTTAATCTCTTTTGGCAACACCCTCACAGACACACCCAGGATTAATACTTTGTATCCCTCAATCCAATCAAGTTGACACTCAGTATCAACCATCACAGCTGGTTAATAGAATTGCACTTGACATTTTTATTGATTTTGCATCCAGCAGCCTTGCTGAACTCATTTAATTCCAATAATTGATCTGTGGTTTCTTCTGGATCTTGTATTTAGATAATTACACCCTCTCCAAATAATGATACATTTATTTCTTCCTTTTTCATCCTCAACTCGCCGTATTTCCTGATCTTACTCCACTCTCCAGGAGCACCAGCACTAGGCACTAGGCTGTGCAGAATTGTCACGGTGAAAACGCAGCCCGAGCCTTGTACTCATCACAGAGGAAATGCTTCCAAGTTTTTGCTGTGGGATGTGAAGTTGCTGTCGATTGATTTGGGAGTGACCTCAGTCAGTTTAAGGAATGCCATTTCTATTCTAGTTTGCACTGGGTTTTTGTTACTTTGTTTTGTTCGTTGCTGTTGGTCTGGTGTTCTGTTTCTATTTCTTTTGAATGGATTTTGAATTCTGTGATGTATGTTTTCTGATTCTATTGAAATGATCATGTGATTTTTTTTCCTTTGATCTGTCAGTGAGGTGTATTTTATTGGTCAATATAAAACCAGCCTTACATTATTAGGATAGATGCAGTTGGTTGGGATATACTTTTTAATATATACGTAACTAGAATTTTTAATATATTTTCTTCAAGATTTTTGCATCTGAGTTCATGGGCGAAATTCATCTACACTGTGGGATATTACATTATTGAATTTAAAATCAGTTTATTAAAATGGTAGGTACTTAAGTAGATACAAACACAAAACTATGTATAAACTTATGTAACAATAAAGCCATATATAATTTACCAAGTCACTTCAACAAATTTACGAAAGCAGCAAATTTAAAAACACTTATATCTGTTGACAGTGCTGATGTTTTACTGAAACTGTCTGGCAGTTGGACTATGATGACAGTGTAGACTGCTCCATGAATTTTCCTGTCTTCTCCCTCCTGCCTCACCACGCGCCTCACCGTGACGTACTCCCATGCATTTTCTTCATTTTACCTATGGAGACATCTTCTTTGGAACAATACAGCCATGTTATTTATCGTCACTTTGCTTGGCAGGAATCTATCTTTGACATGTCAAGTCCACTTTTATTCTTTTCTCGCTGGCCCGCGCTAACCAAAGCAGTGCTGCCTGGCACCAGTGTGCTTATAAACAGAAATTCAGGACCTCAGATCAGGATAGAAGGACTTGGTTATTCAAGTCCACAGTATGGGATATACATTTTACCAAGATTCTCATCAACATGAGCATATGAAATGTAAGTGTTTTAAAAGGACCTATGTCCTCAGATTCCCAGGCTGTTATCACTCAGTTTGAGAAACATCCATCCAGAGTTTTTTCCAGAAGGAATTGTTAGTACAATTTGCTGGGCTGCCTTTGAAGCAGCGTCGGCCTTCCCTTAGGACCAGCAGAGATGGTAAACAGAACCGAGATGAGAGGTCAGGAGTCTTTAAGAGAAGTCCTCCTGCCTAGAGGACCTCACCCAAGATCTGACTTTGTAGAAAGCGGAACTTTACGCTGACTTTGAGTAGCTGACCTCCATAATGAGCTAGGGAGAGAAGGGAACTGTGTCCCTGAGACCGCAGTGCTTCATGACCGCCTTCAGCTGTTTTTCCACACACAGTGCTCTCAGCCTACAGCGAGAGAGGAATGATCCCACCAGCTGGAAATAGAGGGGACCCCAGCCCAAACCCCTGCCATCATGAGGTGACGAGTCAGACATGTCTTCCCTGTCCTCCCCTAGATGCTCCCGATGGAGAGTCCTTTGAAAACGCCCCCCTGTGAGGCTGCCCTCATTCCCATGTTAGCCTGATTTACAACAAGAAAAGTGTTGAGGACACAACGAACCCTAGTTTTATTTGCCCTGATCTCTTCACCCCCATGGTGGTAAAATGCCCATTCATGTGCCAAGTCTTTAGGTGCCTTTCACGTGCCAAGTAGCCCCGGCCTTATGACCAACCACCCACTGTTAAGTGCTTGCTGCTGATGCCACCATCTTACCTTATGGACACTAAATGGTTAAGCAGGGATGGTAAAACATAGAACATTTCTCAGGGTTTTGTTTTAAAATACACCGTGGTTGTCAGGCAGAAAAGATTTCCCTCTTAGGATCAGCTGTGACAAGCAACGTCAGGGTGTTTTGACGCAACTTAAATGCTTTGCTGGAACTGTTTTTCTCCATACGACGCAGGGGGAGGGCCTTCGTGTCACGGAACAGAGCGGTGAACGTTCAGATGGTCAGGGTGTGATTTCGCGGGCTGCGTGGATTGAAGCACAAAGTAAGGACATGACTGTGTTTTCGGTCCTCCCAAACTTCTGCGGTCCGATGAGGAGCATGTTTTTGACATCTCCTAATACTTGCTCATGTCTCTTTTTTAACAAAGGGAGCGTGAGCCTCAGGCCCAGAACTCTAAGCGGGACCACATAGAATTCGTTATCATGCTTTGCTTTTTGGTATTTATTTAATGCTTGTCCCTTCACTGCAAAGAATACTGGTGTTCCGTTTATGGTAGTAATACAAAATGGCCCTGAAAAATGAAACTTTTTTACGTAAAAAGGAAGTTAATTGAAAAGAAAGCAAATAATAGTACCAGAGGTACTCGCAAAGGCGATCGGTGTTTAACCAGCCTTGGAAGTGGTCCTGTCTGGGAAGGAAGCCGGCATTTAGCAACAGCCCATGTTGGGTGGAAACCCAGCCCTGACACTCACTGGACTGATGATGTGTATAACCCCTCTGAGCCTCAGTTTCCCCATTCACGAATAGGGTAAAAAGACCTCCCAGGGATGGTGTGAAGAAAGGAAATCACTTATAGGCAGCATTCCTTATGCAGTAAACATTAGTTCCCTCCCTGCTGTTGCAGGAGAAATCTATCATTCTCTTGAATCTGGGCCAAAGACATAACAATGTTTGCATAAGTGATGAAAAAATGACAAAATGGAAAAACAGGGGCCTGGCAGCAAGATGAGCCTATTAGCTGTTTTGACCTTGAAACTTCTGATTTGATTTCCTAATCCATAAAACAGGGAAGATTAAGATATCTATTTTGCATAATTTTGGGTAAATCTGAGGTAATGTATGTCATTAAGTCACATCTAGTGATCACATCAAGAACAGAGTAGGCCTCAATCAATTATCGCTTTTGTTATGGTCCACAGTGGGGAAGGGCCGCGGCTTTCCTTCCTCATATGAGAACCTCCTTTATCTTTTAAATTGTATCTTCATGTGCATAAAATATTCTTCAGTGTTTGGAGGGAAATCATGTGATAAATGTTGGGGTCTAGAAGCAGCAAGGTGTTGGGGAGCTGTCCGCTGGAGCTTTGAGAATTTGGGGTGCGCACTTTCTAATTTCTCGGATGCTGACCCACTCACCTCATTAATTCAAGGTTCAGGGCACCGAGAGCCCATCCGCCCACCACCCTTTTCTTCTTTTCATACTTCTATTTGAAAACTGTCCTCTCTCTGTGTTTTGAGACAGGGTCTCACTCTGTCACCCAGGCTGGAGTGGAGCGGAAGTCACAGCTCACTGCAGCCTCGACCTCCTGTGCTCAGGCAGGTGTCCCTCTCATCTCAGCCCCCCGAGGCACTAGGACGACAGGCGCACGCCACCACACCCAGCTCATTTTTGAATTGTCCGTAGAGATGAGGTTTTGCTGTGTTGCCTAGGCTTGCCTCAAACTCCTGGGCTCAAGGCATCCTCCTGCCTCAGATTCCCAAAGTGCTGAGATTACGGGCGTGAGCCATTGGGCCTGACCCTCTTTATTTTTCTACTGACAATTACCTTCCACTTGAACAGACGTCTTTTTAAAGATTAAAGGGTGGTAATTCGGTTCCCCTAAAGGGAATTTTCTAAGGCGGTGCCTGTGGATGTGCTGTGAGCCATGTGACTGCGGCACTGCAGTGGCAGTTGTGCGCTAGTTTCTAAGCAGGGGAAGCAACGCTGACGTGGCCCAGAAGGCAGGCCCGTGCGGTGAGGCTCCGGTAAGCCTCCTCCAGGTCACACAATCATAATACCAAGTGATCTTTTCAGCTTGAGTGTCTCCTGATATTACAAGGAGTTTGAAATTTTGCTTTATTAATTAACATTTTCATTTTGCTCACATTTTGGAGAGCATTGATTTTCCAGAAGTGCTAATTACCAAGCTCACAGCAGAAGGTTGGCTGCATTTTAAACTATTTCCTCAGATGCTCCCTGCTGAACTCAAAGATGTCCTCATTCAGCTGAGCCAGCCTCCCAGGTGGGTGGGAGGTCCCTGGCTGGTGCCGCTCACAGACTTTGCACATCTTCTGAACCCACTGAGCGCTGAGACAGCAATAGGGCCACACCCCCAAGGGGGTTCTGGCCACATCTGCCTTTAGGAACAATCTGTTCATTGGTGCAAAACCCTCATGTGTGACATCAGAGAACCAGAGCACCTGGCCATGCCCCAACCCTGAGCTCCAGACAGAGTTCCCTGTGATGTGGCCTGCCACAGCCACGTGGCTCATGATGAGTCTAGAAGGCCTGGAAGTTTCTAAGTCCGGTCAAAAACAGAGGGATTCGCAACCCCCCTCCTGGTGTCAGAATAATCAGTGTCTGCATACATTCATGAAGGCTTATCTGCAGATGTCTCAATCCGTTATGTCTTAGCCCATTCAGGCTATCCTGACAAAATTGTAGACGGGGGACTTAGAAAAAACAAATTGATTTCTCATTGTCCTAGAGGCTGGAAGTCAAGGTTAAGTTGCTAGCTGCTTCCCTGCCTGGCAAGGGCCTGTTTCCTGGCTCATAGACAGCCTTCTTCTGTGTCCTCGCATGGTGGAAGGGACAAGGAACCTTCTGTGCTGTGGTATATATGGGCACTAATCCCATTCATGAGCATTTGCTCCTTATGACGTGATCATTTCCCAAAGACCTCACTTCCTAGTACCATCCCATTGGGGGTAGGATTTCAACACATGAACTTGAGAATGACAGTAACATTCAATGTGTAACACCATAAAGATGACACAGGAGGATGGGTCAGTGGCTCACACCTGTAATCCTAGCACTTTAGGAGGCCAAGGTGGGCTGATCATTTGAGGCCAGGAGTTCAAGACCAGCCCGGCCAACATGGTGAACTCCCCCCTACTAAAAATACAAAAAAATTAGCCAGGCATGATGATGTCCACCTGTAATCCCAGCTACTGGGAAGTCTGAGGCAGGAGAATCCCTTGAATCCAGGAGGTGGAGGTTGCAGTGAGCCAAGATCGTACCACTGCACTCCAGCCTGGGCGACACAGCAAGACTCTGTGTCAAAAA
>NW_016107335.1:4350190-4359552 GCF_001604975.1 Cebus imitator | reverse complement strand
AAAAAAAAAAAAAAAAGACACAGGGATCTGGTATTTACGCACCGGTTTTCAACACTGACAGCCCCCAGGCTTTCGATCCATGATGTAAGTCATGAAGATGAGCTTCTGATCTCTCAAGTCCTGGCAGAGCCCTGTCCTAGACCAGGGGTGACCATTTTCCCATGCCTGGGGTTTTCTCCGGACATTTATGCTGATACCAGGTCGGTCCTGGGTAAATGGATGGTTGCTCATGCTGCTGACACAGCTCTGGGGATCTCGGCTTCACCGCCTTCTCCTTGTGCCATACAAACACCACCCATGCCAGACTGCTGAGTCTCATCTTCGGAGTCCATTCATTCACTGCTCCCTGCCTGCCACCAGTGTGCCTAAAGAAATGAGGTTTGCCCGCATGGACAACATTTTGACAGGTGTTATCTTCTGTTTTGTCATTAAAATAGACCCTGTGTGTGTGGTCAGCAAGTGACACTAGGGAGATGAGGGTGGGATGGTATCAAATGAAGGGAAGCGGGGAGGGCTGTGACAAGGACACCACTCTGGGGCAGGAGCTGGACCTGGGATTCGGTGAGGGCGCAGGAGGCCCTAGATCATTGCAGAGCCCGCTTCCTCAGACAGCAGTGTCAGGAAGACCGAAAGGGCAGTGAGGGTGCTCATTCAGGAGCCAAGAACTCACCGGAGTCACACTAGTAGTGTGAGCTGCCATGTTTGTCCAGAGCTGTGCTACTGTTTATACGAGGCTTTTAAAAGGGAAGATGTTGCCGTTGCCGGAAGGAGATTAATATTTGGAGAAGACATACATACATGACATAAACTAAGAAAGTTCTTACAGGATTTTAACCAGAGTCTTATCTCCCTATTTTTAAGGCAGGAGAATTGTATGAAATGATTGCTGTAGTTCAGAGAGGTGAAATGATCCTCTCCATCACATAGTGGTACCTCAGTGTTTTGTGAGTTTGGAGGAGGAGAGGTGAAGGTGGTTCTGGAAGACTTCCTCCAGGAGATGGGGCAGACTCCGGCTCTGCAGAGCAGGCAAGGTCAGCGGAGAAGTAGAGCAGCGGAGACCTGGAGGCAGGCTGTGCGGTGGCTGGCGGTGTGGACTGGGGAGGTGCGGTGGCTGGCGGTGTGGACCGGGGAGAGGGTGCAGTGGCTGGCGGTGTGGACCGGGGAGGTGCGGCGGCTGGCGGTGTGGACCGGGGAGGGTGCGGCGGCTGGCGGTGTGGACCGGGGAGGGGGGGGCGGGCGGCGGTGTGGACCGGGGAGTGGTGGCTGGCAGTGTGGACTGGGGAGTTGTGGTGGCTTCTGCGGTGTAGACTGGGGAGAGGGTGCAGTGGCTGGCGGTGTGGCCTGAGGAGAGTGTGCAGTGGCTGGCGGTGTGGACCGGGGAGGTGCAGTGGCTGGTGGTGTGGACTGGGGAGGTGCCAGACGAGGAGGACGCTGGCCTGGCCCTAAGTCATTGGCCCCGTGGCACATGGCCTGTCGGGAAATGAGTTCCTATGGACACGCTTAACAGGCAGGAGACCTCAGTGGGCCCTGGGGCAACCTGGGCCAGCTGTAGGCTTCCTTCCTGATCAAATAAGCGGACCCTGCTGGGACACCTCCCCAAAAGTTGTGAGTCTCAGGCGCCTTAACAAGTGACCCTTGTGTGATCCTCCTGAGAAGGAGCCCAGAAGAGGGCCCTCAAAGGAGGCAGGCCCCACAGTGGCACTGGCTTTGAAATAGGCCCCCTGTGCCTCTGTGGCTTCAGCCCAGGGACTCCACACAGGGCTCTGGATGACCTCCACAAAGTCCACGTGATCCTCAGAGTCTGGCCTCATCAGCAGGAGGACAGGGGTCATGAGCTCACCTGAGAGTCCATCTGAATGAGGTGAAGCTTCTGTTCTATGAGAGCTCTGGGCTTTTTTTTTTTTTTTCAAGGCAGAGTCTCGCTCTTGTTGCCCAGGCTGGAGTGCAATGGCACGACCTCTGCTCACTGCAACCTCCACCTCCCGGGATTAAGCAATTCTCCTGCCTTAGCCTCTTGAGTAACTGGGATTACAGGTGCCTGCCACCACGCCTGGCTCAATTTTGTATTTTTAGTAGAGACAGGGTTTCATCATGTTGGCCAGGCTGGTCTCGGACTCCTGACCTCATGATCCTCCCACTTCAGCCTCCCAAAGTGCTTGGATTACAGGCGTGAGCCACTGCACCCGGCCATACCTCCAGGCTTTTGTGAACTAACACAGGGTACAGGCACCCAGGCAACTGGGTATGGAGTAACCTAAGAAGTCATGTACCCGTGAGGTGGTGAGGATTGAGACTACGACAGGCAGAGGGAGAGGGAAGCTTACACGGGGACTGGTGACAGGAGTCACAGTGGGTTCAGCCCTGGTCCGTCCTGGGCAGCCCAAGTTTCCCCTGAGTCCAGGGGAAGTCACACATAGGGCTTCCTGTCATGTGCAAATGTACTCTCATTTGGATGATAGGTTATAGGACCCTCGCAAGTTTGGTGACTTCTGAGGTTTCAGGCAAAGACATTTTTCTTTGACACCGCTACAGATGAAGCATATTGTAAGTGTTGGAGGCAGTGGCCTGGCCTAGGCCCCGGAACTGGAGCCTACCAGCCTGGTCCCCATTCAGGCCCTGCCACCCACTGGCTCTGTCCTGTTGGGCAAATTACCTAGGCTTTCTGTGCCTCATTTTCCTCTAATATGGATATTAACATAGTGCGCACTTCACGGGCTTATGAGGATGTGATTCATACTATGTGTGATGCCATGTTAACCTCCGTTAAAGAGAACTTCATGGTCACTGCTGGGCTGCGGGCAGCCAGAGGCCGATTACGGAGAACCACCAGGAGTGGAGTCAGAAGCCGCCTAGGAGAGCCAGTCACAGAGTCGCTCAGCTGGTCAGAAGTCAGGTCTAAGTCTCACACAGGCAGGAAAATGCGAATGAGAAAGGGTCTTGTCCCAGCCCCTGCGCAAGCGCAACGATTCTAGAAAGACCCTGACACTTGCTCTTGTGACTGAGTTGCGTGAAGTGGGGGTTGAATTACTGCGTCCACCAAAGGCACCTATGGCCAGTATGGGAGGAACGAAAGAGGGGTGAACATAGATAGAGGACCCAGGGTCTTCCCAGGTGTGGTCTGTAGGTCACACAGGGGCATGGCATGGACAGGAAAGTCAGCCTCCAGCATCACGGGCATCGCCTAAGGTGTCCCATCCAGTTCCCTCAGAGCTGGCTTCGTATCCAGCTTGCCTAACTCCACAGCACCCTCCCTTCAGGAGGCTTGAACGACCCAGGCTGCTGTGACTGGAACCCCAGCACTTGCCTTCCAGAAGCTGCTGCTGTTCCCCTTCTCCCCTGCAAGGCCTTCTCTCAGTCGGGGGCTTCCAAGTCCCATCTAGGCGTCCAAAGGCAAGACTGCTCTGTCTAGAGCTTGGTCCGGTGCCCCTGCAACACCCTGTGCGCGCTGGCAGAGGAAAGAGCCTGGGATCCTGCACAGCCCTTGGCTCTGCTCTGACCTCTCATTGGGCCCCTTGGCGTTTGCAGGTGGCCCTGCTATCCCACGGACATCCTCCAGGAAGCCAAGGATGGGAAGGATGCTGAGGTCTGTTTGGCAGAGGTCACATGGCTGCGTGGTGGGAGAGGAGTGGTGTTTTGTCACCCCAGGTCTTGAAAGTTCCATTGTTTTCTCTGTTGATACAAAGACAGGTTTTCAGACAGAGGCCATCATGGAAGAAACAGTGCACGTGAAGGTGAAAGAGGACAGCGTTAGATGTAAGAGATACCACTTCTTCTGCAAAGTTTTCTTGGTTACCCAGGCGAGAATTCCCGCGACCTTCAGCATGGCACTCGCAGCTCTGTCTGTGCACTCAGCGTAGGGTAAACATTTGTCTATAGGTCTCTCCCCGCAGCTTGTGACATCCCACAGAGCTTAGGACGGTGGTGCACTTACTATTTAATCACCAATTCCCAGTGCCGGTGCCAGGATCATTTTAGGTATTTCGTTAAACTCTATCATTTATTTATTTTCCCGTTATAAAAATAATACAGAATATAGTCAAAAATAGAAACAAAAGCGTTTTTAAAATATCATCGATAGACTCATCTACAATTACTATTAATATTTTAGTATGTTTTTTCTAAATCTATTTCCAAGAGTAGATGTACTTTTTTTGGTTATAGTTATTAGTTTTATATTCCAACCTTTTGATACAATTACCATTTTATACAATTAAATACTTACCATTAACATAATTTTAATAGTTATCTAGTATTTCATTGAGCAGATCTACCAAAATGCAGTTAACCATTTTCCTGTTGGACAGCTAGACCATATATAATCTTCCCTGTTGTAACTGATGCTGTGAAACACCTTTGGGTCTGAAATGTTCCCTAAGTGAAATTACTGAGTCAAAAAAATAGGAACACTTTTTTAAGGCTCTTAATCCATATTTGCAAATCGTTGTCCGTACGCCACATCCTTCATTCCCATTGCATGCTCACCGGCATCAGGTGAATATGCAATTCATTTTAAAGAAACCTTGCCAAGGCCATGATTTTTTAAAAAGATCTCTGCTAATATAATTTAATTGCATAGCTATTTAAATCAGCATATATTTAATTATATTCCATAGTTAATTAAATTCACATATATTTAATAGTAAATTGATTTTCTGTAAAGTAATACCAGTGATATCTTTCTTGTGAATGAGGTGGTTTTATTCTTGCTCCATTTATCTTTTAATGTCTTGGTGTGTAAATAACAGAAAAGCTCCCTGAAGGGGAAAGACAGTGGAAATCACCTCTGAGTCCTTCACGGTTCAGCCAGGAGCTAGTCTCAGGCGTAGCAGGGTACAGAGCTGCTGATGCCTGAGCCCGGCTCCGTGATTCCGCTGCCCGCCTTCTAGGAGGCACTAATAAGCAGCAGAGAGCTGGGGAAGACAGAACCGGAGGACAGCAGCGCGCCGAGGATTGAGGATCGGGGTAACCTACAGACGGGATAATGAGCCCCTGTAGGCTGCAGAGAGGTTGACTGCTGGTCACACCACCTGGAAAAGAGCACAGTTCCAAGATCGATGCCCCAGGGAACCTGGGAGGGAAGAGTCTGCACGGGATGAGCAGACACTGGGAAGGGGACTGGTGGCTTCACTGAACCCTCAAACGGTTCCCATTCATTCCAAATACCTGGGGTGATCCCGGTGACTTAGCTGGGAAAGTCTGAATGATGTTTCGTGGGCAGCATTTTACCCTTGCTAGAAGCCAGAGGCCACTCGTGTTAGGACTGTGTACAAAAAGGCCCAGAAACTTACCAAGAAAAAAAATGGATTTTTCCACCTCCTTGGAAAGATATTGAAAATTCATTCACTTCTTTGCAGTCAGAGGGCGACTTCTGGCAGCTGACGAGTCTCGGATCTAACCGCAATATAAAAAGATTTGTGGAGTGAGAGAGCGCCTCTAACTGCTTTCTACCAGTCAATAAATTTGTCAGTCCTCTGAAAGCTTTTAGAGAGGAGACGTTCACAATATTTGTGTTTTGGTTCAGACCTGCTCCCATAAAGGCCCCGTGGCCCAGCCCTGTTACTTTCAGCTCCGAGAGGCAGCAGCTGGGTCCAGTGCGGTGGCTCTGAGCCACCTGAGGGGCTCACCACCCCCAGAGGGCCAGGCCTCTGTGCAGTGCGTGGCTCACTATGTCTGGGGTGGGGCCTGAGAGTCAGCATTTTTAACAAATCCCCAGGTGCTGCCGAGCGGCTGGGCCCAGAGCAGGCTTGGAGAAGCCCTGCCACCACGGCTTGTGCCATCAGGCTGCCCAGTTCTGCCCCTTCAGGGCAGGGCGACCTTGGGTCAGGACTGGGCTTCTCCAAGCCTGCCAAGGTCCATAAAGTCAGGACAGCACCTTCCTTTCCAAGGTGTGCTGACGGGGCGAGTCCTCAGAGCGTGGGCCTTGGGGTCAGACAAGGGCGTCCTCACCTGACAAGGGCGTCCTCCTGGGCCTGTGGCCTCCTTCAGCACCCTGGCTTACATAGCCCTGAAAAGGAAATCATAATCCATAATAATGCCTATCTCGTAGAATTATAATAGGGATTAAGTAAATTAATAAAGTCTTCAAACAGTGTTTGGCCAATTGCAAGTACTATGTGAACGTAACATAAAATAAATACGTGCAAGACATCCATCAATGCATGGTACCATTATGAACACTCAGCAAAGAGCTGTTATTATTTTTGGACTCATCAGTACATCGTTCCATTAATCAATAAGTATCTGCAAGGTTCTGCTGTAGGCATGGAAAGAAGCACAGGATGAGGTGTCCCTTGTCTTAAAGATGATAATTTTGTGGGTAGACAACAAAGCAGAGTTCAGTAACGGGCGTTTTTAGTAAGTGCTGCAGGCACAGCTCACAGAGCAGTGAGCCACTATCATTTTTTGGGAGAGACCCTCAGGCAGTGGAGGGATAGGAGAAGGTGCCAGAATGTTTAGACTCAGGTCCGCCTGTAGCTTTTTAGGCTGACAGGACTGAAAAGAACGATGCTTCACGGAGTTTGCTGCTGTTGCATGTGATTTGCTCAGGCTGGTTCAGGCTTCCTCAAAGGCCATGTTCCAAAATCAGTTCAGCTCCTTAAGTATATTCTCAATGAGATCATTTTTGCATGAACATCAAAAGCTGCTGACCTAGCAAAGAAAACGTGCATCCACTTCCCCAGGATAGGGTGGTGGCCCCTCGAACCACATCACACTCTCAGACCTCGTTACACACCCAGGATCTCCAGGTGAGTGAGATGCCCAGAGTCCTCCCCACGAGGCAGACCACCGTCCAGCCCTTGCCCAAGGGCTCAGACACGACAGCGAACACGTAACCCTCCAGCCTCGCCGTCACCGTCACTCATCCCCGTCACCTCCCAACTGCCTGGATTCGTCTACACTCACTGACATAGCCCAGAGATACGGTGGGCTCTTTGGAGGATCAGGTTGACCCATTCCCTGTGATCCTCCTGGCTCCTCCTGGAGTCCCCAGGTGACGATCAGGCTTCGGGAATGAACCTGTACTCTAGAGCCGAGGAAGCGCCACAGCTCTTGCTGTCTTCCCATCCTGCTGCGTACGCTCACCACAGAGTGGGCTTTCCAGGCCTTCCTCCTGCCTCTCATCCACGCCCCCCTTGTGCTGATAACCATGCAGGCTGGGGTTCAGTGCTTTGCTCAGGTTTAGTCAGCTTTGTTTAGGTCTAAGCCTGTGCCTTTTTCAAGTATCACCCAAAGGCTACGTAGTTTAATTTGTCCAAAATGCCAAGTGATTTCTCCCTGTGTTTTGATTGGGAAAGCTGCTCATCCTTGTCCAGAGGCATTTCAATGTGGAGAGTTAGCATCATGAGCTTAGCGGGGTGTGCAGGGAGTTACTGGAGCAGCCCCTGGCTGCCCTGCCATTGCTTTGCTCACCAGACCGTGCATCTTCCCATCATTGCTTCTGTTGATTTATCCTCATTGCCATGGCTGCCACCTGTGAAAGGTCCATAGCTCTCCAGACTGCATTGGAGTCTACCTTCAGTGGGCCAGAAAAAAATTCAAAGCCACAAAGTTGTTCCTTGGAAAATGTCGAGGTGAGACCTCCTCCAGAAGCAAGCATGCTGATAGTTGAATGTGGCACGTGGCGGCACTCACTCTCCATCCACCGTCACTTTATACAGATGCAGGGACCTGTCATTTCATTACACTCCACTCTCTCGTGCTTTGCAGGAACCGCGTTCCGTACAAAGTGAAAGTTTGTAGCAACCCTGCTTTGAGCAGGTCTGTGGGCAACATGTTTCCATCGTGTGCTCACTCGGTGTCTGTGTCACATTTTGGTCATTCTCAGTGTTTTGAACTTTTTCGTTGTATCTGTTACGGTGATCTGGGATCAGTGATCTTTGATGTTACGATTGTAATTGTTTTGGGAGCCACTAACTGTGCCTATATGAGGCAGCAGACTTCATAAACGTTGTGTGTTCTGACTGCTGCACAGACAGGCCATTTCCCTTACCTCTGCTTGGGCCTCCCAAACACGCAATATTGAATGAGGCCAATAATAGCCCTAAAATGGCCTCTGAGTGTTCACGAGAGGAAGACTCGCAGGTCTCTCACTGTAAAACGAAAGCTAGAATCGAGCAAGCTCAGTGAGGAAGGCACGTCAAAAGCACCAAGATGGGCCGAACGCCAGGCCTCTTGTGCCAGTTAGCCGAGCTGTGAGTCCAAAGGAAATGTTTTTGAAGGAAATTAAAAGTGCTGCTCCAGTGGACATGGGAATGATAGGTAAGTGAAACTGCTTTATTGCTGGTATGGAAAAAAAGCTCTGGATAAAAGATCAAACCAGACACAACATTCCCTGAAGCCAAAGCCTAGTCCAGAGCAAGGTCCTAACTCTCTTCAATTCTGCGAAGGCTGAGGGAGCGAGGAGGCTGTAGAAGACAGGTTGGAAGCGAACAGCGGTTTAAGGAGAGAAGTCGTCACGTGACATAGAAGTTCAAGGCGAAGCAGCAGGTGCTGGTGGAGAAGCTGCAGCAAGCTCTCCAGAAGATCCAGCTGAGGTCACTGATGAAGGCAGCTACACTAAACAACAGGTTTTTAATGTAGACAAAACAGCCTTCTTGTGGAAGAAGATAACTTCTGGAACTTTCATAGCTGGAGAGGACAAGTCAGTGCCTGGCTTTAAAGCTTCAAAGGGCAGGCTGACTGTCTTCTTAGGGGTTGAAGTATCTGGTGACTTTAAGTTGGAGCCAGTGCTCATTTACCATTCACAGAAACTTGGTACAAGGGAAAGCTCAGGGAGAAGAGGTGGGGAGAAGGGAGAGCACAGAAAACATGGTGACTGTAGCCGAAGAAGTGGATGCATTTATCAGGATTTATTAGTGATAAGAGAGAAAATGCCGACTTAAACCGGACTAAACAGAAAAGGGAATGTCTTCCATATCTGGGAAGGCATGGCATCCAGGGAACTCAGACAGCTTCCCGGGGTGTGTCTCTGCTTCCTCCTTTATGATTTTCCAATCCACCTGTCTCCGCAGTCACTGGTGGGCATCACCGTCCGTCCGTTGGCACGTGTTAGGTTTCTGGAGTTGTCCACCTGTCTCTGCAATCGCTGATGGGCATCACCATCCATCCGCTGGCACATGTTAGGTTTCCAGAGTTGTCCACCTGTCTCCGCAATCGCTGGTGGGCATCACCGTCCATCCGCTGGCACATGTTAGGTTTCTGGAGTTGTCTACCTGTCTCCGCGATCACTGGTGGGCATCACCGTCCATCTGCTGGCACATGTTAGGTTCCTGGAATTGCCCACCTGTCTCCACGATCACTGGTGGGCATCACCGTCCATCCGCTGGCACATGTTAGGTTCCTGGAATTGCCCACCTGTCTCC
>NW_016107335.1:4276415-4349616 GCF_001604975.1 Cebus imitator | reverse complement strand
CTGGTGGGCATCACCGTCCATCCGCTGGCACATGTTAGGTTTCTGGAGTTGTCCACCTGTCTCCGCAATCACTGGTGAGCATCACTGTCCATCCGCTGGCACATGTTAGGTTCCTGGAGTTGTCCCCACCTTATCCCCTGTGTCCACTGCGGCGTCGAGCCCCGGGGATTTTACCTGTCAAATAGTCTCAGATCTACTCACTTTGCTGCTCTTACAGCCAACCCCTGGCCCAAGGCACTGTTGTCCCCCATCTGGTGTGTCCCGCAGGTGTCTCCCCTCTACTCTGCCCGAGCAGCAATGAGAGTGGTCTTGGAAAACAGAACTCACCTCCTCCTTCGTTTAGGATGCCCTGAAACCACGATGACAACCAGCACCTTTCAGTGACTCCCATTGTTTTCACACAGAGGCAGGGAGTCGGGAGTGTAACCTGTAGGATCCTGCGTCGGCATCCCCCTGCCACTTCTCCCACCTGCCCTGGCCCAGCCACTGTGGCCTCCTCCCTCCCTCCGAGGAGTGTCCTTCCTTGCCTTTTGCCCAGGGCCTCAGTGAACGAGGCTCCCTCTCCTGCGATGCTCTTATTCCCTTTCTTTCCAAGTAGCCCCTGGTCACCCGTAGATCTCAGCTCAGCTATCACTCTCAGGGCAGACCTCCAACCACCCAGACAAGACCCTCAGGGCGCCATGTTGGCACTTTCTACACTTCCAGCCGGGAGAATGTCACCATGCCTGGCCAGGCCACCCTGTCATCAGCCCCTATAGACTCAGTGACCCCCTGTGAGGAGGGGGAGTTTATAAAATGCACAGACTCAGGCGGGGCCTGATGCTGATTCCTGCCAGTGCTGTGCCCACCTCTCTGTGGCCCTGGATCCATTAGAAGGGAGGTGCCGTCTCTTCAGTCAGTTAGGAAATTCTGTAGTTCCTGTGTTATAACTAGCTTCAATTGGACACTGAACATGTACTATCAGATGCTCAGAAGCATAATCTTATTCTGAGAACTTTTTCTCAGCTTTGAAAAAATAATACATCAGAATTCTACAGGTTAAAATGTGGATTCAGGAGGTGAGAAAGATCCCAAGAGATTTCTCTGGGTGGGTGACTCTGAAAAGGAAGATTTTTTTCTTTAGCGTTTGAAAGCTGCCTTGATGGGAAAATCTTTATAGTGGCGTTTGGGCTTTTCATCTTGATTTTGGTTGACCTTTTGAAAGGAGGAATGATGTGAGTACTTTCTGGTAAGAAGAGCAATTTTAGATTATCTACAAGCATTTCTCTTTCTTGGCACTACACTCTGCCCCTTGGCATTAAATCCTGTATTAATTTGCTGGAGTGGAAAATGATGTAATACATTATACTGGTTTTTGAAGGAAAGGGCAGAGGGGAAAAGTGGTAAAGTGAGGGAACTACAAGAATCCTGTGATTAAAATGTGGTCCGCTGTAGTAAGGATTGGATAGGTTGATGACACTTATTATGCTAATAATATGTTACCTTTAAAAGTGCTTCATAACCTCCAGGATTTTCTCCCATAAATTATCTCCTTTCATCCTCCCCATAACACCAGGAGGCAAGCACGGCACGTGTGATCATCTGTAGTTTGTAGATGAGAAAAATCAAAAGGCAGAACAATTTAAATGATTTGGGCCATATCCTAGAGCTGCCTAGGCATGAACCAACGAAGGAAACAAGTGTTCTGGATTTTAGGGCGTTGGATTAATCATCAGCCTAAAATATGAAATACTCAGAATACACAGTTTTAGCCATTGCAAAGATGAGATGAGACCTCGCATGTCAACTGCTCAGCACCTCGCCAGGCCCCTCAGACACGCCCCGAGGGTGTTTGTGGATGCTGCTGCTGCTGCTGCTGAACTCAATAAGAATCACCAGGAATCTTAGACAGCTCATTGATCAACAGCTTTGGCATTTCCTCTGTATTGGTCCATTTTTACACTGCTAATGAAGACATACCTGAGACTGGGTAATTTACAAAGGAAAAATGGTTTGATTGTTTCACAGTTCCACGTGGCTAGGGAGGCCCCACAATCACGGCAGAAGGCAAAGGAAAAGCACATTCACATCTTACATGGCAGCAGATAGGAGAGAATTGAGGGCAAGAGAAAGGGGAAACTTTCCTCTTATAAAACTGTGGGAATTGTGGGAGCTACAACTCATGATGAGATTTGGGTAGGGACACAGTCAAACCGTATCATCCTCTCTCCATCCATTTTCCAGGTAGTGTTACAAGCTAGTACAATCAAAGGTTGTGTATTTTCCCAGTTGGGCAATACACAACCTTTGTGAAAGGGGAAAAGGCCAAAATATAGGGAATGTGAGGGCAAAACAATGTCAATATTTGGTAACCCACAGATTGAGTGGTGTATTCCTGAAGTAGAGCATTGGGTACTCTGAGAATGACTCCCAGCAATTTTAGGACTACTTCCACGAGAAGAAGCACATAAGCATGTGTATATGTACATATGTTATTCACCTTTTAGCGCAAAGGTAACTGGGCTTTCCACTACCATCGGTTTCTGTATACAAGGCTTGAAGTCTAATTGTATTTTATTTCCAGCAGTCTCTTCATGTAATCCCTGCAAGAAAAGTCTCTTTCAGTAGGATTTGCTAACTTTTTCTTCAGTGTTCTCTGCCTATACTCTGGTCAGGCGAGTGCACTGCATTCTTAGCAGTGCTGGGTATCATTTGTGTTCAGTGTTTCATTATCTGATAAACAAAACATTGTAATAAGATTTCTTTTTGTTATTTTTTAGCACTTGGTACAGCTTTTTGATCGACCTGTGTGTCCTTCATATACATATTTACTGCTCAGTGCACATGATTCATGATTTCCACTTGTAGGAATTTATCCCAGGGAGCTGTCAGAGACACAGGCAAAAATTTTTGTACCAAGAGGCACACAATAGTATTTTTAGTACAATAAAAAAACCAAAAGATTATATGTCAAATAACAGAGGGGTTAATGAAATAAAGTGTATATCTCTTCAAACGCATGTCTCAAAGAATGTTTAATAATGTGGAACAGCAGCTGGGCATGGTGGCTGACACCTGTAATCCCAGCTCTTTGGGAGGCCAAGCCAGGAGGATCACCTGAGGTCAGGAGTTTGAGACAGCCTGGCCAACATGGTAAAACCCCATCTCTACTAAAAATACAAAAATTAACCAAGCATGGTGGCACACACCTGTAATCCCAGCTACTTGGGAGGCTGAGGCAGGAGAATTGCTTGAGCCTGGGAGATAGAGATTGCAGAGAGCCGAAATTACACCACTGCACTCCAGCCTGGCTGACAGAGCGAGACTCTGCCTCAAAAAAAAAAAAAAAAAGTAAAAATAAAATAACATGGAAAGGCATTCCTAATATAAATTAAGCATTATGTTATATGGCCTTAGTTTTATTAAACACCTCCCCCACCAACACACATACATCTTTAAGGAAATAAAATACAACCAAGTTGATTTGCATATGTTTTTTAGAGACGGGATCTCACTCCGTGGTCCAGGAAGGAGTTCACTGCAGTCTCGACCTGCTGGACTCAAGCAATCCTCCTGCTTCAGCCTCTCAAGTAGCTGGGACTGCAGGCATGTGCCACCACACTCAGCGAATTTTTTAATGGTTTTGTTGTTGTTGTTATTTGTTTTTGTAGAGCTGGGGTCTTACCATATTGCCCAGGCTGGTCTCAAACTCCTCGCCTCAAGTGATCCTCCCACCTCGGCCTCCCAAAGTGCTAGGATTACAGATAGGAGCCACCATGCCCAGCTCAAAGCTTATTTTAATGTAGTAGTTTGTATATGTATGAGTATGATCTGTAGGACAATGACATTTTTCTTTTTTTTTTTTTTCATATATTCCACAAAAAGCAAATACTTGTAGTCACAGCTTGGTGGCCTTTGCTGTGCTGTTTTCCAACTCACAGCTGGCCAGACTGATTCTATGATCTCAAGCCAACAGTTCACTTTTCAGAAAAGCCCAGCGCTCCTTCACCAGCCCCATCTTTGGTGTTGGTTTATCTCTCTCACTTCTTGTTATTACTTCGTCGTAATTTTACTTAAGAAAAGTCTCAGAATTCCCACCATCATCCAGTTTCTGACATGAACCCATGGAAGTCCGGCCGTTCCGGAAGCTTGGTCTATGTCCGGGGCCTGACAACTACTTAGAAGCACCCACCAGGGGCCTTGTGTGGCCCAAGCAAACATTCTGCCTCCACCTGAGTCCACACTCAGCATCAGCCGGGCTCAGCAGGCTCTCGGGCAGCAACAGTTGGCCCGCAGGGTGGCATCACACATGTGAGCCTCTCCTGCAGTCTTCAGTGCAGCCATCCCCCAACCACGCAGGAGCTGCCTTCTCCCCAAGCCCCGCCGCCAGATGACAGCTCGGTGCAGGGAGCAGGACATCCACAGGTGTGTGTGGAATCTTCCCTGCCTGATGCCTCTCAGGAGCCAGGGGCGTGGCTTCGGGGCCCAACCAGGAACATGCACAAGGGTCTCCAGATTGGGGGAAGTGGCAGTTACAACTCCCTCCCAGTACTCATGGTTCTTCTTATCCCAATTGCAGCTTATCATAAATAATGCTGTCGTGAAGAGAGGTAATAGTCAACCCTTATCGGGTTTCCAGGGCAACAAGAGCAGGAAGTCAGCTGACGGTCAAATTCCATGCAGAGAGGACCACCTTAGGTTCTGAGCGCTAGCGTGTTTCTTCAATCTTTTAGCCACACTTGGTCATCCTGACTTGCCGTTATATGGCCTATTGATGAAACCACTCGGGACCACAAGTGGCATTGGTAGCACACCCAGAAATTAAAGCCGTGCAGAGACACGAGCTCACCAGTGCTCCTTAGGTTGTCCTTGGAGGCCTTCCTCACCCCACCTGCCAGCAGCTGCTGCCGGAGGACCTGCTGGCTTCCCTGGTCAGCTCTCTGCTTTCAGCAGAGTCTCCATAAGAGAGATGCCAACCAGGTTGCAGATTTGGAGGCAGAATTCCTGTGTCCTGGTGACATGTTTTATGGGCATAGAGTGTTCCAGTGACAGGAGTTACCTGCAGGATTGGGATGGTCTCCAGTGAAGACCCTCCTGTGTGCCTCAGGAGCAGTTACTTGGGGATGATTATTGCTAAACGGATGGGGATAGCTGCTTCCGTGGCCAGCCAACCTGTTCTGTGCTTCGCCCTATATCACATGCAGCAGGATTTTTCATTTTTATTTACTACAGAAATGTCAGTAAATGGTTCCTGATATAATTAGCTTGATCAGGAAATGTGGTAACTCAAGAGAAGCCGCAGAATAGAGGGAGAAGTGCAGTTGCTAAGTAGTCACCACTACCTGGATATGTCCTCGGCATTAGGAAAGCCACTCTGTGTCAATCAAAGAAACCTAGCCAATGTGATAACTGAAGTTTTCAATTTATATATAGAGAGAATCTATTTCCCCACTCGATAGTAACACGTTGGATTCACTATGAATGTTTAATTTCCTTTCCATGATAACTAGTTCTTCCTAGGCTGGGCATGGTGGCTCACGCCTGTGGGAGGCCAAGGCAGGAGGATTGCTTGAGGCCAGGAGTTTGGGACCAGCCTGGGCGACAGAACCAGACCCTCATCTTAATTTAAGAAGAAATAATAAATAAATAAGTAGTTCTCCTTTTCAGTAGAAGGTTGGTAATGGCATAACTAATTAATTTGCTGAATATCATTTACTGATGTAAATATTAATGTAACTTTTGGATTTGACAAAGTAAAAGATGAAATAAATCTCTTAGAGATCATCCAACCCAACCTCATGTTATAGTGAAGGAAATTGCATTAAACAGTGTGGAGCAGCCTGCTCAAAGCTGGACGGCTAGTGGTTTTAGACAGGAATTCAGGGTTCCATTTCAAGTCCAAGCTTCTTTCTTTTTTCTCATCCCACCTTCATAGTATTGCTATCATTGTGTCAAATACTGAGCTGTGCAGCATGTTTCCCTTTTGGCCTTGATTTTCCAGGACTAAAAACCAAATCGTGCCTAATTTTAGTGATTATCCCATCCCTGGTTCCTGGTGTAATTAGTCCCCTCTTTAGCTCTGTGTAGCTTTTACCATAACCACTCTGGGAACATGCAGATTGTGCTTTTATTGTAATCTATTTTGACTTGGTTTCAGAAATATTAATGGCGTAAATTATCACTTAATACACACACACACACACACACACACACACACACACGCACACACACACACACACTTCTCAGTAAGTTACCTGGAAGTTGTATTAACTTTTTAATTTGTCTTTTTAAATTCTCTTACTGATGTAAATATTCATGAAACTTTTGGATTTATTTGACTTTTAGAAAACTCAGTTAAAGCCTCAGTGAGTTAAAACCCAGCCAACTCACATGCTAAACCCTGGCATAGTTTTTCTGTATACAACGTACATAGGAAAGAACAACAATAACGCAGACAACATCAAGGAGAACGGTTTCTGGGGTGGATATAGATTTGATCTAATCCCTTTTTGCACATCCTCCAATAGTTTTGGACAATGAAACCTGGTGATCTTAGGTGATACAAGGTCATTAGTCAATAATAATTCCATATTGTGTACTTCATTCTGATCAATCAAGAAAGTGTAAAGTCTGGAAATATATCACTAATAAGGACTGAAATTGCGACGATCTCTCCTTTAGTTAGAAAATTTGCCAAGAGAGTGTATTTAACTGAAAGCTCCCGATCCTCTAGAGAATTCTGGTATATTAGTTTGTTTTCATGCTGCTATGAAGAAACACCAGAGACTTTGGAACTCCCTACAGACTTGTTTAATAGCTTTGATGAAAATGCTGGTAGTGAAGTCCAGGCTGAGATGAAGATAAGGAACTTGTTAGGCGCTGCTGTAAAGGTCACTCTTGCCATCCAAAAAGACTGGTGGCATTTTGCCCTGCCCCAGAGATCTGTGGAACTTCAAACTTGAGAGAGAGGACTTAAGGCATCTAGAGAAAGACATTTCTAAGTAGCAAAGTGTTCAAGAGGAAACAGAATAAAAGTTTAGAAAATTTGTAACCGGATGATGCAGTAGAAAAGAAAATCCCATTTTCTGGGGAGAAATTCAAGTTAGCTGCAGAAATTTGCATAAGTAACAAGGAGCCCAAGGTTAATCACCATGACAATGGGGAAAATGTCTCCAAGCCCTGTCAGAGACCTTCGCGGCAGCCCCTCCCATCACAGGCGTGAAGGCCTGGGAGGGAAAAATAGTTTCCTGGGCTGGGTCTAGGGCCCTTCTGCTGTGTGGAGCCTTGGGATTTGGTGCCCTGTGTTCTAGCCCCTCCAGCTTTGGCTAAAAGGGGCCAACGTACAGCTCAGGCCATTGCTTCAGAGGGTGCAAGCTCCAAGTCTTGGCAAATTCCACATGGTGTTGGATCTGCAGGTGCATAGAAGTCAATAATTGAGGTTTGGGAGCCTCCATCTAGATTTCAGAAGATGTATGGAAATGCCTGGATGTCTAAATAGAAATTTGCTCCAGGGGTGGAGCCCTCATGGAGACTCTCACTGTGGCAGTGCAGAAGGGAGATGTGGGGTCAGAGTCCCCACAAGGGCACTGCCTAGTGGAGCTGTGGGGAGAGGGCCATCATCCTCCAGACCCCAGAATGATAGACCCAACAGCAGCTCGCACCATGTACCTGGAAAAGCTGCAGACAATGCCAGCTTGTGGAAGCAGCTGGGAGGGAGGCCGAACCTTGTAAAGCCACAGGGGCGGAGCCGCCCAAGGCCATGGGAGCCCACTTCTGGCATCAGCATGACCCAGATGTAAGACACATTTTTGGAACTTCAAAGTTTAATGACTGCCCTATTGGATTTTGAACATGCATGGGGCCTGCAGCCCCTTTGTTTTGGCCAATTTCTCCCATTTGGAATGGGTGTATTTACCCAATGCCTGTACCCCCATTGCATCTAGGAAGTAACTAACTTGCTTTTGATTTTACTGGCTTATAGGCAGAAAGGACTTGCCTTGTCTCAGATGAGACTTTGGACTTGGACTTTGGAGTTAATGCTGGAATGAGTTAAGATTTGGGGCGACTGTTGGAAGGGCATGATTGTGTTTTGAATTGTGAGGACATGAGATTTGGGAGGGCCCAGGAAATGATATAGTTTGGCTGTGTCCCCATCCAAATCTCATCCTGAATTGTAGTTCCCATAATCCCCATGTGTCTTGGGAGGGACCAGGTGGAGATAATCGAAGCATAGGGCAGTTTCCCCATCCTGTTCTCCTGATAGTGAGCTGGTTCCAATGAGATCTGATGGCTTTATAAGGGGCATCCCCCTTCACTGGGCACTCATTCTCTCTTCAGCCACCCTGTGAAGAGGTGCCTTCCACCATGATTGTAGTTTCCTGAGGCCTCCCCAGCCACGTGGAACTGAGTCAATTAAACCTCTTTCCTTTATAGAGAAAACCAGAGCAGACACAGCACAAAGAGGAGGAGAGATCTCTGCCGCTCGTTATGCAGCAGAAGTGGGCAAGGCCCAGAGGGGGCTTGCCGAGGGTGGACTGAGTGGGCTTACCTGGAAAATAGCAAAGAGATGAGCCTGGCAGAAAGAAATTGAAGACGAAAAATAACTTGAGATAGGCTGACGATGGCTCTGAATCCCAAGCAGAGGCCCTCACGCTTTTACCTGATAGGCTCAGAAGAAGAAGGAATAACAGGATAACTTTATTCATCTTTTTATTTATGATGAAATTTCGCTCTTGTTGCCCACGCTAGAGTTCAATGGTGTAGTTTTGGCTCACTGCAACCTCCGCCTCCCAGGTTCAAGCGAATCTCCTGCCTCAGCCTCCCAAGTAGCTGGGATTACAGCCACCCGCCACCACATCTGGCTTATTTTTGTGTTTTTAGTAGAGCTGGGGTTTCACCGTGTTGGCCTGGCTGGTCTTGAACTCCTGACCTCAGATGATCCACCAGCCTAGGCCTCCCAAAGTGCTGGGATTATAGGCATGAGCCACCACGCCCAGCCAGGATAACATTTTATAAAAGGAATATTTGTTGAGCTAATGTACATTGAAGCCTACTTTAATTTCAATATAATTTTCAGACAAGGAATCACACGCTCGTACAATTCTCCAGCCTTATCATTGGAACGCTTGCTGATGTGATACAGATGAAGTGGGGTTATGATGGACTATTTTAAGGCCTTAAATTATCAGACAATTTGGGACTGCAGCAACCCAAATGGTACCCTGCAGCCATCAAATGTGAGGAACTTCAGTGTGAGTGTTGACGCCAAATGGAACCTCATCCACCCTGATGTAAATTGATGTTCCCTGGCTATCACCCTCAGCTGTACCCTTTACTCAAGAAGTACTTTGTTTAGGGGACTTTATGTTGTATAGAACATGGTTTTGCCTGTCATCCGTCGCTGTCACCGAGGTATGAGGATGAGACATCGTATTTCTTTCTTTCTTCTTCCCCACCCCACACCCACACCCTGGAGATTTGGCTCCTAATTTTTTTTCCAATCCATCTTCTCTTAGATCTCGTTTTCTGAGCCTGTTCTCTCACTATTTCTTAGGCCTTCTGCCTCCCATCGTTCCTCCGTCGTCATGGCGATATTTCTGAAATACAAATGTGATTATCTGGCTCTTCTATGACTTTGCTTTCCAAGTTTACCCATCCCAAAGAAAATGAAGCCCCAGATTTCCTGGAACACGAGGCTTCCCACAGCCTGACCTGCCCCCAACTCTTGCTGCGTCTTTTCCCACCCTGCATCCCTACCCACTGAGCACTTTACAGCTCTTCCAACCTCCTTGCAGTCCCCCGAGTGCATCAGATCTGTGAGCCTTTCCACACACGGGTGCCGACATCTGAAGAGTTCTCCCTTGGCTCTCCCCCGTGCAGGCCGAATGGATTCTCCAGGCCCCTCCTCTAAAGCCTTCCCTCTTCACCCCAGGGATCGCTTACTGCCCCCTTGTATTATACGCTGCTCCTGGACCTGGGAGAGCAGGTGCATGCCTGATCAAATGTGGTATCTTTAATGATCAACAAATGTCAGGTAAACAGAGGCATGGGTTGATCGGTTCCAGACAGAATTTACTCAAAAAGAGAACATTTTTTTTCCCCAAATGGCCCAAACTGGTTTTCAAGATAGCCCAATATATTATGCCATTTTAAAAATTTTATTTGCTTTTTAGGTGACACATAATAATTGCACTTACTTAATGTGGTACAGTGTCAGGTTTCTTTTTATTTTTTTTTTTTGAGACGTTGTCTCACTCTGTCGCCCAGGCTGGTGCAATCTCAGCTCACTGCAACTTCTGCCTCCCAGGTTCAAGTGAACCTGCCTCAGCCTCCCGAGTAGCTAGAATTACAGGCAGCTACCACCACGCCCAGCTAATTTTTGTATTTTTAGTAGAGGCAGGGTTTCACCATGTTGGCCAGGCTGGTCTCAAACTCCTGACCTCAGGTGATCCACCTGCCTCCGCCTCCCAAAGTGACACTTCTTCTTTAAGATCTTTTATCTCTCTGCCTTTGAGTCACAGCCAGGAAATTCTTCACCCCTGCCACGCCCAGCAGCACCGCTCTCCTTGTTTCTGAACATCTCTGGACTTACTAGGTTTTGCCCATTTTCTCTTTCAAAAATTCCGGATATTCTACTTTCCAGAAGTTTCCTTTTTTGGCTGTGAATTAAAGAGTCGCAGCCTTCTCCCATCACTTAAGACTCCTTCAGTCTTTTTCTTCCAACTCGAGTACAGAGCTACTGCGGTGCGTGTCTGGGAGAGTGATGGGCTTACGACACACGGGTCTTATCTGTGTCACGGTTGGCTTGGTTACATCCCAGCCTCTCCAGAGCAACGACGTTCTGCTGGGATCTGGGGGCTCCGAAGTGGGCTGCATGGGCCAGGAAGCCAGCAAAATTTCCATCCTACAAGTGTGCATGAAATTAAAGATACACAGAAGTACCATGGCCACAACGGTGGTAGGAAGGTTGGAACACAGAGGAAAAATGACACATGGACACTGCTCTCATAAAATTCGAAATCTCATCAGTGGAGAAGACCGGATGTACCCACAGAAGAAACTTGGGTACAAAGTGGGAATGCTTAATATAACTCACCCTGCTGAGGACTTTGTCCGCTGCCCCAACACGGACCTCACTCTGCTGGTGAGGTCTGCTGAGGTTACTAAATATTTATAAAGGGTCGGCTCTCCTCACAGTCAGCTTCCAGCAGGCATTGGACAGGGCCCTCCGTGGCGGCCGGGCACCTGGCACGTGGCTCCCCTGCCTCCCTTGGCCTGGAGTCGCTGCGGCTCCTCCACAGGTCACTGTCCCCACCAGCCGCGGTGGTGTCGTGTTCAGCAGAAGCAGGAAACGCAGTCTCCTGAGGCTGTGCCGATTGCCCTCACTCTGCTTACTTGTGCTTGAGTGGACATTGCTTCAGCGTCAACGTGGAGGCCTCCGTCTGTGGGCTTCAGGGAGTGCCAGGGACCAGACTGCAGAGCGGGCCTCATCCTGTGCCCATGTCTGACCTCCCTTATCCTCTCCCCCGAGCTCTCACGCCTGCTTCCCACAACCTCTCGGCCTGTGGGATCCGTCTTGTTGGCGAGGCGGGAGTACAGCACCATCACAGGAGGGCTGTAATGGATGGAGATTGCTGAGGCTCCCTGCTGGAAGGTTGGGAGCTGAGCAAAGGCTTACAAGGGGCCAGGATCTGGATAGGAGCCGGGAAAACAGAGCATTGGGGTGAGGAGAAGGGTGAATAGATGGACTGAGGAGGGAACACAGCTGCACTACGCCCAGGAGAGGGGGCTCCGGCAGGCAGAGCTTCCAGGCAGGGCTCCCGGGCCAGGGCGGCGTGGAGGAAGTGGTGACAGTGGTCTCGCCTGTCCTGGAAAAGCCTGTGGGCATCCCCATTGCTTGCTGCTGGGGGCTGGACACTCCCACATGAGGACCACAAAGCAGACTTCCTCATTCTCCTGTGCCTCATGTACATCTGAATATGTTTTGGAAACCTGAGCATTTACCTTGTAAAAGCTTTCTGGGCCAGCGCAGTGGCTCACGCCTGGAGGCAGAGGCGGGAGGATAGCTTCAGCCCAGGAGTTCGAGCCTGGGCAATATAGCGAGACCCTGTTCTCCACAAAAAGGAAAAAAAACAAAAAGACAAAAAAATAATAATAATAAGTGTAAAAGCTTCCTGGAAGAAGGAGCCGAGGTCCGACGGCAGAGTGCACAGGATAGCAGCCCCCCACCACCCTGCTGCAGCGGGACTGGGGTTCCAGTGGATGGTGGGTTCGGGCATTTCAACAGTGTCTCCAGCTGCAGGGCCCACTGCCACCATTGAGTTGAGGCCTCAGAATCCATCGCAGAAGCAGGTACTGGCTGAGTGCCCACAGGGCCCGTAGGGCAAAGGCCATCCTGAAAAAGGGGTGGGCAGCGCCTTCACCAGAAAGGACTGCAAGTTTTGAGCTAGCCAACAGGGTTCTTGACTGATGGAACTTTCAGTGAGAAGGGCCTCCTGCCAGTGTGAGCCAGCAGTCACCAGGGAGCTGACCACAGGGCTCCCGGCAAGACTATTTCCTGGATAAGCCTCGAGACCAGGGCAGAATGGGGCCAGCTGCTGCCGCGGCTGCCATGTCTACAGAGACAGGCTGTGACAATGACAGTGGGACATCCTTCCATCCCCACCTGGTTCTTTTGTGTGGGTCTCATGAGTGTGAGCTTCCAGCATCAGGTTCCTTCTGGGTGAGAAAGGATGTGAGAGGCGGTGTTGTGATCACAGAGTTGTTTGTGGTCTGGTGCATTTGCAGTATCACACCTTTCACTTATTTAGCAAGTTGCCATCAAGATGCAACATGCCGTAGGCATGACACCACAAGTCCTGGAACCTGCTGCCTAAGTTCCGAGCCTGGGTCCTTCTTCTGTTGACTGCTGACCTTGGGCAAGGCATTTAAATGCCGTATACAACCTGGCTTCAATCCCAGCCCCACCCCTGGCCTGCCAGCTGTGGGGCAAGTTACTTAACAGCTCTGTGCTCCCATGTCTTATCTACAAAGCAGGAGTGATGGTACCTGCCACACAGGGTTATTTTTAAAGATTAAGCGAGTTGATGCTGGTAAAGTGTTTTAGAAGTGTCTGCCCAATACATGCAAAAATTTACCCGAAATAGATCAAAGACCTAAATATAAGTGAAAACTGTAAAAATCACAGAAGCATAAGAGAAATGTTCATGGCCTTGGATTTGGCAATGGATTTTTAGCCATGACACCAAAAGCACGAAAAAGAAAAGAAAAAGAAATAGATAAGCTAGACCTGATCATAATTAAAAGCATTAATCCTTAATATTCTAGCTGGGATGACACCTGCCATGACGCCTCTTCTAACCCCTTCGGAGAGAATGGATTTTTTATAAAAGACATTAACAGCAGCAGATGTGATAGAGCATTTACTTCAGGGCAGGCTCCGTTTTGCGTGCTTTGAGTTGGTTGACTCACTTGCTCTTCACATCCATTTAAGATTAGGTTCTATTGGTCAGGTGCAATGGCTCACACGTCTCATCCCAACATTCGTGAAGCCAAGGCAGGAGGATCACTTGGGGCCAGGAGTTCAAGACCAGCCTAGGCAACATAGTGAGACCCCATCTCTATCCAAAAAAAGAAAAAAAAAGCCAGGTGTGGTGGTGTGTGCCTGTGGTCCCAGCTACCCGGGGGGCTGAGGCAGGAGGATTGCTTGAGCCCAGGAGGTTGAGGCTGCAGTGAGCTTTGATAACACCACTGCACTCCAGCCTGGTGACAGAGGAAGACCCTATTTCCCAAAAACAACAACAAAAGATGAGGTTTTATTATTATCTCTGCTGACAAATGGAGAAACTGAGGCACATAACAGTCCAGCAGCTGGCCCAGGCCATCCCCTGTGCTCCCAGCACATGGTGTACACATTATCGTGTAGCCTGGAGCACACTGAACTGGGTAGATCCAGATTCCCACTGTGAATGGGGACTCCCATGCACACTGGTTAGGGCCAGTGACGTCCCTAACCCTGCATCATGAGACCTCAGTGACTTCTGCAGGACTGAAAGTCACATCTTGATCAGGTTGCAGACTAAAGATTTAAACTTTATTCTGAAGTGAGCAGAAAGGTATTTCGGATTTTTAAAAAAATGCTTTAGAAAAACTGTTTCGGTAAAGACATATCTGGACTGCGACATATGAGATAAATTGGGGACAGCAGCAGCAGGAGGCAGGGAGCTGAGTGAAGGCAGCCTATGGTTGTGAGCAGCTCCAAGTGGGTGGGGTGAGGCCTTGGGGTGGCACGTGAACTAATCCAGACAGTAAAGGCCACACATACGGAGGCTTCGATCCCCTTTAGAACAGGAATCTCAGAAACTCAGAGGAGGCTGATTTCTCTGCCAGCCGTGCGCATAATGGATAAAAAGTGAAAACTCGGCCGGGCGTGGTGGCTCATGCCTGTAATCCCAGCACTTTGGGAGGCCGAGGTGGGTGGATCACGAGGTCAAGAGATCGAGACCATTCTGGCCATGATGAAACCCCGTCTCTACTAAAAATACGAAAATTAGCCGGGTGTGGTGGCACGCGCCTGTAGTCCCAGCTACTCGGGAGGCTGAGTGGAAGAATCGCTTGAACCCGGGGGGCAGAGGTTGCAGTGAGCCAAGATTGCGCCCCTGCATTCCAGCCTGGCAACAGAGCAAGACTCCGTCTAAAAAAAAAAAAGTGAAAACTCAGCCACCACCCCAGTATTTCATCTCAGCATCCAGGATTTCTCAGCCTTCTGGGGGTTAGCATCGCAAAACCACAGGCAGAGCCTGATGCTTCTGTCCTCTTTTCCTCAGATATCTTAATCTGAATATGAAAAGGAAAATGTGAGCCATGGTGGCTCACGCCTGTAATCCCAGTGCTTTGGGAGGCTGAGGTGGGTGGATCACTTGAGCTCAGGAATTTGATACCCAGCCTGAGCAACATGACAAAACCCCATCTACAAAAAAATACATCAGGCGAGAGTGGTGGCTGGCACCTATAGTCCCAGCCACTTGGGAGGCTGAGGTGGTAGGATTGCTTGAGCCCAGGAGGCAGAAGTTACAGTGAGCTGAGTTTGAGCCACTGCACTCCAGCCTGGGTGACAGAGCAAGACTCTCTCTCAAAAAAAAAAAAAAAGGAAAATGTGAAAGATCTTCAGAGCAAAACACATTCTTTATAGCTTGTTCTTTCATTTTCCTTCCACTAGAAATAAAGCCAAAGCAAAAAAAGGATTTAATATCCATCACAGCAAACTTTATTAACTCAAAATAATAATTGGCTGTGGTCTGATTTGATTCAAAAATTCATTGTAAGGTTACAATGCATTTTTTTTAAAGCTAAAACTTAGTAATACATCATACCCTTAGGCAAACTCATGAGAACAGATGCTGAAATTAAATTAGGATGTATACTTGTTTCTGGAAGTTTTCCAACTCATTTCTGGCTGAAGTGAATCCTTGTAGAGCCAGGAGGCCTGAGTAGAAAATGGGTACTTGCCACTGCTTTTGGATCCATCCCTCCATGAAAACAATCTAGGGAAACTGCCCTTTTCTTATTTTCAGTAAAAAACTTTCCATATTCATGCTATTTTCTGTATTATGCAAAATACCTTCTCTCCATAGCCTCTTGAATGATACTGCAATATTTTTCCTAGAATTTCTTGAAAGAAAACAGCTGGTTTGGTCCCTACTCTTGGTCTGCATGCCCGATCTCTGTTGACACTGGGTATTTGCAGTCTGGGCTGCATCAGGTCCTGAGATTCCCGTAGGATGTGGGCAGAGAGTTGAGAGGCAGGAAACCCAGGGCAGAGCTGATCATTGATCCATGCACCCGAGAGTATGGTGTGTAGGATAATTTATAGCTTAGGAGCTCTGGGAGGCATGAGGTAGTTTGTGGGCCACAGGTCCTCAATTTTGGCTGCATATTGGAATCACCTGGGATATTTCTTTACAATGCTGATGGCTGGATTCCATTCCTAGAGATTCTGACTTTGGGTTGGGCTGGTTGACTGGGCATTAGGATTTTCAAAAGCTCCCCAGGCCATGTAATATGCATCAGAATCTGAGGACCACCAACATAGTCCATCTTCCTGCTCCTCCTCAGAGAGAGGGTGACTTGCCTGAGGTCATAATTATAGTATTTTCCAGTGTATCCCAACTTGGCAGCTGGCTCTTCATCACACAGTGGCCCAAGAGAACAGTTTGAGAGCAACTTTGCCTCATCCCACAACGTCACCCCAGACCTCAGGTCACTTCCCATGGTCAGCAGGTTCTTCTTGCAGACTCACTGGCTGGTCCTCCTCCATCTCCATGGTGAGTGCTCCTCAGATGATGGCAACCGGCTTCTCCCATTCGGGGCCAGGCTTCCTTCTCTTTGCCACACCATCTGCCTCCACACTCATCTTCAGGAGACTTGGGTGTAAACACATTGCCTCCTACTGTCCTCTGTCAGGGACTCCCCATTGCCTTTGGGATACCTTAGTGTGGCTTGCAGACCCTCCAGGAGCTGGCTCCTGGCCTCCTGAGTGTCCTCTCTTGCCCCTCCATCATGATTCCACTTGCATGAGGTCCCTGGAGTTGTCAGAGCCCTAGAGACAGGAAGCAGAGGGGGAGTGCCAGGGCTGAGAGAAGGAAGGGAAGTTGTAATAGTATTTAACAGAGACACAGTTTCAGTTGGGAAGATGGAAAGGTTCTGGAGGTGGAAGGTGGTGATGGTTGCACAAGACTGTAAGCGAACCTACGGCACTGAACTGCACACTTAAAATGCTTAAAATGGCAAATTGTATGTGATGTATATTTTATCGCAATAATGACTTTTTTCAATAACTTTCTGAGGAAGGCCTTGCCTGGCCGTTTGCCGGAGTTAGGCAGTTCTGCTTTCTATTTCCAAAACTCCACATTGTTCCCTATCAGACCATTGTCCTGTTTAGAGTCTGGCGTCTTTACAGATTGCAATTAAAATAAAGGGACATTGGCGTTTTCACCGATTTGCCACTGTGTCCCCCATGAATGCAGAGCAGGTGCCCATTGCATAATTTTTAATAAATGTTGTTGAATGAAGAAAACCCAGATCTACAGTGTCCTAGCCCATCAATCTTAATTGTTAGGAAAAAATTGGATTGTTAAAATAATCCAATTTGATATTATGTTAGTCCATTCTCACATTGCTATAAAAAACTACCTGAGACTGGGTAATTTATAAAGAAAAGAGGTTTAATTGACTCACTGTTCTGCAGGCTGTATAGGAAGCATGGCTGGAGAGGCCTGAGAGAACTTTCAATCATTGTGGAAGGGGCAGCAGGCATATCTTACATGGCGGGAGGAAGAGGGATAGAGCACGGGGCAGGGGTGAGCTACACACTTTCAGTCTCATGAAAACTGCCTCACTGTCAGGAGAACAGCAAGGCAGAAATCTGACCCCATGATCCAGTCACCTCCTACGAGGCCCAGCCTCCAGCATTGGGGATTACGATTCAATGTGAGATTTGGGTGGGAACACAAATCCAAACCATATCAGATATTAAAGTACCTAGAAGTATCAGACCACAAATTGTCCAGTCGTGGTAAGTGATAACATTGGGTAAAGAATGTGGAGTTTGAGCCTCTGATTGATCCTTACATGTATATTCTGTTGGAGGTGGGTAGACCTCCAAGAATTTTGAGACTGCCTTTGTTCTATCTAATAAATACAACAGGAAAATAAAAACCAGGCTGACGAGTTCAGATTTTTTAAGAACAACCTATTTATAACTACTTCCTTCGTTAATACTATAATTTTTTTCTCTTTCCAAATTAGATATTTATTTTTGAAAACAATATCTACTACTGTGCACATGTTGGGAAACAGGCCATCCGCGTGGTCTCCACTGGGAAGGAAGGTGTGATTTACAATGGCCTCAGTGACTGGCTGTATGAAGGTAAGTCACGTGGAGGGGAGAAGGAAGGAAGGAAGATTTGTGGTTGCTGTCATTGCTGCTGCTACGTTAAAGTTGTTTTTTTTTTCTTTTTTCTTTGACTTTGGCTGTAAATTAAACTCCAGTTTCTTGAGATTTTGCAAAATTTCAAAGGTTTTGTTGGAGCTCTCAGGAGCATCAGGCTGTTCTCAGGGGCCTGCGGTGTCACACACTCACTTGGGGCAGGTGAGCCGGGCTTTGGGCTTTGCAAGGTCCTGCAATTCTTTTCTGAAGGGCAGGAGACCTGTTAATGGGAGATTTATTATGTGAGGAGGTGACTTCCGGGAACGTTCAGGGACTGCAAATGCACGTCTCTACCCTAATCTGGGACGTGAGTGCCTTGTTTTGCCTTGAGAAGGGGACAGTTGGAAAAGAAAGAATGAGTTCCATCTTTCCATCAGAGTGACTTGCTGCTGAGCGCACCTCCGCTTTGCTGGACGTTTTATGCCACTGGTTGGCCTTTGGCACCAGAAGACTCTTGTTTTGTAAATTATTAAGTAACTAGAAATCAGAGGGAGAAGTTCTTTTCTTAAACTTTGTTACTCTGTCTCCATGCTCATCATAACAGTAACAACCAGGGATTGATTAGTATGTGCTGCCAGGCACTGTTGGAAGCATTTCGTTTTCTGTTACTTCATTCCACCCTGTCAGTTTGTTCAGGCTGCTGTAACAAGATGCAACAAGATTTCACAGACTAGGTGGCTTAAACAATGAACATATATTTGTCACAGTTTTGGCGTCTGGGAAGTCCACGACCAGGGTGCTGGCAGACCCAGTGTCCGGTGAGGCCTCTCTTCCTGGCTCGCACATGGCCATCTTCTTAGGTCCTCACTGGCAGAATAGAGAGAGCCCTGGTCTTTTTATCTCTTTATAAGGGCACAAATCCCATTCATAGGGGCAACACCCTCATGACCTCGTCACCTTCCAAAAGCACCACCTCCTAACACCGTCACTTTGGGGATTTAGGCTTCAACATACAAATTTGGGGGGACACAGATATTCAGTTCATAGCACTGTCATAACAAGGTTCTAATTCGCAGATGACATGGTGAGGTTAAATAATTGGCTCACATTTACACAAGGGTAAGGAGTATTTATTGGGGAAAGTCATTGTTCAAATTCAGGACAATTAATTACCTTTTTAAAATTCCACATGTGGCTAGAGTAAGCACATGCTTTCCCGCATGAGACCGATGAATAACCCAAGCTCTTCTCCACCTCCTGGCCTGAGACCGTGTGGTCACAGCAATAACTCACCCTGTTAGGCTGAGTCAAGAGAGGGTCAGGGAGATTCTGGGTGCTTTCTCAAGCCAGTATCACTTTCTCCCAGGGCTGTGCATGTCTCCGGCTGGGATTCTGCATTTTAGTGGCTTTATGTATCATAAATTATAAAGCAGATGGAAATGTAAGCTTAGTGTTACCTCCTAGCATAATTTCACTGAAGCCATAAAGTTCTATGACTTGATTTTTAATTTTTTTAAATGGAGGTATAATTTGTACACAATAAAATGCACATTATAAGGACAGTTTGATGAGTTTGGCACATGTATACGCGATGTCACCCCAGTCAAGACATAGACCATTTCCATCAGTCTAGAAAATTCCCTCAGTCCCTTTCCAATGGCTTTTTCCCTAAGTCTGTCTTCCAGAGACTGCCGTGGTCCTGGAATCGAAGCAGCTCATTTTCTAACAGACTCACTGGAACCCAGGCACCCACTTGAGGCTGTCCTTGCCTGTGTGGTCACCTTGGAAGCCCCGTGTTTATTCTGATGTGGCTGCCAGTTCTCAGAGCCTGCTGAAGAGTCCAGTTTCCTTCTGAGCCCCAGGAGATTCAACCCTGAGATTTTATTGTCACATGAGTCCTTGGCCACCCTGATAAAGCCACTGGAATGAAAGAGGGGACACAGTCTGCTATGGTTATGCCTGTTCTGTGCAGAAACAGCCCTAAAAGCCACTGGAATGAAAGAGGGGACACAGTCTGCTATGGTTATGCCTGTTCTGTGCAGAAACAGCCCTAGAAACAGTATACCCCAAGACGTCCCAGCTCCCCCGAGGAGGCACAGCCAGCAGCACTCAGGGAAACTCCAGAGGAGCTGCACCTCTGCCCGGGTGCAGTCCCTGTGCCCGTGGAGCTGACCTGCCCCCTGGGCTCAGGAGACTGCTGACAGTGAGGACTCTGAAGCCCCATGAGTGCTTCCCTTGGAGAGAAAAAGGCCTTATACCTGGGAGCAACTAGAAAACTGAGTCCTGTTTGCTCCCTGACATCTGAGATCTCACTAACAGCTCTTTTGCTTCGGTGTGAGATCGGCTCAGTATCTGGATAGGGAAGGGAACCCAGGGGCTAGAGATCAGAACATGAGCGGTTCAAAGTAAGGCTGTGGAGCTGTAGGGACCCAGGGAGGAGACCTGGCCCAGTCACGGGACATGACAAGGGTCTTCCACTCCACAGACCTCGACATGCTCATTTGTACGTAGGAAGAATGCCCTCAACACTACACTTTCTGAGGACTGTGAGACTGAGTGGAACACACACAGCACACGACATGTTCAGCAAAGGACAGTTGCTGCTGTCCTTCTTACAACAATACAAATAACTTAATGATAATAATTTATGTAGTTATTACTATTATTGTAACTATTTGTTACTACTGTTTTTAGCACAAAGGAAAAAAATGTTTAAAAAAGAGAAAGGAAAGCATAGGTATCAAGGCCATGTTCCCCAGGGGGTCGTTCTGCCACAGGGCAGAAATTGACCTGAAAATTCAAGAGAGATCAGTGCAAATAATAATGACCCAAGGTGTGCCCCCTGCCCCTAGGAGAAAGGGCCCCTAGAATATTGGCTGCAAGAGCTTAGGCATTCTCGGGGACTAATCTCCCCTAAAACTTCCATAACCAGGAGACTTAAAATATCTTTCTTAGTATCTTCTTAATAAAATAAAAAGTTCATTGCTTTACCATTCAAGTTAAGCTTTTGCTTTAGCAAATCCATTGAAAGGACTTTTTTCTTCAAGGCATTTACACAAAATCTCGTTGATGTGATAACAGAGCCCTAAATATTTTAAATCAATCACAGTTGATGTGGCAGCCTAATCTACTTAGTGTTGTTCCCTGGAAGGTTTATATGCTGATGCTTTGATTTCCAAAGTTGGGAGCATAGGAGCCCTGGGGAATCTTGCTTCCTTTTTTAATAATGGGAAAGTAAACTTTGATGATTGCTTTTGCCTACTCAGTGACTTAACTGTTTCACTTCCAGACTCTTCCTTTAAAAAAGTTCAGGGATGGGGGAGATTAGAATGAAAATGTTCTGAAGCATTTGCAGAGGGGCTGATTCGCTTGGAGATGTTAGTTTAAGAAGGCAAGCTGTGTGTGTGGGAAACAGCCACTGCAGTCCATAGCTTGTTGGCAGAAAAATGCCTTATTGACTTGTTTCCTAGAAAGGATCTTAAACCTACAAAACATTTCAAAATATTGGAGACTGAGGGAGAGAAGAGGTGGGAGCCCCATGAAGGCTGCTGGGAGTCTCCATCCCTTGACCTAAGGTTTGAACACACAAAGCGAGGAAAGCTCCAGTTTGCTGAAGCAGTTGCCCACACGCCAGAATGCAAGCTCAGCGCTGGCTGTGAGCTCAGCGCTGGCTGTGAGCTCAGCGCTGGCTGTGAACTCAGTGCATCTGTCTTGCTGATTCTCTAAAGATCTTTAGAGTCCTTTGGCTTATGGTGGTCACAAACTGATTTTGATAAGCAAAATACCTATCTTCATTTTATTCTTCTGGGAAAATGTCATAAAATTACTCGGAATTTTGATTTTAATATAAAACTAAAGATCGCTTAATAGAGTCCTACAACTTTTTAAAGTTTATTAAAATTTGTTTATTCATAAACTAAAAGTAAGATGTTACTGAAGATTTTGAGAACTGTGCGTGAGTGTTCTGTTAAGAAATTGCACTTTGATGCAAGGCTTAGTAATTTTGCAAAGTTCCTAGTATGTAGGCTTATGAACAAAGAGTTGGAATTCTCCAAGAGTTGGTGAAGGATCTTTGTTACTGCTGTGACAGGGTTGGTTGCGTTTCCAGTTGCCACTCTTCGTTGATAAATTACTCTTAACTTGTCTTCATTATCATCATATGCATGAGCTATAACGGGACAGCACAGAATTTTTGGCCAATAATTTGCTAATAATGACTTTAAGTTATTAATGTTTGAGCTAAACAATGAGTCATCCATACTTCTATGCCAAAGCTGTCATATGCATATGCATATACAAAATGCATATAATTATTCAGTGATATGCCATTATCATGGAATGACTCACAGCCCTGTGGAAAGCTGGAACATATTGGGGTCACAGGAGGACAACATCTTTCCTCATGTATATAAAAGATCTTATCCCCTCACAGGGCAGTGGAGGTAGAGTGGGGGATGATGAACTCGGAGAAGATATTTATAGAACTCAGCCTGGAGTCATCAGCCCGTCAGCACAGGGAAAGTGAGAAAAGGGCCCAGAGGGAATTTATTTCATATCTGGTTTGGCATGGATGAAATTCCAGGGCTGGATTTTTCTTAACTAGTCCAGAACATAGAGGTACTTGAAAACTGTGATCAGCTCAGGAGACCCAGTTTGGCACGAAGCATTTCCCCGTGCACGTCAGCAGGAATCATGTTAGATGAGACTCAAAGCCGCCCCGGCGCTAGTTCCCCTTGCGTGGTTCTAGGACCCCTGCAGTCAGGTGGCCCCTGATAAGCCGTGGCCGGTGAGAAGCCTCCTGCCAACAATACTCACATCTACTCTACCCTGCCCAGTCCACCGTCCTCCCCTGGACTCCGTGGCACCCTCCCCATTCTTTGCAGCCCTGCCCTGACTCCTGAGTCCCCTTCCTTCCAGCAACAGCCCTTGCCACAGTCCCCAGGGTGCCACCATCCTGGTTCCACCTACCTGGGAGCCCCTCAGAGAGACTGTCTCCACTCTCCCACACTAACTGCTCCCTTCACTGGGTGGCCAGCATGGAGGAAGTGGGGAGGTGGCTCATCTGACCAGAAAGGAGCTCTTTCTAGAATGGCTGTTGCTGGAGAGAGGCTAAGCGCATCCTGAGTTGGAACACATTCTCGTCTGTGATGTAGTCAGCCTGCTGTACAAGGGGCAGAGCCTTTCCTAAGCGAGGCCCCTCAGTCCTGCCGGATGAGCGCCAAACCTTGGTGGTGTGACCGTTACTCTCCATCTGTGTGTCCTGCTCATGTCCAGGGACTGCCAGGCCAGCGTGAGGCAAGGCCGGCTTTGCACTTCTTTACAGTTTCTCAAAGCATCTTTAAGGAGTCAGCACTCATGACCTAATAGTTTTCTGTTCCAGTGAAGTGCTCCAAGAGGCACCAGCAAAAGGTCAGGTGGGCCCCAGGCACATACGTTTGAGTTAATGAGGTTTCGGGGTGGTGCAGTTCCATGCTTTATTATCTTGAGTATTCAAGGAGGCGGAGAGCATGCAGCAGTAGCAGCAGGATAGCGTAGTAGGCCAACGTGATTTTCACACTGTCATGGAAGAAAAAACATCATTAAACTAAAGCACTTCTGGGGATCGTGGAATGATTCTCAGGGTCTGTTTACCTCAGGAAGCACATTCACCAAAAGAAAAGGAAGCGCTTTGTTCATCCAGATTCCCGTAAACTCTACATCCCAGGAAAGCAGAACAAACTCATGTAAAAGTAACATTTCCCGTGAAACTTGCCTGTTGGCTTTAATTACATTCATGACATGTTAGAAAATTTGTACACTTTGTGTACCTCATGTCACGTTGATACTCAGTGTGCTGAGCAGCTGTTTCCTGCGTGTTGTGAACGGACCAGAGCCAGGTGTGACCATCAGTAAATGGTACAGTCTTCAGTGAGTAGCAGCAGCCTTGGACTGTTAGATGGAGATGAAGAAAATCTAGCCCACTGTCTTCTTATCTAAGAAAGCATTCCTAGTGCTGCTTCTGCTACCTTTCTTTAGAGACAGGGTCTCACTATGTTGCCCAGGCTGGCCTCAAACTTCTGGGCTCCTGCCTTAGCTTCCTGAGCCGCTGGGGGCTGCAGGAGCCTGCCACTGAGCCCAACCACTCATGCTGTTTTTAAAACTCCCTGACATACATTTGGAGACTATTACTTGAGGTGCTTACAGAGGCCCCCTGCAGTGTAGATTCTTGACTGGGTTCTTCAAATATTAACTGCCTCTGAAGCACCTGGCTAGGGCACTTCAGCTGCTAGCAAACTGCTCCCAGGTAGTGGATCAAAGTGGATTTTTACACCCATCATACATCGTAGTGGCCATAATGATATTTTTTTAAATTAGTACAATGGGAATTAGAATGATGTTCAAATATGTACATGACTATTTAAACCGTAGATTTGTAGTTCTTTGGACCTCACGTTGATGACATCTCTTATTTGCATAATGGGAAATGTTTGGTTAGACACGGATGTCGCTATCAGTAAATTGGCAAAAACTTGCGATTTGCTTGACAACGCTCCTTTGTGAAAGAGCAGGGCAGTCTTTGTAGTGATGGTGCCTGTGTTTAAAAAAAGCTCCATCACATAAAAGCTATATGAACTTGGATGAATATTTGACCTCTTTGCGTCTCTGCTGCCTTGTCTGGAAAACAAAGATAACCGCAGTAAATGCTCCATAAGGTCATAGAGGAAATTAAAATAACCTAAAACGCATAGAGCTCTTAGCACAGCGCCTGGAACCGGTCAACTCTCAGTATTGGTGGTACAGCTACGACTGCTTTACCTTGTAATTTCCAAACTCAGTAAAATAAGAGGTACCTGCTCCACTGTTTCATCTGCGTTGTCGGGAATCAGGAGCGTTAATGTGTAATTAATGATACCTATCAGTGTTGAAAACTCTTAAGTTCTATTCACTTGTAAATTATTATCTATAGTATGTCACATAAAAAATGCACTATGAGTCCCCAATCACCCTAGAAACACTGTTGATACAGTGTCGAACACCTCTTCAAGAGCCTTCTGTCCACGCTTAGATTCCCCAAGCTGAAAGCACACTCTTATTTGCCGCTGATGCCTGACAGAGAGACAGCTGTTTTCCTTAGGAGCCCCAAAGTTCTCGTGACGTGGTAAAAATTATGCCTCATGATCTCTTACAAAAATTGAGCACTTAAAAAAATTATATTCCACTTCATCTGTAATTTCTAAGGGAGGATATGTGAGTAAAAGTACTGATGAAAATATCTAAAATGTAATCAGTGACTGGTGAAGCTATCAGACCTAGGAGGTACTGTGCAATGGAGCGTTGGCTAAATGAAATAGCAATCTTTCTGAGCAGGAGGCTGAATGCTTTGGGTATTTAATGTAACTGCAATGAGTATTTTCCTCGTCTAGCCCTAGCCTACAACTCCGTAAAGTATTAATGATCTTGACTTGACGAGCATGTGAATTTTACCTTGTGGAGAGACAAGGAGGAAAAGCCAAAATCTGTTCAGTGGAAACTCAGTCGGCTCTGACCAGGAAATGGCTGAGACGGCCTAAGAGGTCCATTCCTTCTGTGCTTCTGTGACCCTGTGAGAGATTTCTGGGTTTCTAGATTTCTGCAAGGATCGACATGAAAACAGTGTTCTAAGGCAGGAAATGAAAATGTCAGGAGCATAACATAGACTGTAATTGTCATGGGTAAGTCAGGATGGCTGCCAAGGCCGTCTTAGCCCCCTGGGTCCAACTGCATCTGTGCCTCACTTGATCCTGGGTCCCACCAGAGCCTCCCCTCCCTCCCCCTGCTCTCAACATAGCAATCATGGCATCATGGCTGCCTCAGCTCCAAACTTTAAATCCAGGTAGGTCTCCCGGAAACACCAGCACATCCTAATGCACCGTCTCTCTGTCTCTGCGGTCATGAGTAGACTACTCTCTTCTTGCTGTAGCAATACAGTGTCTGCCCTCACTCACCTATGTTCATCTGAGTTTCCTTGAAAGAATATCGCATGGCTATTGATTCTCAAGTCACAGAAGGAGGGAGTGTTGGAGCTGACATTGACGTTAGCAGTCACTGAGTCCAGCAGTCGGCAAACTGTTTGTGTAAACAGTCAGGTAATAGAGTCTAGGTTTTGCAGGACATAAGGTCTTTGCCACTGCTCAAGCCTGCTGCTGAAGTAAAACAGCAGCCATAGACCATAAGCAACAAATGGCGTGGCTGTGTTCCAATAAACTCTATTTGCGGACAATGAAATTTGAATTTCGTGTAATTCTCAGATGTCATTAAAGTTCTTTTTTTACCAACTATTAGAAAACGCAAAACCAATTCTGAGCTCTCAGGTCATACAAAGGAGGCAGCAGGCCAGATTTGGCCCCAAAGCCGCAGTGTGCCGATCCCAATCGGTCCAGTGATCACATTCACAGACGAGGCTGCTGACATCATGTCTGAATTCGTCCAGCCCTTGTGGTCTGAATCAAGATTGTTGTAATGACAACCAATTATTTCAAATTTTGCCTCTCCAAATAAATCTAGTTCCTTGAAGTCAAGAACTGTATTTATATTACATGTTTCCCATAACACCAAGTGAATCTCTTGAGTTCTTAACACATGTTCAGAAAATACTGTTGAATGAGTTAATTCACAGAGGGAAACTCGTATATTCTAGAAACCTCCACAAGAAAATCACATTGTTCCTCCCTGATCACTCTCATCAGAATTTCCATTTCCACCAGCTTCCCTCAGCAGAAAAACACCTGATTATCAAAAAGCAACGGTCATTGTTAACTCCATTTTAATTATGAGTTTCACTTTTTATTCCCAAGGAGAAAGGAGAAAGCCGAAGTAAGGTTGGGAAGGACGTGGTCTTCTTACTGGGAGCCCAGGGGCACGGGGGCACAGCTCATCAGACGCTAGACCACCTGAACTAACGATAAGTCATAGTTTGCATACTGAATGAATAGAGTAGGGACAGCAGTAGCTCACTTTCAGTGAGTCTTTCTTCCATGCCAGCCAGGCCTTACATAAATAAACTTCTGTAATCTCTCAAGAGCTCTATGAAGGAAGCTCTACAATTGTCCCTTGGTATCCTCAGGAGACTGGTTCCAGGAACCCTACTGCTCAATCCTCTTCAATCGGATACCAAAGTCTGAGGATGCTCAAGTTCCTATGTGACATGGCTTAGCATGTGCCTGTCACCTCCGGGATACTTTAAGTCATCTCTAGATCACTTATAAATACCTAACACAATGCAAAGGCTGTATAAATAGTTGATATGCTGTATTTTTTAATCTGTAATATTTTTATTACATACTGTTATTTTTTTCTTTAATATTTTTTACCTGCATTTGGTGGGAGGGTCTAGAGATGGGGAATTTTTAGACACAGAGGGCCAACTCTTCCCTTATCCTGTGGCATAGCTGTGGCAACTAGTAAGTGGACTTTCTGTGGACAAACAGCCAGTAGGGAGCCTGCCGGAAGCTGCTAACCACTTTCCTGCTGCATGTAAGTTGCATTAATTTCTTGCCTATGGTATTAGGCTTGGGTCCATACTCAAGTTCTGAGTGGGGCATCCTCTGGAGGTGTCTGCTCGACACCCCAGGCTTGAGCCATCCGTGTTGTGAAAGGCATGTCTCATGGCACAGATTTCAGAGCCCAACAACCTCGATTTAAGCCCTCTGTGAGCCATCCAGCTGCCTGGTGACCAGATCAAGAACACTGTCTGACCCTCAGTTTCCTCGTCTGGAAGATAAAGGTTCAGGCACCTTTCTCAAAGAATTGTCGCAAAGTTAAATGAGAGCGCTTCTGAGGAAGCAGAGGAATCTTACGGTGGAACCATAAGAAACTGCCAACATGTTAATTGCATATTTGCATGTGCACGTGGGATATCTGCTGAAAATCAACTTTCTTCTCATGTTCTGCTAGCTGTGGTGGATGAAGTCTCAGATACGGCAAAGTCTCCGATGTCTGTGTGTCCAGCACAGAGAATCTACCATGGAAAAAGAGGAGGAATTTTTTGACTGGAAGGTCAGTCCTATACACATCCAAGTACAACATCTCCACGGCCCCCCAGCAAAGAGGAGATAAAAGGGGTGACTGCTCTCCTGGCCCTTGGGTTTCTTCCAACAGAAACTTGACAGAGACTTCCTTGCTCCAATCCTCCTCTTCATGGCTCCTTGTTTCTGGTAGTTATTCCCACCACCCTCCTAATTGCCATGGTGACCAGCCGGTTTGCTATTTAATTAATTTTATATCAGATTACATCTGTACCCTAGGAGTTCTCCAGCCAAGAGTTGCAATTTAAACCAGGAAATAAATAAACCCTTCAGCTGCGGCGATGGGGGAGTTATCCTAGTCAGTCCCGGAATATTCTTCCCACATTTCTTGGCTGAAAAATTATCTGGGGGAAGTTGGAGTGAGACAGTAGTACACACCGAAGAAGGAACAATATTCTGCTTTTGGAATATTTAAACAGAAGCCTCAGAGCGACAGCGAGGGGCCCTGCTTGATGAATACAGCTTTGGAAAGAGGAAATATTAGACACTTGGTTGAGAATTTTCTGTGAAGTTCAGTGCTAAGAGCAGAGAACACAACCATCATTCCCTTCCCTAAACTTTGAACATGAGCCTGATCAGAACAAGGCTAGCAGGAAGATGTGCTTGTAGTAACAGGCTGGGTCCCGTTGTGGGTAGCAAAAAAAAAAAGCAAAAGCAAATGGACCACCACCTCTGATTTAAAACAGCAGTGTCTTTCTTGTGGAGATCACTCAAGCCCACTTTAGATCAGGGAGGGGGAGAGGGTGGGGCTCTTCCCCTCATGGTCACTCAAGGTCCCAGGCTTCCAGGACCATGCTTTTAGGCATCACAGCCACACTAGCAGACAGGGGAGTGTTCTGAAGGGAGACAAGCCGGGGAATAAATGCTTGGCCTGGAAATGATCCTGGCACTTCTACGCATGACTCATTGTCCAGAACACCTCATAAGGTCCCGCCAGGGCTCCAGGAAGTAGCATTGAGCAATTGATCTAAAGAGGAGGAAGCCAGACGTGACTGGGAGACAGGACTGAAGACCCCCACGTCTGGGCAGCCTTCTTGCCAACAATGGGCCACAAGTTTGGTGTCCAAAGCAGAAGAGGAATTATCTAGAGGGATGCTGGGGAATCTCAGTCAATGGGAAGGTCAGAGAGTCGGGTTCGGAAAGCAGGCAGCCATCCAGGGCAGCTGAGAGGATGCCAGGGCGCCATCGAGTTGGGATGCTGCTGTGGGAGAGGGGGAGTATGGGAGAGTCATTGTCAGCCCAGATCGCAAATGATGTTTGTGAATGAGCTGCAAACAGAAATGCCGTGTCCCCTACCGGACCACCAATATGCCGACTTGGGAAGTGTATTCCAAGAAAGCTAGGGTGTGTCACTTTTTATTGTTGCAAACTCTATCATTTCACACGTAAATTGTATAGCCAACGGGAGCCGTGAGAACCATTAGTGCTCACCATCTCTCCAATGAGAAGGTTCATAACTGTCAGAAGCACCTTGCCATCAGCTCCCTTCCTTCTTGGCGTCTCTGTGGAGCCTGTAAAGTGATGAATATGGTTCCCAGTGTACAGCCCTCAAGCTGCATGGAGACACAGCAGTGTCCCAGAGGACAGTGAGGGCGGCTTCGGCATGGCTGTGTGGCACTGAAGCAGGTTAACCGCAAACCTCTGGTTCTCAGAACCAAAGCCAAATCTACATTTGAAAATCCAGTAGAGGCTGTGTTGATATTTTAGGGGGGTTATTGAGTATTTTAGTTCAAGATGAAGAGGTGATCTACCTGGTCTTGTGAAAATCAGAAATAAATCTGAAGGGAAGGTGTTCTCTAAAGGTACAGGAAGAATTCTCATTGGTCTCAGTAAATGTCCTTACAATTAATGACCTACTCTTGAGAGATTTTGATAAATAACTTATGATTTTCAGTGGCTGTATTTTTCTATCTTTTAAATTATGCATTCATTGTGAGACTAAGACAAACACACTTTTACCTTTTTGTTATAGCATCTTGGTGAATCTTTTTTTTGGGGGGCGGGGGGACGGAGTTTCGCTCTTGTTACCCAGGCTGGAGTGCAATGGCGCGATCTCGGCTCACCGCAACCTCTGCCTCCTGGGTTCAGGCAATTCTCCTGCCTCAGCCTCCTGAGTAGCTGGGATTACAGGCACGCGCCACCATGCCCAGCTAATTTTTTGTATTTTTAGTAGAGACGGGGTTTCACCATGTTGACCAGGATGGTCTCGATCTCTTGACCTCGTGATCCACCCGCCTCGGCCTCCCAAAGTGCTGGGATTACAGGCTTGAGCCACCGCGCCCGGCCCAAATCTTATGTATTTGCAGTTGAAATATTTGACACCCTTGGGATCTCTTTTTGTTTTTTTCTGTCTTCTTAAATCACCTAAGGACATTAGACCATCTAACCTATTATTGAGAGTTTTGTTAATACAGTTCTACTAAAACGCAAGCTGCAAATGCTAGAAGGAAGAAAGGAACAAGACAATATTACTTAAAGCCGTTTCCAGACTCAGAAGCTGGAACGAGCCTTAGCTCTTTTGCTCACTAAACCTGTATTCTAACCTTTTTGGGCCTCAGTTTCTTTTTCTTATTCTGGAAGCATCGCTAGGGTGGACCAGATAACTCTAAACTCCTGTCCATCTGTGGCAGGCTTCATGTTTAAATATCAGTGCCATAAACACACAGCATTGATGGTATAAAGTCTATGTCCGCGGCAGATAACTTCTCAATGAAATAGTTAACAATTCTCAGTTTTACTTCATAAACATACGGGAGCAATGCTCCTCAGTTGCAAGGGCAGGGACCGAGCACATGAGTGTCTCAGCCTTTTTGTACCCTTCCTCTGCCCTCTTCGTCACCCCCACACACAGGATGTTTGTCTGTGGGGAGGTGATTCTGATAAACCTTCTTCTTATCCCCGCGTGAAACCTATCTGCCCTACAGGAATCAGCCTTCTCTCTGTCTTACTCCTCGCCTTTTTTTTTTTTGTCTCTGAAGTGTGCATTATTGGCATAGCTTTTCTCTTTACTGTGGGTTATCTTTGGGAAGGCGTAAGGGAATGCAGAGGTAGCTCAGCTCCACATTAGAGCTCCCTGCACTTGCAGGCGTGGAGAAGACCTACCCTTTGTCACTTGTTCTGCGCATTAGGTCCACTGAGTGGAAGGAGAAGTGAGGAGTCAGATTTCAGGTCAGTTCCTATTCTCCAGCCTTCCAGCAATGGCAGAGGCTGTTCTGAGAAGGTCATGCTCTTCCGTCTGGATTATCTTAAGTGATTCTTGCACCGAATGGGAGATTGGACATGCAGACCTATCATCTTCAGTCATATAAGCTCATGATTCTGGGCACCCTGAGTCAAGTCCCAGAGTCCAGGCAACCTGGCAGAACCCAGGAAGGGCGGAGCCTCTGGATGCTGGCCACTCAGGCCTATGATTAGCCCCTCCCCAGCACATCCATGCATTCAGCATAAGGCCAGGCTCCATCCAAACAATGGAAGTGGGCACCTGAGCCTCAGAAACACGAAAGAGGAGAGCACCTTTGAGCTCTTAATAAAAAAAAGAAAGAAAGCCAGCAGGAATAAATATTCTGGTACCTGGGTGGTTTTTATAAAAAACAAAAATCAGCCGTGCAGACACCAAGCCTATAGAGTACTGGGATTTTAAGTGAATGTTATCCAAGGAAGAGCCCAGCTAGGACACTTCTTGGTGGTGTCACTTTGTGGAGGTCTTAGGTGCTATCCAGCCCTTAGGACAAACAGCCAGGCCAGCTGAAGGGTTTCAGGTCAGCTCTTTCCCTGCTCACCATCCTCGTTATTACCTACTTCTTTTGTGGGTCCACTCAGACGTTCCTGATCACAGTGTTATGTCCCTTCTCCCCATCAGGAAAGGTGAAGTGTCACCCACTGCCACGCGACCCCTACGCCACAGTGTCCCGCATTTGTGTCTCCAGAAACATGGGAGAGATAGACAAAATTTGCATGTAGCAAACTTCATCGCATCAAGAAGATATTCCAACACTTGATAGTGGCCCACACAGTCCTCGTTTACTAGGAATTCTAGTTTGAGCCCCTGCTAGGTGCTCAGCATTGGATGAGTCACTATAGATTGCAGTGCCCCACCCAACAGGGTACCTGAAAAAGAGGAAAGAAGGAAGGCAGGGAGGGAAAGAGATGAAGGAGGTCCACGACAGGGACCCTTCCCTTAAGGAACTGATATACAGTCAGTCCGACAGAAGCCAAGACCAACCGCGTGAAGCAGCTCCTTGCTTCCATCATTCGGGGGGGTTCATGCATTTATTCTGCACCAAAGCCCTCTGCCAGGTCCTCCATGGGATACAGAGATGCTTTAAGATCTGGACCTGCCTTCACAAAGTGTATATCCTGCAGGATGGTATTTACCCACATCCTAATTACACGGCACAGATCTTCAACACATTTAGACAGTTTCGGCAGAATGGTATCTTCTGATTTAAGACTGTAAAAACATAAAAATTAGAAAACCAAGCAACCATTAATAATAACTCAAGAGTTCATTCTTAAAAAAATTTTTTTTTGCTAAATTTGCTTCTCTGGAGATATGACCAGATCATAGTTCCCAGCTCTTCCCCAGTTTTTTTTTCTTGACACCGTTTCAGGTTTGAGATTCTGTAAGGTGTGACCTAACGTGAGCATTTCCAGATATAGAGGAGACTTGTAAAGTAGCTAAGGAAAAAGTTGTTGATTAGAAAATCGGCCAAGCATGTTGGCTCACGCCTGTAATTCCAGCACTTTGGGAGGCTGAGGCAAGCAGATCATGAGGTCAAGAGATCGAGACCATCCTGGCCAACATGGCGAAACCCCATCTCTACTAAAAATACAAAATGTAGCTGGGCATGGTGGCGTGCATCTGTAGTCCCAGCAGTCCCAGCTACTCGGGAGGCTGAGGCAGGGGAATCCCTTGAACCCAGGAAGCAGAGGTCCCAGTGGGCTGAGGTTGTGCCACTGCACTCAAGCCTAGCAACAAATGGAGTGAGACTCCATCTCAAAATAAAAAAAAAAAAAAATCTGTAGTTGTCCTAGTGTCTCATCATGTCACTGGGAGTTTCTGGCCTCCCCTAGCAGCTCTGATGCATGTTCTATGCCAGGACAAGGAAGGCGGGCATGGGCCAGGCAGTCCCTCCGGTCAGGGCACCATGGCCTCTCCCAGCTTCCTTGGCATTTAGGAGGCTCCATAAAGGTATTTGGGATCTCAAGAGCTTCTGGGACTTAGGTGCAAAGGGCAGACCTTAACGGCCAGTCACTTCTCCCCCAAAATGTTTAGCAAGCTGGAAACTCCCACTTGACTCCTAAGTCAAAGGAAGATGTCCCTTGACTCTTCAGGGAGCGTAACATACCATACTTTGATGGTCATGCACTTTAAAAGGAGAAAAAGCCAGAAATGAAAGAGAAAGAACCAGTTATAAATGATTTTGGTTGAAATTTGCAGAAATACAGATGGAAGCCGAAGTCTTCCATAAGGGGAGGTTGGTTCCATTGATCTCCTCTCTCAGGCTCAGCTGTTTTATCTCCAGCGCATTTTGGATGTGGCTTCCCTTTCCACCTGCTGGGGCTTCAGATACAGTACTTCCTTTTGTTTCATGGTAGCATTTAACTGAGTCTGGAAAAACCATCATTAAGGGAATATGAGGCTGAAAGACGAATTGATAACTATGTAAAAGGGCCCTTTCAGGCTGCCGGAGAGAGCGCCTGTCCAGCCTAATGAGCCTGCGCTGCCTGTGGTTCAGGCGATGCAGGGACGGGAGGAAGGAGCGCAGTTCTGCGCAGTGCGACTTCCCACAGCACGTCATGCTTAGTCATTTTGGGGGTTAGGAAAGAAAGTCGGAGGGGAGTGTGTGGTGAGGTGAGAGAAAGAAAGGCTGAATGTTAGTGAAGCTGCTCCGACATCTGCTTTAACAAAAGCCTGGCGGGGCTAAAGGCGATGACCCATCAGTGCTGCTCTTGCTTTCGGTGTTGCTGAAGTTTCAAAGCCCTGTGCCCCTTGGTATATACACAGGGAAGGGGCTCCAGGACCCTGCATTACCAAAATTCAAACATACTCCCGTCCCAGTCAGCCCTGAGACCCCAGGTATGTGAAAAGTCACTCCTTCAAATACAAGGGTTTCACATCCCCCAAATACTGTATTTTCCATCTGCATTTGGTTGAAAAAAATGTTCACATAAGTCAACCCGCGCAGTTCAGACCCACGTTGTTCAAGGGTCTGCTTTCCTGTCCTTATGTGGGATAGTGACAAGGGCCCCTGTGTCTCATGGAGTGCGACCGAGCTGCCTTTTTGCAGAAATGGATTTGCAGCCAGCTGTCCACACGTCCTGGATCCTCCCAGTGTATCCCATGTAATGGGTTAACTGGATCTGTCTAAGCCTGGGGCTTCCCACCCCTCAAAAGCACCTTCTCCAAGATTTCTGACTTAAATTGCTCCAGCCACAGAGAGAAGCATTCATTGTCTCTCACCACACCCGCCTCCCAGTATGGAAAAAAGGAAGACTGGAGAAGCCATACGTCAGCAGCCAGTAAGGCTAGAATGAAAATCTGAACGATCGAGGCAATGGACTAGAAATCAAAACCCCAACTCCATCCCTTCCCCACTAAAGGAACGAGAAGGGACGCTGCCACCTGGCGGCCAGCCGAGGCGTGTTCAGGGAGCCGATCTCCTCCCTGGACCCCCCGGGTGTTGATTTGTGGGAATTTGCAGATCTCTGATGATAATGAGGGGATTCGCAGTGTGTGATATGCAAATAACACAGCACTGATTAGCGAGGGAGGCTTCGAGCCTTGCAAGGTAAAAGCTCCATTTGCCTTCTGGCTTGATGTTCGCTGATTTCTTTTTTAACCCCCCATTTAATTCTGCTCCCGGCACCTTGGATAAAATATTTAGTGGCAGGAAAAAGGCAGCAGATGCAAGCAGGAATAAATAAGATTCTCTGTATGTAGAATGAGGCCATGTATTTCGGAGCACAGATCTATCAGGCATGTGATTTATGTCTTTTGCAATTTTCCCGGACCCAGATTTCTCAGGGTGCTTTGATTTTTCTCAAGTATCTACAGCAGTAGGAGTCCAGGGAGCCCAGGGAGCACAGCCAGGCACTCACTCACAGTCAGAATCTGTGGGGCTGTGTTATTTAGGATGACCCTAAACGTGACCTCGCTGCCTACATTCTGTTTTGATATGTATCTTGCCTCATTAAAAGATGACACTCTGCAATACTCAGGCAGATGGATTTCTCAAACACTGGGCTGTAGCCCAGGCTGCCATACTGCATGAGGTTTAACTGGAAAATGAGCTGGTCTTGTTCCCTGGACTGTCAGGTCCAGCAGTGTAGTGGAAGGAACAAAGGAGCAGGAATCAGGAGACTCAGGAGAATCTGCTCTCTCCTGACCTGTGGTCCTGGGAAAATGGCTTGGTCTCCTCATCCTGGAGGTCTCCATGGTGGAGTGGGCTCAACATCACACCTGGGGTCAAGTCAAGGCTCCACGCGTCCCCGTGACCCAGAGCAAGTCGTCAACATCTCTGAGCCTCACAGTTCTCCTCTATAACAAATAATGTAAGCAGATCCACAGGTCACTAGGAAGATTACAATAGAATTGCCAGAGTACCTATAAATATTTGGTAAATATTTATTAACTAGGTGAAAAAAAACCATGTACCAGGCTTAGTAACACCTGCCCTGCCCTTCCCATTTCACTAGATGCTACAACGTTCAAAGAATATAGGGTGTGCCTTAGACTGTTTTGTGTTGCTATAAAGGAATACCCGAGGCCAGGAAATTTATACAGAGAAGAGGTTTATTTGCCTCAGGGTTCTATGGCCTGTGCAAGACACATGTGCCGGCACCTGCTCAGCTTCTGCTGAGACCTCAGGCTGCTTCTATTCATGGCAGAAGATGAAGTGGGGCTGGTCGTGCAGAGCTCACATGGCGAGAGAGAAAGCAACGGGGGTAGGAAGTGCTAGGCTCGTTTTAACAGCCAGCCCTGACAGGAGCGAATCAAGTAAGAAGTCACTCACTCACTGGGGGAGGTCATTCATCTTTTCATGAAGGAGCCACCCCCATGACTCCCACTAGATCATGCCTCCAACATTGGGGATCAGATTTCAACATGAAGTTTGGAGGCGTGAGGAAGCCAAACCATAGCATCGAAGCTAGGGTGTTGATTGGTTGTGAATATTGTTAGTCCTGCGGCCTTTAAGAAGGAAAGAAGAAAGCAGATTGCAGAAAGCCTCAAGGTATACATGAGTCTTCAAGAGAAGCCAGATAACATTCCATGACTTCAGCAGGAGACATGGGTGAGCTGGGTCTTCTCTTCATGGAAGACATGTCATTGGGCCCCTGAGTTCCAAAGACACAACCTTGAAAAAGCACCTGTTTACTGTCTACTCATAGGATTTAGGATTTCCCACATAGTCCCCAGGGCCTCCTCTGATCCTTTGACCTCTAATCCAAAGCCCTCCCTAGGTAGGAAGAGGGGAGCTCCGTGTTGAGGTTAAGATACCGTGCTGATATGGTGCCTGCCTTGGGCTATTTGACACCTGATAAGTTGGGGACTTGTTGACAAAGTCCTTCCACCATGAGGTCATCACCCCCCATCCCCCAGCTTGATTCTACCATTCTGTTTTGGAAATCCCCACCGGAAGTACCAGCAAACTCTTCTTAAGCTTCTAGAAATTTCCACCTGGGATTATTTTGTTCATAGAGCAATTCTGGCAGCCAGAGTTAGTTCTGCATCTTTGCTTTGGACCATAATTAGCCAAAAAGCATTAGGAAAAAAGAGATCACAGCAAAGCTTCACTCAATTTTCGACTTTCCTATGTCGTTTAGATTTTGGCAAGAGAATTCACTGTGAATGTTGCTTTTCACTATAAAAAGAAGCTGAGATTTCCTGCCAACTATTTCACAAAAACAAACATAAGATTCATTGAGAGAACCGGGGAAGCATCTGATCCTATAAAACACAACCAAAATATACTGTCTTTATCTTGGAAATGAACTCCCTAAGAGGATGGGAAATAAGTCATTCGAGCCCTTCTCTAGCTCAAGTGTAAGCACCCTATAACTGGAATTGTCTTTTCCCTCCTGCTTATTCCCAGGGCCGCGTGGGACCATTTGTAGCTGATAATATTGATTATAATCATACAGGATCATCCAGGAATGGAGACATTGGAGGAAGGCAGCAGGAAAGGGAAAGAAAATCCTGGTTTTCAGAAAATAACATGGAGACTTCATGAGCTCACTCTGAGTAATCACCCTTCACCTGCAGCATCTCCCTCTCCAGTCCACTGTGTTTAAGAGTTCGTCTCACCACAGTGTTTCATTGAAGAGCTGCTGGTTTTTAATTGGCCCTGTACCACTTAATTTATTTTCATTCTCAAATGGGCATCTGCCTTGTACGAACTTTACTTCAAAGCTGGATCTAAAAACATAGATTCTCAGAAGATTGCAAACCTGCAATCATACAGAGGCTCCGAGAAGGGAAATGACTTGCCCAGTGAAACGGGGTACTGTGGAAACAGCTTTGAAGTCTGGCATCCCTGGCTTCACCGTTCTACCTCCATCACTTACTGGTTGAATGAACTCAAGCGAATTGACTCAACCTGTCCGACCTCAGTTTCCTCCTCTGTAAGATGGAGCATCGACCTTGTGGGGCCGTTGTACAAATCATCATACTGTGTTAGTCTAGCATGGCTAGTCACTGATTGGGCACTGATGAGGTGTCACTGACTACTTGTGTTGCTGCTCTAAGAAAACACCCATATGTTCGTTTAAAAACGAATTAGAACACTTTTTCTGCCTCTGAATAAGTGCCTAAGATCCTCTATCACTTCTTGCTGTGAGTAAGGAGGACAGCTGCTCTCCCAGACTCAGCACTGTGGAGACGTTGTACAATTCTCCACTGACGCCCTCACAGCTTCTGTATAATGCGTGGGAAAATGTATAATAAAAAGTAAAGTGCATCACAAATGACAGGTATTCCTCGCTGTAAGAGGCAGAAAAGTTCCTCCTCAAAGTTACCTTTCTTGTTAAAAAATAATAATAAATGTTAGAAATAATAGTCTCTTTTAAAGACTAACTTTCTTCAAAGCCTTCTTTGCTCTTTGCTAATAACTGTTCATTAAGCCCTGTCCTGTGTAGCTGTTAGTCATGCTCACAAGCAGGTGGTACATTCTATGTCCTTGTACTTTAACCAAGATATCTGTGCTGGACGTGCTCACAGGTGTGTCCCAGCTCGCAGCCTGTGCGCCCTCCTTGTTTAGACTTCCTTTCTGTTCTCCCTTGCTCTTACCTATTCAAAAAAGTGTTAAATTATTAGCCACTTAAGTTCAGTTTTAGGTTATAAGTCTGGCTCCAGCCAATGGAGATCAGACACAGCAGTAGAGACAACCCCAAATGCGTAAAAGGTAAATATGTCTGCTTTTCCTTTGTTCATTGTACTCTCGTGGCAAGATAGCTAACAGAAGCACCCTTTCTGCAGAAAGTAAAATTGCCTTGCTTAGAGATCCCTTGTCTCAGTGCTGACTTTTCTTTGCAGCACCGAGCATCTATTTCCAACACTCACGTTATTAGTAGTAATAGTTGCTATATTGAGTGCCGTGGGTCCAGGCAGATTGGTTTATAGTCACTCAGATTTGTTGATCTAATAATGATGAGAATGGGTAGATGAAGGGATACAAGCTATCAGCTGATAATAACGTTTGAATGACATCAGTTTGTTTGCTTATGTAACGGGTCTTACATGGAGAGGAGACTGCACCTTAACTCCTCCTGTTTCCAGCAAGGAGAGAGGCAGAAGGCACCATGTGGTGGACAGCAGCCTATGTAGAGGGGCACGAAAAGGGGCAATGGGGACTCTCTCTGCACCGGGCAGAGCTTCAGGGTGGTGAGAGTCAGCTTCCTCCTCTCCACCTCTTCCCTTCTGCCACGTTTCCTACCCCAGTAACAGATACAGAATGTCTTCATGTGGAACATGGAGAATTTGCACAAAGGGAAGCAGACTGGACAAAGGGCTCTAGTCAGGGGTCTCCCTATCTGGGCACAGCCATTACCCTTCCCCTCCCATCCTCTGTTCCCTCCTGCTGCTACCCACTCTGTGCTCTTCGTGAGCTAGAGCCAGCTACTTCCTTAGCTGTAAACATCTTAGGTCTATGGACCGTGACTGGCAAGAAGTGGGCCTTGCTAGTTTCAATATGGAGTTGGTTTTAAAAAGATGTCACCCTGGCTCTCCTGGGCTCCTGCTTCCCTACAGCAGGAATCTCTTCTGCATTTTGTATACTGCAGCTATCTAGAACTTGCATGCTAGAAGAATCTAAGTATACCGGAGCTTGGAGAGGCTGGTGCCCTCCTGGTCTTCCTGTAGGTACTAAGGAGACCTCACCCTTCTGGGATCCAGGATCTCTCACTCAAGACTTGGGTTAGGGACATTAACATCTAAAGAACACTATCCACTGCAGGTGACTGTAGCTCTGACCTGCCTAAGAGGAAAGCCCTGACCTACAGCGGTGGCTGCTCTGTTCCAGGATGTGGATGGTACAGACTGGTCAGAGAGAGCCAGAAAGTTCTGGGGGTGAGCTGCAGCTATTGGCCCAGGGGTAAATGTTGGGCTCTTCCCAGGGCCACATCAAGACCTAGGGAAAGACATGGTGGACGGCTGTGGCCCTTGTGAACCGGATTTCCACCTTAGCTTCTGTTCAGCTCAAGCCATTTATTGAGCACCTGCTGTGTGCCATGCCCCGTGTGGGGCTCTTTGTCCTCCTGCTGGGGTTGTGTTTCTTGGGTAAAGTAGCTCTGGACACAGAGGGATTAATCATGCCTGAAGGAACTGGGAGGCCTCTGGGAAGCGTGGCCCATGGACACGGCCTAATTCCCCTTCTCTGCCGAGACCTTCACAGTCGCTTCTTCTGGTCCTGCCCAGGCTGCAAAGCTGACATTGTCTCCTAAACATTTTCTGTAGTGCTAAATTGTCACGTTGCTGAAGCTACGAGGCAGGAATAAGCGGGTGATGCATGGAGCTGGTGTCCCTCATTGATCAACGCGGTATTATACGCTGGCGTACACAGTGTGCCCAGTGACCCTTCCGCATCTATTATTTACTTGAAAGCAGCAACCACATCTATGCACCCAGGGCAGCACAGGGCCTGTGACAAGGCCCACAGACACGTTCCAACTTGCAGGGGCACCTGCGCTGGGTCTGGGGAGCCATCACCCTCAGCAGGAGAGGGCGACCACCTGTGGGTTTTTGCAAAAAAGCAGTGGTGTGGATTTCCCTGAGAGCCCCCTCTCATTCATCCTCTCCGATTCATGATCACAGCCTGTGTAGAGAGAAGGCTGTCCAGCTCAGGGCCGTCTGGGCATGGGGCAGGATGAAGCTCCTGTGCCTGTGGAACCCAGGCCCTCATTCTCTTTAGGGTCATGCAGCCCCCATGGCGACTTCCAATTCAGGCTAGTTCCATAACCCAGGACATTCTGAGGATGGAAGAGGGCGGGGACAGGGGCTGTCCAGAGGGGCTCAGCCCTGAGCCCAGGGTTTGGCCTGCCGCCTTCCATCTAGGCTGCCCCTGCATCTGCATCCAGACGTAGTATGCTGACGTCGTGGCTGGGGATGATGCCCAGGCTCCGGTGTGACAGGAGTCCGCTCTCTTTACACAGAACCCCTGAGCTGCTCCCTGGGGTCAGGACACACCTGCGCAAGTCAAAAGGCCAGCTCATTCTTCGAACAATAGAACCAGGAATAATTAATCATCGGGTGCAGTTGGACACAGAAACTGATTATGGTTTACAATTAATTAACCTTCCTCTTAAAAAAAAAAAAAAAAAAAACTGGCAACCTAATTTCCTGTCTGATACACATTGGTTTTGATATCCATTATTTTTTAAATGTGTTTTCATTGAGATTAGGAAACATTTGCGCAGAATATCTCAGTCTGATTAAGGTGACAATTGCTCAGGATTTTCGTTGAAGCTGTGTATTATAATGAGCCTTTCTGCAGCGCATGATAGAAGGAAATTTTCTTCCTATCATTTATTTTTTTATTTTTTTATTTTTTTTGAGACAGAGTTTCGCTCTTGTTACCCAGGCTGGAATGCAATGGCGCGATCTCGGCTCACCGCAACCTCCGCCTCCTGGGTTCAGGCAATTCTCCTGCCTCAGCCTCCTGAGTAGCTGGGATTACAGGTGCTTGCCACTATGCCTGGTTAATTTTTTGTATTTTTAGTAGAGACGGGGTTTCACCATGTTGACCAGGATGGTCTCGATCTCTTGACTTCGTGATCCACCCGCCTCGGCCTCCCAAAGTGCTGGGATTACAGGCATGAGCCACCGCGCCCAGCTCTTCCTATCATTTAAAACTAAAGCCAGACTATGTAAAAAATGTTGCATATAATTTTAAGGCTATAATTTTGTTTTGTGGCAAAAAATTCTAACTTTCAGATGAGGACAGAATAAGGTCAGCACTTTTTAAAGCCCTTGGAAAATCCAAACGCTGGTAAATCTCAGCTGGTAGTTACGTTGCTGTTTAATTAGGATTCTAATTTCACAATCTCAATTTATTTTTAACTTTCTGGTGAATATTAACAGGATGATCAGTTTTGGCAAAAGACCAGGAAGAAAAATATAAACTGCCTAAGGAAATTGAAAATTACAATAGGGCTGACAATCCATATTACCTAAAACACTGAACCAGTTCCTATATAGATGATGAAATTAATGACAAAGTCAGTACGAGTATGATTGTGAGACATTCCTTTTGAAATTGAATACATGAAGACACATGCACATGTATGTTTATTGCAGCACCATTTACAATAAATAGCAAAGACTAGGAACCAGCCCATCAATGGTAGACTGAAGAAAATGTGGTACATATACACTATGGAATATATGCAGCCATAAAAAAGAATGAGTTCATGTCCTTTGCAGGGACATGGATGAAGATGGAAACCATCCTCAGCAAAGTAACACAGGAACAGAAAGCCAAACACCGAATGTTCTCACTCAGAGGTGGGAGTTGAACAATGAGTACACATGAACACAGGGAGGGGAACATCAAACACTGGGGCCTGTCCGGGGGTCGGGGCCAAGGGGAGGGATAGCATTAGCACGAATACCTAATGCATGTGGGGCTTAAAACCTGCATGATGGGTTGATAGGTGCAGCAAACCACCATGGCCCATGTATACCTATGAAACCAACCCGCACTTTCTACACATGTACCCCAGAACTTAAAGTAAAATAAATAAATTTTTAAAAAAGAAATTGAACACACGTCAGGAACTGAATTTAAAACAATGTTTTGGTCAATACCAGGACATGAGTGATGGTGTATGTGCAGAGCTGCCTGCCTGCCCGACCCTGGGCCTCACAGAGACTATTACTTGATAGGAAAGTTTGAGACCCAGACGTCCCCGCCAGCCCAGCATGCACAGACTCAGAGCCCACAGCTGCACACTGGGGTTGTCACAGGAGAGAGGGGAGAAGGGGAGCCTGGGGACAGGCAGGTGCAGGAATGTCTCTTTCAGTATTTCCCAGGGGTTACCCTTCACATACTAGCTGTGTGAGCTTCAGCGCATTGTTTAAACTTCTTTCCCTTAGTTTCCTTAAGGGAAAAAATAAAGACAATAATATGTCTACCTGGAGCGATTGTGTTGAGGATTAAATGAGTTAACCCATCTAAGCCAGGAGAGCAGGCTTGGGGTGCGTTGGGTGCTCACCGGCTGCTGGGTGTCGCCGTCACCATCACTACCCTCTAAGACGGCTTACCCGGAAGCTGCCAAGTAAAACTTACTTCCCCCCAAAAAAAAGCCACAGACACGTTTTACCTGTAAATCTTCATAGGATGAAGGAAAAGGGCAGGATGTTTCCCAACGCTGGTGTAGGAAGAGGTCAGAGGGGGCGATTCGCGGGGCAGGAATGTCAGGACGAGGTGGCCTTTGCCTTGGTTCCCCCTACCTAATGGTACTGTCCTCACCAAGTCTTTTTATTATGAAAAGGAAGAGAGGTGAGGGCTTGAGTGGGATTTTTGGGTTGTTGGGTTGCAGAGGGAATATACGTTTTTGCGGAAGCATTAGAAAATGTGCAGTGAAAACACATTGAGCCTGTTGGCCCCCAGGCCTGTGGCTGCTGGTGGGAAGTGGCCATCTGCCCTGACCCACCCAGGGAAGAGTGAGCCCTTGGCTCTTTTTCTCTTCTGCAATTTCTCAGAACAAGGAGGGCGTTGGGTAAAGAGGTTTCCCGTGATAGTGAGGCAATTCTGTCAGTATAGTCCCTGAGGTGACCAGAGGCCTGGGCTCGCCAGGCGCCAGAAGGTTCGGCAGCACCCCACATGTGGCTCTCAGATCATCTAGTTTTGGGCTCGTCTTCCGTTTTGACTTCCTCTGCTCCCTCAGTTGGGCCCCTGCCTATTGGTTTCCAAGGCCCCAAGGCTGGCATGCAGCTCCATGGTCATAATCGATGTTTTAGGGCACCTGCAGAGTGCAGGCAGTGGTAGATGGATTTTACAAATAATAATTAATAGAGCTCTCACAGCAACGACCCAGTGAGGGCAGCCTGCTTCTATCCCTGTATACAGAGGAGGAAACTGAGGCACCCAGGGGCTAGGTCACTTGCCCAAGGTCACAGCCAGTGGGGCAGGGCCGGATTTCAGCCTGGAAAGTCTAGCTCCTGAGGCCATGTTGCTTAGACCTCCCATACCCCCCACCTCCTTAGGGTGGGACGCTCTGTTCCCCCCACTCCCTAATCCTCAATCCCCTTTCCCCTCCCCATCCAGGAAGCCTGCTAGGTTGGTCCTTGTCCACATTCTCCTTCCTGGCCTCCACCTAATAATAGCCTGTTGTGATACTTGATTCAGCTCACAAGATATTCTAGAACAATGAGAGAAAAATGAAGGTGAAGTCGTTTCCTTCTCCATCCCTCCTGACCCTGAGGAGCCAGCCAGCCTCTTCTCCCTTCCGCTGGGTGTGAGGGTCCCTCCCTGCGAGGCCCTGCAAGTGTCTGCAGATGCGCCTGCTGATGCCACTGCTAGGTGGGTGCTCCGTGCACTGAAAGTTCCCCCTCCTCCCCCACTGCAACCGTCCTGCATCACTCGAAGGGCACATTCAACAAGAGTTCACCATAATCTCTGTCATCATGGGGTCTTCAGGCCTTTACAGGTTGCCAGGGGGCCCAAAAACCATCTGCTGGTCACCTCAACTCTGTAAAGAGGGAGGGGTGCAGAGCAGGAAGTGGCTGAGGGGGGTCGGAGACCCACGCAAGGAGGAGGTGCCTGAGTGGCCTCAGCCACGTGCCACGCTCTTCCCGCCACATGCATGGCCTCCCGGCTCTGACATGTGAGCACACGCACCTTCTGCCTTCACTAAATCCATGCCCCCTTCAGGTTGGCAGACATGGCCTCTTGAAGACATGTTCTTGCCTGTGCCCTGTCCTGGGAACCTGTAGTTGGCGGTTACTTTTAAGAGCTTAGGAAACAGTGTGGAGTTCCATCAGGGACAGGCATTCTAGAATCCCTCAAACAAAGCTGAGTGGGTGTGGCGGTCAGGGCCGGGGAGCTGCATCAGGAAGCCCGTGCATCTGCGGCCACACTTGGTTCCGTGTAGGACCACGTGCCTCATATGTCCCGTTACACTGAAATCTTTTCAGATACATGCAGACATGGTTGTGATAAAGGAAACACAGATTTTTTTTTTTTTTTTTTTGAGACAGTCTTACTCTGTCAAGCAGGCTGGAGTGCAGTGGCTCAATCTTTGCTCACTATAACCTTCTCCTCCTGGGTTCATGCAGTTCTCCTGCCTCAGCCTCCTGTGTAGCTGGGATTACAGGTGTGCACCACCGTGCCCAGCTAATTTTTGTATTTTTAGTAGAGACGGAGTTTCACCATGTTGGCCAGGCTGGTCTCGACCTCCTGACCTTAAGTGATCTGCTCTCCTCGGCCTCCCAAAGTGCTGGGATTACAGGCACGAACCACTGCACCCGGCCAAAATACAGATCATTTTTAAAGTGGCATTGAATATTTAGAACAGAATTAAACGGATAACTGCAGGGCTTTTTTTCTGTAAGAAAGGATGCTCATATTGTCAGAGTTTGAAAACCAAGAGACCCAAGCCAAGCCCTCATTTTACAGTAGAAGAAAGAGGCCCGGAGAGGCGGGACCAGCGCTGGAGCCCGGGTCCTGCCTGTTTGCGTCCTGCCCGTGAGGGCACGTGGCCCCTAAAAGCAGAAGGTGGGGCCCAGGCATTCGTCTATGGAGTTTTCCCTAAAAGTTGTTCTTCTCTACTGGGGACAGATCCCAATTTTGTGGGGCCTAGGGCCTATAAAACTGGAGGATCCTCTTTAGAAAAAGGACAGAAGATCGTGACTGTAAGCAGAGGCCCATGAAGCAGAGGAGCCCGGAGACCACAGCTTCTCAGCCCCTGTGCGAATTCACCCTGGCTGGCACCCCACAAGGCCGCTCCCCGTTCCACACTGAGATCCCGCAGACCCTCCAGAAGAGCTCGCTGTGGCTCACTGCATCCCCGGTCTTTGCATGTTTGCTTATCACTTGATTGTGTCCCCTGATGTCACTTGTACTTTAAATGCCTCCCTCACATCAGCAGGCAATTGACAGTGGGGAAGGGAGAAGGAGGGTGAGCAGTGAGGCTTCTCAAGTACACGTTCAAGAGCACAGGGACGTCCTCCCAGGAGCGGCCTCTCTCTCGTGCCTAGCACAAGGGTCAGTGGCAGTGGGGGGAAGGGGCCCCCCTGCGTGGGTGGACTCTCGAGGTCAGGCTAATGCACAAGACTATGTGGTCTTTCCTTCCGGGTCCTTCTCCCCTGAGCCTTATGCCCAAATCCAGGTCTTAGCACAGCTTCCAGCTTTCGTCTGAATTCCAGGGGAGGCCCAAGCTGGGATCCCCCACTTCAAAACTAAACTTGAATTCAAATGTACAGCATCGTTCCACAGCATACAGACCAGCAGGCGTCCACTCTCTTCCTCCAGTTCTCCGTAAGGGCCCTCTCTGGGCCCAGCCAGATAGCATGTCCTCAGTCCATGGGGTTGCAGAAGGGGTTCACTGCCTGTGCCCTAGATGCCGATACTGTGGCACAAGCATTTTCAGAAAAGAAAAGCTTTATATTAAAAGTCTATTCCCAGCCAGGTGCGGTGGCTTATGCATGTAATCCCAGCAATTTGGGAGGCCGAGGCGGGTGGATCACAAGATCAGGAGATCAAGACCATCCTGGCTAACACGGTGAAACCCCAACTCAACTGAAAATACAAAAAATTAGCAGGGCATGGTGGCACATGCCTGTAGTCCCAGCTACTTGGGAGGCTGAGGCAGGAAAATTGCTTGAACCCAGGAGGTGGAGGTTGCTGTGAGCTGAGGTTGCACCACTGCACTCCAGCCTAGGTGACAGAGCAAGACTCCATCACGCAGGGGAGTGTTTAGCAGGTGGATTCTGGGATTAGCAGGTGATTGGTGTAAGAAAGGGGGAGATTTGGAAAGTCCTTCAGCATGCACAATTCTTTCTCCACGATAACTCATGGGCTGCATGTGCAAATTCAGGGAGAGTTGGGGGTGGAAATTCAGGCCGTGACGTCAGCAAGCTTGTTCTGCACAGACCCCAGTTGACCAACTTGGTTCCCACAGACCTCAGCCAGTTCTCTTACCTCTGGTCGGAGGGAGTGTCAGTGTTTCAGCAAGTTGTTTCTGTTCTTGTCTGCCACTCTGTAAACTCAAGAACTTCCCTTAGCCATTGGTTCCTTGAGCTCTTTGGGGCATGGTTTCATTATTAGGCTGCTTGTGTATCTCTTGAGTGACTGAGTGGGTGGATAGCCAATCAATTACCAAATGAGTGAGAAACAAGAGAACATCCCCACTACACTGGGACCTGTTTGGGCATGAGGCAGGTGGGCAGAAGACAGCAGGCCCAGGAGTTCTGGAAGCTCCTTCAGGTGCCCACAATACAGATGAAGAGGAAAGAGTCAGAGAAAACAAAACACAACGGAGGAAAAAAGGAAAAAGGAGCCTGGCGTACTGGCTCATCCTTCCTCTTTCAAAACACTTTTTTTTTTTTCTTGAGACAGAGTCTTGCTCTGTTACCTGGGCTGATGTGCAATGGCACGATCTCAGCTCACTGTAACCTCCGACTCCTGGGTTCAAGAAATTCTCCTGCCTCAGCCTCCCAAGTAGCTGGGACTGTAGGTACCCACCACCATGCCCGGCTAAGTTTTATAATTTTAGTAGAGATGGGGTTTCACCATGTTGGCCAGGCTGGTCTCAAACTCCTGACCTCAAGTGATCCACCTACCTGGGCCTCCCAAAGTGCTGGAATGACAGGTGTGAGCCACCATGCCCGGCTCAAAACTTTTCAAACTGAATTTGAGCTCAGCAATCCCAAATGCAATGGCATAAAACTGGGAATGTGTAAACGGGGCATAGTTCTTCCCTCCTCTGCTCTGCACCAAGTGGGATGACCAGAAGGGGCTGAGCGGTGTGGGGCAGGGCTCGCTCGTCCACGTGTCCCATGGCTGATGCCGGCTGCCAGCTGAGGCCTGCCGTATCCCCGAGGACACCTAATGTAGCCTCTCCATTTGGCCAGAGTTTCCTCACAACATAGCAGACGGTGTTCAGGGTGAGTGACCCAAGCAAGAGCAAGCCAGGGGAAAGCCATCCCACCTCGTATGACGCCATTCTTGCATTGCTATAAAGAAATCCCTGAGGCTGGATAATTTAAAGGTAAAAGAGGTTTAACTGGCTCCCGGTTCGTGCAAGAAGCATGGAGGCACCTGCTTCTAGAGAGGCCTCAGGAAGCTTGCAGTCATGGCAGAAGGCAAATGGGGAGCAGGCACATCCCACGGCGGGAGCAGGAGCGAGAGGCAGTGAGTAGGGGTGTGGAGGCGCCACACACTTTTAAACAGCAGGTCTCATGAGAAGCCACTCATTGTCATGAGGGCAGCACCAAGGGGACGCTGCTAAACCATTCGTGAGAAACCCAGCCTCGCGATTCAGCCGCTCCCACCGGGCCCCACCTCTAGCATCAGAATGACAATTCAACGTGAGATTTGGACGGGGACACACATCCAAACTGTTGGAAACAGATGCTCAGTGCCACAGTGAAAAGTTAGCACTGAGACACAGGATCTTTCAGCAATGCAATTTTTACTTCCTAGACTGCAGGAAGGGTACACTTGCTAGCCATCTTGCCATGAGAGCACCATGAACAAAGGAAAACACACAAATTTATCCCTTATGCATTTGGAGGTCATCCTTACTGCTGTGTCTGATCTCTGTTGGCTGGAGCCAGACCTCACAATCTAAACTAAAACCTGATTGGCTAATAACTTAAAACTTTTCTAAACAAGTCAAAGCAGTGGAGAGCTGGGACACGCCTGTGAGCACATCCGGCACAGGTATCTTGGTAAAAGTACAAGGACACAGAATGTACTACGTGCCTGTGAGCATGGCATGTCTAACAGCTACATAGGATAGGGCTTCACAAAGAGTTATTAGCACACTTGTTCTCTAACAAGAAAGGAAATTTTAAAAAGGAACTTTTCTACTTCCCACACAAAGTATAACACACCCTTTATGACCGAGTTTTAGAAGCCACAAGCCATCACTTTCTGCCACATTCTCCTCATTCAAAACACTGCTCTGGTTCAAGGAGAAAAGAATCACCTCTTGGTGGGGGTGGGTGTCACATCCTGGAGTTAGCACTGAGGCTGGTTTTGGAAAATACAGCGTGCCACATTCAGCAAGGCGTCCGTCTCTGTGAAGTAAATTATACTGAGGCATCAGTGACTTCGTAGAGAAAGGGCGTGAATAACCCCTAGCCACAAATACCGTCGAGAAGTATTTGTGGAGGCATCTTGGGAAGAGGCTTCTGATGTTCCAGCCTACTCCTGGCCACTGCGGGCCCCACGGTCTTCCACAGTGGTTGAATTCGTGGACTGAGCATGGCATTGGATCCAACGGCCTTGCCTCCACTGGGCCTCTGCAGAATGCTGACCTTGGGAAAGACCATAGAATAGTAACCAGCAGGGCTCCGTGGACCCGGGAGCTTAGAACCGGGAGATAAGAGAAGCCTTCCTGTGATCCCCTGCTTCACGCAAGGGCTCCGCCATCTCTGCTGCAGTTATAAACTCAGAAGGATTCTATGTTCTGCTCTTGGAGGGAGTCTATAACTTGACATTCTGTCTTTAAGGAAACACAGTTTCAAATTCTGGGATACTGAGCTCCTAAAAGAAAACCCAGGCAACAGGAGGCTCCCGGCGTGTCCAGCCTGCCTCTGATGGGGCAGTGAAGCAGGAGGCACAGAGAAAATCACCAAAGCGTAGAAGTGGCCGGGAATCGCTTTAATGGCAAAAGGAGAAATCTTAGTCACGCTAGGCCTGCGTCATGGCTGCCTGTGACTTCTGGCCATTTAGAAATGGTTCTGCTGCCGGCAGGGTGCCGTGGCTCACGCCTGTAATCCCAACACTTTGGGAGGCCAAGGCGGGGGATCACCTGAGGTCAGGAGTTCGAGCCCAGCCTGGCTAATATGTTGAAACCCCATCACTACTAAAAACACAAAAATTAGCTGGACATGGTGGCAGGCACCTGTAATCCTAGCTACTTCTGGGGAGGGTGAGGCAGGAGAATTGCTTGAACCCAGGAGGTAGAGGTGGCACTGAGCTGAGATTGAGCCATTGCACTCCAGCCTAGGCAACAAGAGCGAAACTCTGTCTCAAAAATAAAGTAAAATAAAATAAAAGGCTCTGTTGCCGAGGGAAGAGAGAAAGATGAGGTAAATGCATCTCCTTACCCTCTTCCTCCCCGTGAGCTAGGCGCAGGTCACGTGTCCGTATGATGGGCTATAGATGCAAGGCTTTAGCTGTGGATTCCACAGCCTCCATCAGTAGCCTGCATGCTCCTAATAAAACTGCATCCTGGCCTCCCCCCCTGGCCTTGCCTCACCCAGAAAAACAAGGCCGGTGAGGTCCTAAGGAGCCCATTCTGCAGGAGCTCATGTGAGAAGAACTCTCAGAGAAACAACAGCAAGTCGCATTTCCCCAGGGTGTTGTAAAGCCTCCTGCTTCCCCTCAGCCTCACGTCTGTGCTCCCTAAGCTGGCTGTGGATTTCTCTATAGCTGAACTTCTTGGGCAGATGTGGCAGGAGGGTGTGGGGAGACCCCTAGTTACAACTGCAAAGGGGATTTTAAGTCTGTCTCTATTCCCGGCCTCCCTTTGTGTACCTTCTAGAACTCCTCTTGCTCCCCTCTCCACCCACACCCCGTGTCCTTTCTCCCGTGCACTCACCTTGCGCAGACCCGTGGATGTGGATGCCTCCCTCCATCTGCACCGAACCTGAGCTCTGTGGGTGCTCTTCACCACTGCGCCCTGGGCACTGCACCTGAGGCCTCGGCTGTCATTTGGAAGTGCAGTCTCTCTTCCTTGTTAAAGCACTGCTAGAATACGGAGGGGAGAACTGCGCTTTCCTGGGCTTGGGTCCTTTGTAGAGGCTAAAATGGCACCTGCTGGGCAGCTCTGTGTTCCTGTCGGGAATGACTTTGACTAGATCACTCTCACTCAGTGGATTTGCTAGAGGAGCTTCATCTGATGTCATACTAACGACCTCAAGAATTCATCTTATGCCAGATCTGTTAGGTCCATGATAGCGAGACCTCCACTGCAGACAGTAGAAAGTGGGAACGAGAGGAGGTGGTCACACGCTTTCCTCCTAAAGGCAGGAGCCAGGTGTCACTCATCATCTTTTCTCACCCCAGCAGTAGGAACTCAGCACACACCCAACCTCACTTTGGGGTAGGCTGGGAAAGGTCTTCATCCTGGGAGGCCGTGAGCCCACCTACAAGCCGTTAGTTCTTTTACTAAAAAGAGAAGGGACTGTGGATGGATTGGGGGACAACGAGCAGGTTCTGCCATTCCACCTGCCAAAGAGCCTTCTCTAATTTCTTCCAGCAAGAGAGAGATCTGCGTTTCCAGACCCCACAGTTCTTTCTGGTTTCTGCCTTGCCCACTTTCCCGAGTTGCAAGTTGCAGATCTCCTCCTGTTTACTGCATCACAAACTTCTAAGTTTGTCTCTACCTTACTATGCCATAGGGAATTGTGTGTATTAATTTCCCTGAACCTCCAATTCCCCAGTTGTAAAGGGGACTTAATATAAGCTTGTAGGTGCATCACATTCTCCCCAGAAGAACTCACTCCTAAGAAAGCAGCACCAAACCATTCATGAGAGACCCAGCCCCATCACCCAGAGAGACCCAGCCCCATCACCCAGAGAAACCCAGCCCCATCACCCAGAGAGACCCAGCCCCATCACCCAGCCCCCTCCCGCTAGTCTCCACCTCCCAGCGCGTCCACACTGGGGATCAGACTTCAGCAGGAGCTTTGGTGGGAACAGACAGACCACTCCCAAACCACAGCACACACGCGAGTGAGGTCATTCAGCATTATGTCGCTTAGCACACGTCCTCCAGGCTTATCCGTTATGTTGCGAATGCTAGGATTTCCTCTTTTCTGGTACTCATTGTTAACCAGAATGTACACCAAAAGTCAGCTGAAGAGGTTTTGCAGAAAAGGAGCCTGTACCTTCCTCACTGCCCCAACAATTACCAATTCTCCTGCCTGCAGTGCGGCCCCAGTGCCTGTGTCAGCAGCACACGCATGTGCCCCGCCTCCCAGTGGGCTCTCCTGCAAACCTCCCGAAACCTTGCTGGGCAAATGAGACATAATCATGGCAGCCGCCTCTTCATCTGGATCTGTCAAACAACCTGGAAAATGGGAAGATTCCTCTTCATTGTTGCATTGGACTTTATCGCCTTGAGCTCAAAGGGATTTTTTCCCACTGGATTTGGCCTTAATGCTATTTGACAGGAATGAATAACACTCCAAATGTTATTCATTCTTCAAAGTACAGTAACAAGAAATGAAAAAAAAATAAAATAAAAAAAACAGCCCAGATCCTACCTTGGGCTGAAGCTGTGGATACGCTTGGAATCTTCAAGAGAGAGGCAGCCATTGACCTCCCATGGTCCCCAGATGAATCTTTCTTTTCGGATGCTAAAATAGCCCCCCAGCAGGTCGGGAAAGGTGAAGAAAAGATGTATTCTCTAGTTTTCCAGAGTTAATTGTACTTTCTCAGAGAGCAGAGTGATTCATTTTGTTCCAAGGAAGGTGTCCGTGCAATTATTTTGTTAATGAAATAGATTTTCTTCTTCTGCAAAACTCTGTTTCTGAACTACATTTGGTGCATGGCATTTAAACCAACTGCCTCATTAAGCTGGAATCCTGCAGAAAAATGTTTGCAGAATAGGGGCATTTGGAATTAATGCTAAAATATCAAGGTTTCTTCTGCCCGGCCCTTTACCCTTAGTTTCTTATATTTCATTATCTCTTTAATGAGCAACTGACGTGCAGGAAAATAAAAATGGCAAGGACTGATGTGTTCAGGGGCACTTAGGGAAAATAAACTAAAGCTGCCCTAGTTTTGTATGGCTGGCATTTTGGCTTGGCACCGTTTATTTGCATGTGCCACCATCTCAATGTCGGATGGCATTGAGAGGCACTACCTTTGCCGTCACACACACCAGGGACCTGTTGTTTCTGATAATCTTTATGTTCCCTTTTTTTTTTTTTGAGACAGAGTCTCACTCTGTCACCCAGGCTGGAGTGCAGTGGCCCAATTCTCAGCTCACTGCAACCTCTGCCTCCCGAGTTCAAATGGTGACTCTCCTGCCTCAGCCTCCTGAATAGCTGAGATTACAGGCATATATTTTTGGTAGAGATGAGGTTTCATCATGTTGGCAAGGATGGTCTCGAACTCCTGACCTCAAGTGATCTGCCCCCAGCCTCCCAAAGTGCTGGGATTACAGGCCTGTCTGTAAGTTCCCTTCTGGCCATTACATTTTGTCATGTGTAGTGATGGTTTTGTTCTACCTCCTAGTTCTCTAAAGAGTGAATTGAGCTTCATGGAAACACTGTGGCATTTGCTGATGAGATGGATGGCAACAGAGCATTCTCAGCCCAGCCTCGGGGCCAGCCTTCACCCACGTGTTTTTCAGTCTCTTGTCCCAACAAGCATGACCCAGCCTGGCCCATGCTGCTCAGAACCAAGCACCAGCGTTTCCTTTAGGTCAGACAGTGAGTCCAGAAATGAGATGCAAACACCCTGGGTGGAAATGAGAAGTGGCCCTTGCCCCTCTTGCCTGGTCGCCTCTCAGGGAACCTATGGGGTAGGAATGAACGTGGCCTGATGTTGCATGTGGCTGATGGTTCGTCATCCTTCCGGTTTCAGAAGATTGCTTTGGGTTCAAAGAAAAGAAATAGATGAGTTGTCTCTTCAGGGATTTTGTTAGGGTTGGTTGGGACCAAAGCTGCTTCATTTTAAAGCCCTGGTTGCAGCCAGCCGTTTTCTGTTTTGGATTTTCCCGAGCTGGCTGTGAGCTAATGAAGCCACTGCAGGGCTCCTCTGCTGATTTCTTTGGGCGCTTCGCCTTCCGCCTCTGCCCTGAGAATTCTGCTCACTCCCAGGGACTCTACTCGGGCCCCATTGGCCCCTTTCTTCACTGCAGCAGACGTGATTGAGCACAATCACCCACAAATTGCGTTGCAAATGGTGCCTATTTTTTCCAGCAGACCATCTGCTGGAGTCGATTACTCACCATTCCAAGCGAGCAGCCAGGGCAGATCCGGTGACTCTGCGTAAAGTCACTTCTGAGTCACCTCATCCCAAACTCGCACCTGAGCGTCCACCTCCTGGCTGCCAAAGCGACTGGAAAATTACAGACCCTGGCAGTCTGGCGTGCTTCCTTCATCTTCTCCTCACTGACATCCGCAGGCGTCTGAGCCTCTGTCTGCACCGGCCAAGCTTCTAAGGCCATGAGACAGTCGCAGAGGGGAAGGGGACCCTAGAGACGGCTTCTGTGCCCCTAGCTTTGCAGATTGGGACTCAAGAACACACAGCAGGACTGGGGCTCGAGCCCAGCACACCAGGGCTCCTGAATTCATTTGTCACTGAGCACTGTTCTCCATACTCCGGGATGTACCAGGGAACAGGAGGTCAGACCCACCATGGGCTTCGTATTTCAGGAGACTCCACTGAGTTGTGCTGGAGTCTCCGGCAGACGGGACACTACCTTCGGTGGCAGGCTCTCTGCTGGGGCGTCTGGCCAAGACAAGGAGAGGAAGACTCGCGTGACGGGAGAGTGAGGCTCACGGAGGAGCAGCGTTCCCATCAGCGCCACGCCGGGTGCCACAGACACCTGGGCAGGGAGGGGAGGGGCAGGCAGGTACACCGCACCCTCAGAGCCTGGCTCCACCTCCCACCCCAGGAGGGGCATGGGCAGCGTGCTGCCTCAGGCCTCTGGACTTGGCTGTGAAATGCCCCCGTGGGTGACACCGAGCCCCGCTTCATGAACCCTCCCCCAGGCCAGCCGGTCTCCTCCTGCTGTGGTCCCACAGGGCCCGGGAGGCTGCCGATGTCAGCTGCCTCTTCCCTGCCTGGGATCGTGCCCTCCTATGGGCAGTCAGCCCTCGGCTTCCTTCCAATTTCCTTTGTTCTGCTGCATTAGTTGCACCCATTTTGGTTTTTTTCAAAGTGTTTTCAGGCTCCTTCATCACCTTTCTACACTATAGGTACACAGCGGGTTTATGGTACACACCTAATAACCGATTGAATGGGACTCATAAATTATATTAATCATTATTTTAGAAACAAATCTAGAGGGAATTGGTTTACACACTATATACACCCTGAGCAAGAGAGGACCCCTTGACCTAAGAGCTGTTAGCAATGAAATGGGTTCTCTGACTGGTTACACTCGGGAAGTGTCTTCTCCAACGTGTTGAAAAAAATTCTGTAGAATTTTCCCATCTGGAAAAGATATCACACCCTGCAAAACTCTTCTGTCGTGAAAACTCTAACCAGGACACTATGGGCCAGGAAAGAGTAATGGGTGTTTCTGGTTGAAGCCCAAGAGAAACACTCTTTCCATTTCAGTCCTTCTGAAGATGGCTCCATTTAGGTTTTCTGCCACATGCAGTGACCTTGTACCCTTCTTGTAAGAAGCCATGCGTAATGAGCATGCGCCTTTCGTGTACAGCAAGGGGCATGCTCGGTCTTTGGTGCATTCTCTGATAAGGGAGCTCTGTGTGTGCATGAATTCCTGACCTGCTTTCAGGGGACTCAGCCTCTGCCAGAGCTCACGTTCTCACTTGGTTCTGTCTGCGTGGGACATGCTTCCATATGACTTGACTTTCTCCAGTGCTGTTTTTCAAATCATATTAAAATAATCAACAATAGTACAATCATAGTTCAGTTGGACCCATGGTACTCAATGTGTGCAAAGGAAAAGGTTTCCAGGCGATCAGCATCTGTCTGGTTGAGCTTTGGTTAATGGGGTTTTCCCATGCTGGAGTTAGTCATCCGCATCAGTTGTTTCTTGAGCTCCCGTGGAATGGAAGCATGTGCAGGACACAGAGAAGGTTCCTCAAAAGTCGTAGCAGATAAGGCGTTCTGCAGGGACTTATTTCTCTCCTGGCTGTCTCACGTTCCTGCCTGTGCAGCTCCAATTTCCACTCCCACTTGTTGCTATTCACATTTCTCTACTCTGCTTTCCCTTAGAGGAGATTTTGAAGACACACATCGCACACTGGTGGTCTCCGGATGGCACAAGACTCGCCTACGCCACCATCAACGATTCCCGCGTCCCCCTCATGGAGCTCCCGACCTACACCGGCTCCATCTACCCCACTGTGAAGCCCTACCACTATCCCAAGGTAGGCAAAGGGACACGGCACAGCAAATTCTTTAAATTATTCATGAGCTCCCCCACCCTGCTCACCCAGTGTGCAGATGTGATCATCAGATGTGTGTGTGAGCAAAGCCATTAACTCAAGAAAGATTAATCATGTCTCTTACATTGCATTACATTTCCACCTCTGTTGAGCTGAGTTGTTGGCAGGTTTACTTAAGATATTCTAACTACTGTTTGTCACCTGACTGAGCTTCACTGAACCAAAATACATAGGGTTCCTCCCCTCCCCACTCCCCAGTGATGAAAGCGCACCTGCCCTCTCTCACAAGTCTTATTTCTATTTGGTACTTGGCCTCTGGGGAAGCAGGGGCAGAAAGACTTCCATCTGACCCTGGTCCCCTGGGTCTGGGCTTGGCCTCTGGGGAATCGGGGGCAGATTTCCATCTGCCCCTGGTCCCCTGGGTCTGGGCAAGGCTGTTTTGCATGTGGTCACTGCTATGGGCTAAATGTTTATGTCCTTGCCAAATTCATACATTAAAATCCTAACCCCAAGGTGATGGCATCAGGAGGGAGATCACTGGGAGGTGACGGGACGTGGAGAGCAGAGCCTTCATGATAGGGATTTGTGCCTTTACGTATTTGTCAGTTTTCATGCTGCTGATTAAGTCATACCCAAGACTGGGCAATTTACAAAATAAAGGTTTATTGGACTTACAGTTCCACGTGGCTGAGGAGGCCTCACAATCCTGTTGGAAGGTGAAAGGCACATCTTACATGGTGGCAGACAAGAGGAGGAAGCTTGTGCTGGGAAACTCCCCTTTTCAATGCCAGCAGATCTCATGAGACTCATTCACTATCAGGAGAACAGCATGAGAAAGACCTGCCCCCACGATTCAATTATTTCCTACTGGGTTCCTCCCACAACATGTGGGAATTCAAGATGAGATTTGCGTGGAGACACAGCCAAACCATATCACCTTATAAAAGAGACCCCAGAGACCCCTCCCTGTTTCCACCAAGTGACGATACAGCAAGAAGGCATGCTCTGTGAACCAGAAATTGGGCCCTTGCCAGACACTGAATTAGCCAGCACCTTGACCTTGGACTTCCGGTCCCCAGAACTGTGAGCGATGCATTGCCATTGTCTGTGAGCCACTCAGTTTATGGTATTTTCTTATAGCAGCCTAGAGGGACCAAGACAGTCATGTTCTGACCCAATGAGCTGGTAGAACAGCAAGTTTTCCAATGGCTAGGAGGGAATATTGGTGGGAGCAGGGACATTCAAATCTTGCTTTGTTATAAAAGCAAAGCATCCCAGTGTGAGTGGAGGGTCTGATGCTAAAACCTCCACAGCTGCTCAGCTGGAGAGAAGCTGGTGCCCGAGTGTGGACACAGCTCCCATGGACATGCAGGGTCTGCTATGCTGCCTTCTGGCTTCACTAGACTTCACCATCACCCCTGGGGTGGATGGAGGTGAGCAGTTCCCTGCCTGCATCCTGCCTGGTGACTGGAGGCTCACTTCCTGCCATGGGCTGCCGCTGCCAGGGGGCATTTGAACCTCAGCATCCTAGCCCACTTGAGAGCTCTGAGAACTGATGGTATGTGCCTGCTCTGCCATAATCACCCCCACAGACCTGCTAGCTTACAGTTTGCAGCAAGAGGAGTGATAACTTATAAGGCAGATCCATGAGGCCAGCGAGGTTCCCAGAGTCACAGCCTAGACGAAGGAAACCCCTGGTGTCTTAGTGAGCTCCAGCTGCCACACAAAATACCACAGACCCAGGTGGCTTAAACAGCAGGAATTTCTTTCCCCCAGTTGTGGAGACTGGAAGCCCAGGATTAGGGTTCCAGCCGAGTTGGTTCCTGGTGAGGGCTCTCCTTGTGGCTTGCAGACAGCCACCTTCTTGCTGGGTCTTCACAGGGAAGGGCAGGAGAGGGCTCTGATGTCTCTTCCTCACCTTTCATGGACACGGATCTCATCATAGGTGGCTACCCTCATGACTTTGTCTAACCTCAATAACCTCCCAAAGGCCTTACTTCCAAATAGCATCACACTGGGGGTTAGGGCTGTACCGTATGAATCAAGGGACATGTTTGGTCCGTACACTTGGTAGCATAGACTCCGTTCAGCAGCTCTTTGATCAGCATGGCCAACATCCAAGGGGGCCTCAGAAGGAAGGAGCATGAGGCCACTGTGGCCTTCCTCTGCCTTTTCTGATTCCGAGAGCATCTGGATGTTAACATGGCATGGATTTGCCTTTGACACAGTTCTTTCATTCCTTTTTCAGCTCACCTTGATTGGTCTTAATCTGTAGCACATGGGAGGGTCCAGGATTTTAGTTGGAAGCATAGTTAAATACAGTGTACTGGACCGATGCTTGTTCCTTCTAACCCTCCTACATTTCGTACAAGCTGTCCGCAGCCGCCCGCCCCCTCAGAAGAGCTGGTGGCTGTCTGACCTTCATCCTACCCGGAGATGAATGGTTCCCATGATTATCTTTCTATGGGAGTTTCCCCGATCTAGGAGTGATAACCTGGAATCCAGTAGGACACCCTTGACTTTCCAGTGAATTCTCAGACAGGTGCTCTGAAGCTGGGATTATGAAATCCCAGATTACTCAAGATTTGGGGTTTCATATTTTGATAGAAAATCAGCATATTCTGACTGACAGAATTCAGAGTCTCCTTGCCCCATTCCTACCCACTCATCAATCAGAGGCATGAATGGGCAAGCCAGCCTGACATGCCCTGTCATGGGGCTGATAGCCTCTGTCAATCCGAGCATCTTCTGCAGGGTAGAAGTGAGAGCATCAGACAAGACCCTGAAGTCCTGCTGATGAGGAAACCCCACATGTCTCCCCAGCCCATACTTTGCCCCAGAGAGGGCGGAGCAGGGAAGCAACAGAGTGCCCCACTTCCTTTTTGAAAGACTTACTCCTTCCCCACGCTGAGCATGGCCACCGCTCCTCAATGTCCATCACTTGCTCACCTCCAACTTCTACCCTTCCTGGCATCCAGTCCGTCTTCTCTCCCCCAGTCCTCATCTAGTCTTCTCTCTTAAGCAAGGTGCTCAGTACTCACCTGGCATTGCCAAACCGGGAAGCTGGGTGGAACGGGAAGTGAGTGGGATTCTAGAAGAGCAGCAATTGGCCCACTTAGCCCTTTGTCCTTTTGAAAACCCTACACGTGAGCCATCTGTTCTCCACATTAATTCTGCTCCTTAATATGGAGCTCCCGTGTCCTGGAGTCCCACCTGGGAATCTCCCGAAAGGAAAGCCTTTGCAGAGCTGAGGTGTGGTCTTGCAAGAGGCTGCTTGTTCATGTCTCTGCCCCTTTTTAATTCCCAGGCTGGAAGTGAGAACCCCAGCATTTCCCTACACGTTATTGGCTTAAACGGACCCACCCATGATCTGGAGATGATGCCACCTGATGATCCACGGATGAGGTTTGCTTCCTTCTATTACGTTATTTAAAAAAACCAAGATGAACGTTCAATGTATATGGTCTCTTCTGGATCAGATTTATCTTACAAATTTAAACATCCAAGAAAAAGGTACCTTTTCTAAAGATTTCCTCACTGCTTTATGATCCTGTTTTCTGGGAAAAGAATACCATTCACCAAGTACTATTATTTCTTACCTTAGGTCAGGTGCAGGATAGGTCAGCTGCAGGTTATCCTCCCAGGAGCTGGGCTCCAGACACGCCTTAGGGAGACACCAGAGAAAATGATGTGGTCTTCCCAAGAAAATCCATGGAGTCCGACCTTCCATAGATGGTGCTGTTTTTAAAGCATATTTTAGAGCATGGAGCAACTTTCCCGTGGCAAATCCTATTCTAATAAAGCCACATCTCCAAGCTGGTGAGGTCACAACCATGGGGAAGGTATTAACAATGCTATTGACTTATTATTATTAACATCTGGTTGTGGTTGGCTTTTTCTAAGTCAGAACAACTGATTTAGGATCTAAGTGAAGTAGTCTGAATATCAGTTTGGTATTGTCCCAAAATTCAAGCAATCTGGGGACTGATTATACTTCCAGAGTCCTGCTATACCCACATCAGCCTTCTCTCCGTGAAGAATATTGATGGGAGATTCAGAAAGAGGAGGGGATTGTAGTGGTGCAGGAACCCCTCATGTATAGATTCTGAAATTCCATAAATGTCGTGATTTAAGCCGAGAATAACTGATTCGGAGGCTCAGCAAAGACCCGACCCATATTTTGCCATATCTCTAGCCTGGGCCTTTATTATTCCATTCGAAGCTCCATATTACTAGTAGCTTCTGCCAGCTTCCAGAAGGGCAGGAATCAAGGCCTCAGGTCTAGCCCGGGGATGGTGCTCCAGCACCTGGTGACTCTGGATGTCTCTGAATGATGTACTTGTCTCCTGCAGTGGCTCCACTGCCACCTTTGCCCAGGGCCTCTGCAGAATTCTACTGTGATTACTTCCTCTGTCTTTCTTCAGTGAAAGTTAAAATGCCTTAGGATCCCCAGGCTGATGGACCAAGCCCAGAAGTCCGGTGGTCTACGAAGGGTGAGGCAATGCCTCTCCCTTCCAGACCTGCATGGGTCTTCTCCCCAACGTGGGAGGACCTGAGTCTCCAGAGGGTTAATGAGCCCGGCCCCCAGCAGCAGGTCCCAGGGACAAGCAGTCACTGGAGCGTCAGCGCACAGCATGCGCTGGTTGGGAGAGCTGAATCGAGTTGGCTGCTGATGTTTTTGCTGAGATGTTTAAAAGCTCAGATGATTGCTTTGGCTTTTGTCCTGAAGTTCCGTATATTTTACTGTTTTCCATTCGGCCCCATCCCTGCCAAGCCTCCTGGGGCCTGGTCCAGCAAACTCACTCAATTAATATGGAAAGTCACCTGGAAAATTTCAGCCATCTGTTTGAGTTAATTGAAAATCTCGTTTAGTCAATTTGGTGATGCTGTTTCCACAGGCTTGATTAGCTTCAAGGACAATGAAAAATTAGCCTCAGCCAAGACTTGAAGTCTGGATGCTGGGCTTTAGGTTTTCCGCCTGTTCTCTCAACGCAATAATGCATTTTATATGCAATATGAATTTGTAGCATGTAAATGTCACACCTTCTCATGCTGCTTCTCTATCACACGTCTTTGAGAGTTTTAAAGAGTCTGCACAGATATATCAGAAATCCCAGACTCAATGTAGAGCAGGTGTTTAGTATTTGTTGGCCATTGGCCTGAGCACTGGAAATTTGGTGGCAAATGAAACATGGCGTTCGCAGTGTGGAGGGGAACCTGGGTCCTGAAGAAGTCGTTGCTAGCAAGTAAATCCCTGCGGGTGCGAGAAGAACTGTGGGAGCGTGTGGAAGAGGAGGTCACCTGGTCTGGAGGGTGGCCGCGTCACGGCTGAGGTCAGAGTTTCTGCACCTCCATGCCAGTGACATTTGGGGCCCAGCAATTCTGTGCTGTGGGGGGCAGTCCTGTGCACCGTGGAGCGTTAGGAAGCATCCCTGGCCTTGCCCATTAGATGCTGTAATATCTGCCTTCTTCCCTCCAGTTGTGACCGTCACAAATGTCTCCAGCCATTGCCCAGTGTCCTCAGATGGAGGATTACTGGCTTCAAATGAAGGTTCTCTAGCCAACCGCCTGGGTTTGAAATCTGGCTCTGCGAACTCTGTCAAGTTACTCAACCTCCCTGCTTCGGTTTCGTCATCTGTAAAATGGAGATAATATTAATAACAAACATGTTTACTTTCATGGACAGTTGTGAAAATTAGATAAGGCACGGACGGTAGGGCTGGCTCATCCGATTGTTCCATCGTGTGGCTGTAAATACCCATTGTATGTGGACAGCTCTCTCCTGTGTACCTCAACCTGGCCTGGGCCAGGACTCCCGGTTCGAAATGCCAGCCACCCAACCAGCATCTTTGCTGGGCGTGGTCACCATATAACTTTTAAATGGTCAAATTGTGATTCTCAAAGTCAATCAACAGGTGTCCAAGATTTTATTTAACTCATTAATTAATAAGGGAGCCAGTGAGCTGTAGAAACAGGCCACAGAAGCGTCCACAAGCTAGTCGTATAGAGGCAATTGAACAAGGACATGCTAGGGTGAGTCTGCTGGGTTACCTAGCCATCCAGGAGGGAAGACACTACCCCAGCAGGGTTGAAACTGCCCCTGCAGTTGGAAATCGAGCCCAGCGTGACCCTGGAGGAGTCAGCAATCCCGTCTGCCTCTTTATGACCCTCAGATCCACCTGCTGACACTGTCTACACAGCACCTCAGGCCGAGCCCAGTCAAAGCCCAGCCCCTGCTGTCCTTGTCTACACCTGCTCCCTGCAGTGTCCCCATTGTGGTCCAGGGCCACTCTACCTTCCAGGGGCCCAGGCCTCCTGTACGAGAACCCTCCTTGGCAGGTGCCTGGCATCAGCCTGCATCCCCCACCGCTCCCCACTCCTCCCTGGCCTGGCCCATCAGCACTGCCCACTCCTGACCCACCCACTGCTGACCCCACACAGTAACCAGAGTAACCCTTTAAATGACATCAAGCCACGGACCTGCTGCTCCTAGACATCTAATGGCTACTATTCTCTCCAAATAAAGGCCAGACTTCCTACAATGGCCTCAGAAGCCCTCATGATTGTTAGATAGATAGATAGATGATAGATAGATAGATAGATAGATAGATAGATAGATATAGCTAGTGCTCGACTTACGACCACGATTGGTTCCGACAGACCGGTCGTAACACGATTTGGTCGTAAGTTGAGTAGGCTATATGTACAGTACTGTGAAATGATGTTATAAAAATCTTTGTCATATTTTATCATAATTTTCTTTCATTATTGTTATATATCATAATTTTCTTTGTTCATTTTATGCCATTTGTGTCATCTCTACGCCATTTTGTTTCTTATTTTTACATTTGTCAAGTTTAAGTAAAACACTGCATTACCAGTACAACTGGTTTAATATTTGCAAAACATACAAAATTACAAAATACAGGTGCATACAAAAATACAAAATACAAGTGTAAAAAATACCATAGGAAACATTTTCCCAATTGCAAAACATATCAAAATATGAAAACATGTACGAAACATTTCATTGGCCGCTGGAGCAGTCGTGGCTAGCGATTGTGGTCGTAAAGTCGAATGGTCGTAAGTTGCATAGGCCGTAAGTTGATCCATACCTGTAGATAGATTGATAGATAGACAGACAGATAGATAGACAGACAGATAGATAGACAGCCAGACAGGCCACGCACCCTTTCTAGCCCCCCTGACGTCGGCTGGGTCACCCCCGTACGAGGGTCTGCACAGAGGCTCCCCTCTGCCCGGAGGTCCTGATGAAATACGTGGCTCCCACGGGGATTTCCCTGATAAACACATTTCACGCGGCAGCCCCAACGCAGCTGTCCCTGCTTTCATTTGCCTCCTTCGACTCCTCCCAGTGGGATTTTTAGATACTTTTTAAATGGTTTCATTTTCGTATTCCCACCTGGCTCCTAGAACAGGAAGTTGTTGAGGCAGGGATGTTAGTTCCTGTGGGGCGGGGCCCTGGCTCCAGTTCTGCAGGAGGGCTCTGGAAACCTTGGCTGGATGAATGCATTGACTTCAAAATCTTATTTCCATGGGACTCTTGAAGATTGCAATGTCTTCAGTTGTGCTGGTACCTTTCTAAGAACCAACACTTTTTAGATATTTAGCCATGGATGACATTGTGCCCTCTCAAGCACAGGATGCTAGAGGAACTAGCTAAAACTAAGACACTTCATCTGAGGAGGGACACAAAAGGAGCGAGCCCTAAGCCATGCCCCTGAGCACCTCAGAAGGGAGAGATGCCGAGGTTTCTGGAAGCCTGCAGCTTATTTCAGCAGGCTAGCTCAGGAACCAAGAGGAAGGGAGAAGGCATTCCATGTGTCTGCTATCTGACCTTTATGCCACCCATTTCCAGTTTTTTTTTTAGTTTGCTTGTTAACCAGATTGACCTCTCCGATGGTTCTCAGATGCAGGGAAAGTGAAGTCCGTACTTTCAAATCTTTGCATTGGCAAACACTCATCATCCATGTGGTGCGTGTGGTGTGAGGCCCTTGGGTGATTAAGACTTGTGGCCTCTCCCAACAGGAGCTCACGTTCCAAGAGGCCTGGACAGCTTGTGGCCAGGAGCTGCAAGGAAGTGTGGCAGGAGCTGCACTAGGAGCAGAGGTGGCCGTTGTGGGGTGAGTGGGAAGTGTTCAGGATGGTTTTGCAGCCCTCACAAGGATCCGGGCCAAAATTGGAGGCCCACTCGGGAAACAGCTTTGTTAGAGACAAGAGTGGCGGGCCCAGAGTAGAGCTGAGCCCTCCTCGGGCTAACGCAGGGACCCAGGCCTTGTTCACCTGAACCTGTCCGGGAAAGAATAAACACAGTCTATCCTGTGGATGGAAACAGTTAAATGGGCATCGTTGTGCTCCACCTGTCCCGTGGTTTCTGTGCATTCACACGGAAACCCAGCTGCAATGATAAAACAGATGCACTTGGTTTCTGTCAGTTTCCTCTGGCCTTTCCCAAGCAGTTGAGCTGCGTGTTGAATTGAGATGCGGCAGATAGCCGGCACTATCATTCTGAAGACATGCTGCCTTGTGCTGATACACGCTGTTATTTGCCTCCAAAGATCCTGTTCGGATGCAGCACAGCTGCTCTTTTCCTGAGTGCCTGGCAACCAGAGGTGGTAAAGGGCTCCCAGAACCTGAGACACGAACCAACAGTGTCCCTGACGCACCTGCACCCAGGTGTGGGGGCTCACTCCTCCACCACCCACTTCCGCAGCCCATGGGAGGCTCAGGGGCCTCTCACTTTCATCTTCTTTTCTTCCGTGTATTTGTTTTGATCCCCAGCACCAAGGATTTAGAAGTTGTGCAGCTCCTGGCACAGGAGCATGGTTAGGCCATGCAAGTCTCTCTCGTTTTATTGATTTGCTCCTTTCCAATTCTAGGCCCTACTCCCATGCCCTGGCCACCTCATCGGCACCTATTCAGAATGTTTAAAGGACACTTGTTCCTCTGTGTTTTTGTAAAGCATGGGTATATGCATGCTTCCTTTACATAAACGGCATTGTGATAGAGATCTAGGTAATTTATAGATTAGAAACAGATAGAGCTCCAGAAACAGATACCTGTTTCCTCCTGTTTTCCTCTGAGGCCCATGTGAAGACCTAGCATACCCATGTGTGTTTGTCCAGCCCATGGCTTCCAACTGCACACAGTGATGCCAGATGCCACCAACTCCCAGCAGCCTACTCACGGCCTCCTCTGCCTCCAGGCTTCTCCCCAACATGCACTGCTCACAACACCTCCATGCTGACCCAAATGTGAAACTCAACCTTCTCTCTTTCCAATTTATGCAAAATGTGGTATGTGCACTAGTCTTGGGAAAGCTGAGGGTCATCGGATCCATGGAAACATCATGGAATATATGTTCTCATACCTAATGGCTTGAACACCCACCAAATCACCACCATCATCACTTCCACCACTTTCCTAACCTTCACCACCTGTACAACCTCCACCACGGCCATCACCTCGACAACCTCTACAACTTCCAACACAACCACCTTCACCATCAGCTCTACAATCATCACCACCACCTCTATCACCTCCACAACCTCTACGACTTCCATCACCTGTACAACCTCCACCACCACTGCCACCACCACAACAACCTCTATAACTTCCAACACCACCAGTTTCACCACCTATATAATCTCCACCAGCATTACCACCTCCACAACCTCTACGACTTCCAACACCACCACCTTCACCACCGGTACAACCTCCACCACCATCACTACCACAACCTCTACAACTTTCATTACCAGCTCCACCATCACCTCCACAACCTCTATGACTTCCAACACCACCACCTTCACCACCAGTACAACCTCCACCACCGCCATCACCTCCACAACCTCTACAACTTCCAATACAACCACCTTCACCATCAGCTCTACAATCATCACCACCACCTCTATCACCTCCACAACCTCTACGACTTCCATCACCACCACCTTCACCACCTGTACAACCTCCACCACCATCACTACCACATCCTCTACAACTTTCATTACCAGCTCCACCATTACCTCCACAAGCACCACCATCACCACCACTTGCACCATCACCTCCATTGCCTCCACAGCCTCTACCACCCCCATCCCCACCATCACCTCCACCACCATCACGTCCACAACCTCTACCACCACCAGCACCACCACCTCCATCACCTCCACAGCCTCTACCTCCACCAGCACCACCAGCACCTCCACCTCCACCTCCACCATCACTTCTTCTTCCACCACCACCACTGTCACCCCTCACTTGATTCCTTTGCTCTCCATTCTGAGGGCTCCTCTGCCTCCTTCCCTATCACAAACAGGCTCTCCTGCCTCACATTTTCAATATCAATAGCCTGTCACATTTACAATCACCTGACTTGCCCGTGGTTGCACCTTTAATTAGTAGTCGAACCAGGACTTGAACACGAGTCTCCCATCACCAAGGCCATTGCCCAGCATTGTTTAAGAGCTGTCACACCCACTGTATTTCCCTTTGTGCTTGAACTTCCAGGTGGCACAAAACTTGTTTGGAGGGTTGGCTGGCAAAACCCCTGTCCTTCCTGCTTTCCTCCCTCAGGGTGTGGCCCATCTGGATGTTGGAGTTGTTCAGACATCCTCAGGTGATTCCTAAGTGTGGCCAAGACAGAGAACCCTTCTCAGCAGCACAGTTTTCAAATTCCAGATGTGCCCAACCCCCTATCCCACCCCACCCCTAAATCTGCCATCCTTAACATAGTCCTAATCTCTCTTTTGTCTTTAACAACTCTAGGAAGGTATATTGTTTTATCTGAATTTGTCTTCTTTTTTTTTTTTTTTTTGGAAGCAGCCTGAGTGTAAATTACAATTGCATAAATGTGCTCTGTTGCCCTCAGCTGTGTCCTATCTCTATTTCCACCTTGTGTGTTAAAGCATCTGGTTACCTAAATACTCAATGGTCTCATCTTGGGGAGCAGGGGTTCGAGGAGATTTGCTCCAGCAGACAGCTTTGTTTACAGCCTTGAGTTTACAGCATCAGACCAACGCAGGGTCTTTGTTATTCACTAGAGTGAGAAGCTATTCCCAGTGACTAGGCTCATGGGGAAGCTGCAGACTGGAGAAATGTCGTATCTTTACTGATGTGCTGAGATGGAAGTTTACAAAGTTCCTGTTGATCATGGGATCATTAATAAAAAACGTCCAGTGCTGTAGGAGGCTGGAAATCTGAGTCACATCTGTCAGAATAATAAGTTTCTGGTGAAAAAAGTATGTTTTACATTGTCCCGGCCTGTAATTGAAAGGGCAGCTGGATTGTTCTGAAGATGCTATGAATGTGGAGAATGATTGGCTGCTTGGCAGGTTTACAATGAGCAGGAGACATCAGAAAAATAAAATGGGATTCTGCCTTCCCATCCTCATCAATAAAACACCCCTGTTAGCCATATCTTCCAGCTAGCAAAATAGTCTTGACGTCTGAAATTGTCAGTAAAACACTGGACGAGGTTTTCCAAGGCAGTCACTGGGCTGGTAAGCCAGTGCTGGTCACTTACACCCTCCAAGGGTGTAAGTGGCAACTGTAGTGTCTTCCCATGGGCCACAGCTACCAAATTTGGTACATGGATTTCATGGCATCCGCAGGAAGATGGGACTTGGCAAAATTTACCTGGCATCATGTTTTTAAATGTGTTAACATGCATTGAGGCATGAGCAAATGTTGAAGAGACAGGTTGAGTCCATGGGTGGGTAGGTGGGTGATGAATAGATGGATGGGTGATAGTTGGGTGGGTGGATGGATGGATAACGAATGGATAGATGGATGATGGATGGGTAGAGGGATAGGTAGATGAATAGGTTAATAGATGGATAATTAACAGACGGGTGGATGAATAGATAGATGATGGATGGATGAATGATGGATAGCTGGATGAATTAATGGAGAGAGGGATGATGGGTGGATGGGTAGATAGATGGGTGTGTGAATAAATCATTGATGGATATATGGATGGCTGAGAGGAATGAACAGTAGATGGATGGATGGATGGATGGACAGACTGATGGACAAATAGATAGATGGGTGATAAGTATGTGAAACTGAATGTCCTTTCTCCAAAGGACAACATGGCTTTACCCCCGCCACTCCCATTCACTGGATCTCTTCATGTTCAAAGCATTAAATGGTTAAAAAGGGATGCCACAATCTCTAAGGAGTGTTCTCTGTGACACCCTCTCACTTCCTTCTCCCTCATCCTGACAGCTGGCACTGCATTATAGCCAGCCCTTGAGATGGAATGGAAAAGCAGCATGGTCTACTCCTACATGGAAAGTGAAATTGTGGAGACAGACATGGAATAGTAATTTGTCTTCAGTCATCACTTTTCTGTTTTGTAGAGTGCACTCTGCCTGCAGGTGTTTTCCTGCAACTGCATGGCTGACCCGGGAGCATCCTCAAATGTGGAACTGAGCACTTTAATAGAGCAGCGCTTGATATTTAGGGTCGTTTCCATTTGCTCGAAGGTGCCCTCTATTAAAGCACATCCTCTTTTAAAATTTCCTCTCTCATAACATTTTTGTGCCCCTCCCCGCTCAATCTATGGGATAAACATTGCTGAAAAACACCAGAGCTAACTGCGCATCCTTTATGTCACGAGATAAACCGGCTTTGTTCTCGCCCTTTACTGCCACACAGCTGTCAGAACATTTGCCAGGATTTGGAACACCAAGAAGTAACAAGCACATTAATCCCTGTGATGGAGACAATGCTCGATTAATATTTTATGGCAAACAAATGGACGAATAAAAAATTCACATGCTTCTCACCAGGAAGAGTCATTGTATTCTGATTTGAAGGCACCTTTGGCTGGGGATTCATGGAAAGTAATACCGTTTTCTCAGCCAGGCTGTACCACTGCACGTGCTACCCGCGTAAGCCATGGCACCCCCACCCTGCCCTGAAGTCAGTGACTTGCCCATCTCTGCCCTTTCAGCACCTGGAACCATGTCTCCCACACGCCAAGCCCTGACAAGATGCGCTTGGATGCATCAGTGCACTGGTAGGCAGATAGAGTGCTTTAGAATAAAGAGAAATTTAGTAGCATTTCTTCCAGGAATCTTTGCTTCCTGTTAATATTTTGCTATCATATTCTTTTTTAAATAGAATTCTGATGATTATTAAAATATGATCATCTATTTTCTGTGATTGTCAAAATGCTTCCATATCTTTCTTCATCTTGACAATCAGATAGATTATCGTGTCTTTCAACACCCAGCTCCAGCCTTGTGTTAAAGAAGATTCCCCTTTAAATCCTATTTTGTACTCTCCTTTAACTGCTACCAAATTTCTCTTTATTCTAAAGCACTTTACCTGCCTACCAATACATTTATCCATTCAAAGAACATTTAGTAAGGGCAGATATGGAAATGGAGGTCTATAGTTAAATAGTGCTTGGAGTTATTCTCATGTGGTCACCACTGCCGTTAGACAGAGAATCACTTGTCTCCAGTCAGCAGTTCTCCACTCTCTCCACTTGACTATGCCTTGAAATCACCAGGGGCCTTGTTAAGCCAGGCATTGCATGTCCCCACCCCCTGGGTTTCAGATTCAGTGGGTCTAGGGCAAGGCCTGGGAGTCTGCATTTCTAACCTTCCCAGGTGCTGCTGGTATAAGAACCACACTGTCAGAACCTGACTTCCCTTATTAGAGACTGGGGTACAGGCTGTTTCTACCACTTGCTTCCTCCCCTAGTGGCATGGACTTGGCCTGACTTTGCCACAAGGGCCTCGAGTCCCCATGGCTGTTCTGCTCTCTCTGGGTGACCTGAGCTCCCTGGGCGAGGGTGACAACACTGCCTGTATGATTGTTGGGAACTCAGGACAGGGGCAGGGTGTTCTCTTGTTTTTGCCAATGCTTCCTTCCAGACAGCAGTGCCTTCTGAGAACAGCCACAGTGATGCCAATGATGTCCATGTATGACACAGGATGTGTCACCCGTGCAGACACCAGCAGGTTTACAGGGAGCGGTGCGGGTCCGCAGGGCCTGGTGCTATTGTGGCTACCTCAGCAGCCGGCAGCCAGGCTCACAACACAGGAGTCTCCTCTCCCTCCGCATACTTCCCTGTGTGAGGCATCCACGCCTCCCAGCAGTGGGACCTGTTCTCATGACTGTGCCCTCTGTTGACATTGAATGTTCTCACATTATAACATTCCTCTAGAGTCTCCGTCTGATCAATGCCTCCCTTTGTCCCTTCAAGAGACTGTCATACTGGGGGCCTGGGAATTTGACAGGCATCTGCAGGTCCCATGCCTTGGGTCAGAACATGCATGAGAAGCATTTCCTTCCCCTTGCTCTTTGTCTTAAGGAGCTCCCTGCCCAGCCAGCCCAGGACTGTGAGGAAGAATGGTAAGGACTGGACGGTGTGAGGGAGGAGGCAGGAATCAGAAGGGCACAGGACAGGTGGACAAATGTGGCTTTCTTGGAGGCTATCAGGTTGGAGACAGCTCTTCTCTGCCCTATTTTCACCATTTTCTATGGGGCAAAGACACCTGGGGAACTGCACAAGGAAAAGGGAGTTTCAGGCTCCAGCTTGAGCCACTGAGATTTCCCTGCCTGGAGTAGGTTGGTGCAAGGGGTCCTGTGTGCTTCATTGCCTGTGAACCTCATGCCCAATGTGAGGGCACATCCAAGCTTCCACAGCAGCCTCTGGGGAGGGAATTGAGCTACAGCTTGCACTGTGAACATGCCATCCTCCTGGAACAAGAGGCCCTTGTAAGGAGAGACACCTAGGACAAGAGTGAGCCAGATCTTGGCCCCAGCTGTGGGGACATTTGCTTAAGGAAAGCCTTACCAAGCTCCCACCCTTCTATAAAATTCTGAGGTCACAGAAACTTCTCCAAGCAAAGCCAGCAGAGTGCTCAGCACACCAGAGCCTTAAATACTCAAGCACAGTTTTCTGAGAAGGAAACACTTCACTGCCAAATCAAAGCAACGTACTTATACCTTGGTTTTTGTTTGTTTGTTTGTTTTCAAAACAACAGGAAAAAATGTACACTCAGTGTGCTGATGTAGATTTTAGTTAAAGGGCAGTCTGGTTTTCACTTGGTGAGAAAGCCAGCTCAGGTATTGGTTACTGTTAAGAATATCCATGAGACCCTTCCCTGTCCCAAGTTGGTGGGGTCAGCCACCACCATGCCTGTCACAGTCAGGCAGGGGTGATGCTAGAGAGCTCCAGCCAGGTTCCCTGAACAAAAATAGCAAACTCTCAAGTCTGCAGCAGATTCTGTGTATCCTATCACCAGCTCCCTACCTCACTCCACACACCCGTCTAATCTGATCTTATCACCTTCGTGAAGACTTAATGATTTCCATCCCCTTTACAGATTAATGGGTGGGTGTTATTAATTAAATGTTCTGCTGCTTCTATGCCCTTTCCTGCCTTCTTTTCCTTGAATTAAATTTATTTCTTGAGGAGTTTTAAAAAAATACCTCATTCTTATGAAGTTGGTCTGGCTGGAAACACATACAGCAGCTGTGATCAGGTGTGTGGGGGAGGACATCTCTGCTGTGTAATAGTGAGAGCTAGCCAATAGGTTCAGCCTCATTCATAGGCACTAAAATATTTCTCCATGATGCTGAGAGTTTGTTGTTGTTAAGTTTTTATTTAGTTTTAACTTTGTTTTTCTTTTTTATCAAAGTATTGCATATTAATGCTTGAAACATAATATAGAAGAGTTTATAGTGAAAAATAACTGTCCCTCTCCTCTCCTTCTAACCCATCCCACCCCCAGATGGAGGTGGCTTTTTACTCTTTTTATACTTTCTTCTGATATATACCATCGTATATGGTAAATCACTAAACAATATGCACATTTCACTTTTCTTAAATGAATTTTTGTCTTGTTTGTTGTCTTCTTATGCTAGACAAGAATTCAGAACACTTACCTTCCTACCTATTCTACCTCCTCCATTTATATGTGGATTTTATTCTCTATGTCAGTTACCTTTTTACACTTAAATAACATTACAAGTATTTTATGTCACATTAACTACAGAGAGAAACTATTAACTCCTCAATTTGTCAAATGACATTAGTCTCCTGCCCTTTCCTATGAGTCCCATCCTGTCCCTGCCACACAGCAACTTCTGCATCTTTGTTTTTACTTTTGCATCATTGAGGTTGATGGCATTTACACTCTGTCCTGTAATCATAACTAAACTTTCTTACTTTCCCATAGGTTAATTCTAAAAGGTTTAAATCAATAAACAGCATTATCTTTGTCATAACTAAGTAATTATCTTTCATGATGGAGCTAAGGAGTACCCTGTGATTGCAATTCTTTTGGTTTCAGTTTTTGTTTTCCTGGAGTTTTTAATTGCTTTTGTTTCTTACCTGAAATATTTAATTTTATTATATCCTGTCTCTCCTTTTTTCAAATTCTCTCAGCTATTCTGTTGCATTGCCCTTTTCCCCAAATCTATCTCCCTAAGTGCCCTCCATAGCCCTGGTATTGCCTGGACTGCTAGCCTCTACACTAAGGCTATCCTGGGGCCTCCCCACACTGCTCCCTCATGTTGGGGCAACTGTTTCCTAGATCTCATAGAGCATATGATTTACTCCCTCTTTTTGTCTGGGGTGCATTCTCTGGATGATCTACTAAGAAAGGAGTGTGGGAAGTAAACTTTCAAATTATTGAATACCTAAAAATGTCTCTTTCTTCACATTTAAAATTTTAGCTGTATGTAGAATTGTAGTGTTTTTTCTTTTTAAGTCTTTATTCCTCAAAGCTAGAGGGTATAGCTCCATTGCTTCCAGCATTCTGAGATGCCGAAGATAAACCTCATGCTGGTCTGTGATATGGTTTGGCTGTGTCCCCACCCAAATCGCATCTTGAATTGTAGTTCCCATAATCCCCAAGTGTTGTGGGAAGGACCTAGTAGGAGGTAATTGAATCATGGGGGCAGTTACCCCCATGCTGTTCTCTTGATAGTGAGTTCTCATGTGACCTGATGGTTTCATGAGGGGCTTTTTCCCCTTTGCTGGGCACTTCTCCTTCCTATCGCCATGTGAAGAAGGATGGGTTTGCTTTCCCTTCCACCATGATTGTAAGTTTCCTGAGGCCTCTCCAGCCTTGCAGAACTGTGAGTCAGTTAAACCTCTTTCCTTTTAAATTGCTCAGTCTCAGGTAGTTCTTTCTGCAGCATGAGAACAGACTCAGACAGTCAGATACTTGTTCCTCTGCAAATCATCTTTTTTTCTTTCCAAAAGCATTTTGAATTTTGAAATAATATATCTAAGTATGGGTTTTCTTTTCATTTATCACCATTTTATCCACAGACTTTCAATTGATCCTCCTGTTTGAACTGCAGCTCTGAGTCTCATGTGATCCTTTACCTGGAGCTCTGAGTCCCCAGGATTCTCTCTGAGGTTTCAGCTCTGCAGGTGTCCAGGTTGCTATGCCTCCAGCCTGATCCGTCCCTCATGACTTTTCCATCTGATTT
>NW_016107335.1:4272739-4275715 GCF_001604975.1 Cebus imitator | reverse complement strand
CTCAGCTCACCGAAACCTCCTCCTCCCAGGTTTAAGCAATTCTCCTGCCTCAGCCTCCTGAGTAGCTGGGATTACAGGCATGCACCACCATACCCGGCTAATTTTGTATTTTTTAGTAGAGATGGGGTTTCTCCAGCTGGTCTCAAACTCCTGACCTCAGGTGAACCACCCACTTTGGCCTCCCGAAGTGCTAGGATTGCAGGTGTGAGCCACTGTGCCTGACCCATTCTTCCTTTTTAAAACCACCTATCCATTTCTTCTTACATGTGAACTTCAGAATTATTTTATTTGATGCCCTATTAAAAATAAATTCATTGGTTATCTATTAAAATTCCTATCTTTAACCAGCATTATGTATTTACCATCTGTAAAGGCCTATGTAAGGTGCTGAAAAATATAGAAATGAATAAGGCGGGTATGGTCTCTGCCAATATGAAGCTTAAATATAATAAGCTCAGTTATTTCCAAATTGATCATCATTTTGAAAACTTTACCATGTCTTTTCTCTTATTCAAGAAACATAGTGATTCTATTCCTTTTTCCTAAATAATATCCTTCTGTTTCATCATGTGTAATGCTGCTAGCTTTTGTTTTTAGCCTTCTTTTTAAAATTTACTAAATTTTATGATTCTACAAACTATCTGCCCATTATTTCCTTATATTATTTTTATCACTTAATTTTAATTTATAAACAAATTGATAGCAGTTTAGAACTAACTATGGATGAACTGATTTTAGAGATTACTTTTTTTAATGTGTTGGGTTTTTAATTTTAAGCCGTTAATTTTGAGTTGTCTTCCTAAGTCAGTGTAGAATATATTCAAGTAAAAGCATGGTGGCTCACATCTGTAATCCCAACACTTTGGGAGGCCGAGGCTGGTGGATTAGTTGAAGTCAGGAGTTTGAGACCAACCTGGCCAACATGGCGAAACCCCATCTCTACTAAAAATAGAAAAAATTAGCCAAGTGTGGTGGCACACACCTGTAATCCCAGCTACTCAGGAGGCTGAGGCAGGAGAATTGCTTAAACCTGGGAGGAGGAGGTTTCGGTGAGCTGAGTTAGTGGCATTGCACTCCAGCCTTGGTAACAAGAGCGAAGGCAAGAGAATCACTTGAACCCAGGAGGTGGAGGTTGCAGTGAGCTGAGATCACACCGCTGTGCTCCACCCTGGGCGACAGAGTAAGACTCTGTCTCAAAAAACAAAGAAGATATACTTTAATACAAAACTTGATTGTTAAAAAAAAACCACATTGAAATATTAAATATTAGCAATAGACAGAACAGAAGCTTCAGATCAGCCTAAATTTTGATCCTTTGTCCAGCTTATTTCCTTATTACTAGATTATTGTGGAAGAATTTCTCTTTTCCTATGACTCAAAGTTTCTAGCAGAACGTATTTAGATGTTTCATTATTTTCCCTGGAAAGTGGGAAACCCCTTTGGTCTTCACATGCAGATCTGTTTTCCTACATAGAAGCCTCTTCCTCTTTGTCTTGGGTTATCTTGTCTCCACAGAAGTGCTGCTCATCTTCTTCTCCTTACACCTCCCCATTACCTTCCTCTGCCTTCTGGGAGAGCCTCCCACATTTTCCTGACCCAAATTTTTCTAATTTGAATTTTAGCTTCCTTGCAGCCCCCTCATCTCACTTTTTGATCTCATCTTGGAATTTTAGAATTCTGTTCTCTTTATTATCAGTGTGACTTCCCTTTTCTTTATTCTGCACCATTTGACCCTCACAGTTCTGCAGCCAGGAAGGAGAATGCCTCCCACACCTGATACCTGGTCACAGACAAAGGATGAGAATCACCTTTGACCCTGTGCTCTGACTTTTTAGGGGCTACTATGCTCTTCTCAGGGGTAAATCTGGAACTCCGTTTAACCTGTACTCATCTGGCATGGATGGCTGGGCTGAGTTGACTTCTTTTTCTGCCTTCTTAAGAATTTTTCTTTGGTATTCTAAGTAAATTAGTACACTTGAAAAATTATAATCTTCCTTAACACCCATTTAGCAAAGGTTTGGCTTTCCAAATTTGTGGTTGGTGTGAGCCCAGCATTTCTGAAGGAAGAATAAGACAGTGGGAAAGAGAAAACTCTTTTCCTTCTGTGTTCCCATGGCTGGGGCTGCCCTGTTCCCTACGGGGAAGAAACTGGGCAAGGCTTTGCCTGGTTTCACCTGTGCCATCTGTGTCTCAGTTAGAGATTTTCAACACTAATTTCTAATGGCATTGTGACTTTCCATCATTTCTGTGTGTCCCTTTAGACATGACACAAAGTTGACAAAGGCTGCTCCCTCTGCTGGCCAGGTACCGCGGCCTGCCGGAGACCTGTCTGCAGAGTCCGCGTTCCATGTGGTGTATGTTGTGCTGTTTGTGACGCCGAGGCAGACACGCCTCGTAAACAGTCAGAACTTCAGGCGTGAGGCTCAGCCCGGCCCTGATGCCAACCGTGCAGTGAGGCTCAGCCCGGCCCTGATGCCAACCGTGCAGTGAGGCTCAGCCCGGCCCTGATGCCAGCCGTGCAGTGACGCTCAGCCCGGCCCTGATGCCAGCCGTGCAGTGAGGTTCAGCCTTGGCCCTGATGCCGACCGTGCAGTGAGGTTCAGCCTTGGCCCTGATGCCGGCCGTGCAGTGAGGTTCAGCCTTGGCCCTTATGCCAGCGGTTCAGTGAGGCTCAGCCTTGGCCCTGATGCCGGCCGTGCAGTGAGGTTCAGCATTGGCCCTGATGCCGGCCGTGCAGTGAGGTTCAGCATTGGCCCTGATGCCGGCCGTGCAGTGAGGCTAAGCTCGGCCCTGATGCCGGCCGTGCAGTGACGCTCAGCCGGCCCTGATGCCAGTCGTGCAGTGAGGCTCAGCTCGGCCCTGATGCCAGCCGTGCAGTGAGGTTCAGCTCGGCCCTGATGCCAGCCATGCAGTGAGGCTCAGCTCGGCCCTGATGCCAGCCGTGCAGTGAGGCTCAGCTCGGCCCTGATGCCAGTC